>NC_056746.1:405877457-406194957 GCF_019279795.1 Protopterus annectens
TTCACTGTAGAAATCTTTTTTAATGACCCAATCAATGAGTCCCCAACAGCCTGCACTAGTTATGAATATTAATGAGAGCTTGCAAGCAGTTTTGACTCCACTGGGTGTGAGGTGGTTGAACCAAAATGTTGGTTTTGACTGACTGAACCTCATTAAAAGAGGTTACATGTGTAACAGCACCCACACCATCATCAAAGGCTCTTCTTTTCATTATCTGGTGGGGAAGGAGTTAGCAGCAACATCCTCTTCATTCACAAACAGGCGTTTTCATGAGTCAGTACTAGGGCTAATTGCCTTTGTGGGTCATTTTAAGCCTAGCCAATTTCCCCTTCCAAAGATGAGGATCAAATCCTGTACTTTGTGCCTGTGAGGTAAGCACATCAACTAATATACAACTCCCACCCCCAATTTATCACTTTTATTTGCCATTTCAGAACTACATAAAGTAGTACTGAGAAACCTACCTGCAAATGGTCTATTTTTATCAGTGTACTACTCCAGCAAACAAAAAAATAAATAAATCAAATTAAATCTGTGTGTACAGCTAAACAAGTTATACATAGTTTTCTTGAGTATACACTTAAGCTCTTTATTGTCACTTACTATCCTTCGTTGAAGGTTGTATGTCAGGGCTGGTAACTCAGCACGTAAAAATCCACTACCAAACATTAGCGGACCGGAGTTCTGCTGTGGCGACCCCTGACCGGGATAAGCCAAAAGACACAACAACATTGTCACTTACTATCCAGAGAGAAAAACAAGGACTAGCTCTTGTCCTGTCAGATGCAAAGATTAGTCTTTGCATCTTTATGGATGCACTTGTTACCACTACCTGCTCATTACTGCTTAAAGCGACATGGCTTAAATAGCCCTAGTTAGCCCCGGCCACCAATGAAGCACAGAAAAAGAAATCAAAGGTAGAGAGAAAATTAAAACAAGATAAAATCAACACAAAATAATCACAGGAGATATGATACAGGTCCCTAAAAGGACAGCTACCCAACACTTTTTGGTGTTACAAAAAAAGAAAATCAATCTAAAATTCAACAACCCTCCCTTTGACAGCTGAAAGCAGCCGATCTCGGTAATCACACTAACTGATAAGCATCAGGGACATCTAACAACCTGTTAAGTGATGGGTGGCACTAATGTGCTCTGTTAAAGTCAACAACTTGTGTTGTTGTCAGCTTAACAGTTTCATTATTCTATGGTGTGATATTCTGCTACAGTTAAGTGCTAACAAAGATACTCAGGTTTTGATGCAATTGTTCTAGGAATAGGACAGTAATCACTTCCAGCATATTGCCATAATTGTAAAGCCTTCAGAATTTTTAGGTAGAATCAAGAACTAATTGTCTCAGAATGAGCCATTCTATGCCCAGTGTACAGGACAATACAATGAAAAAGACATACAGGCCATACTAAGTAACATAAATGAGTTATCTGCAAAGACAGATAAATTAGAAAGCAAAATGGATCATTTTAAAGTATAAAAACAAGTTAAGTGCCGAGTGAATCTCAAACAATCACCACAAATCTCGAGTATAGAAGAGACAATGTCTGAGTTTGATGGAAGATAACTTGAAAATGAGAATAACACTGAATTTCTTCTGAAACTTACTCCAGATAAAAAAATAGAAGACTTGGAGAACAGAGCTAGAAGGAACAACATCAGGATTTACAAGATTCCTGAAAAAAGAAGAGGGGCACACTATGATACAATACCCGGCTGCCTAAAACTTTGAACCTGTCTGAAGCCTTTACATCGAAAAAGGCACATAGATCACTTGCCAACTCATTTTTAAAAAAAAAAACACCTTCACCAGGGTCAGTGATCATAGGATTTTTCTCAAGTCAGGATACGGATTTAGTCTTAAAAGCTGCATGAACTAATTATCCAGTTAAAATAAAAAAAAAATTGGGTAGAATCCATGTCTTGAAGTCTTCCAGTATGTGTATGCATGTACACCTATACATTACTCTTACATCTACACTGAATAGTGACAATGACACAGGTAATGTGACTACTTTTTAGTGCATTCTACTGCTTGTCAACTGTCATTTAGTCTTTACTACCACTTTTTTCTTGCCACAAACATAAATAAAAACCTCAAAGACTTATAGACTTTGGTATAATCCCACTACTAGGAACAGTACAAATTATACAGGGTTTTGACATACATAAAAAAAATACCACTTTGTGTTGATGCTAACATCACTCCACGATTTTTTTTTCAGGAAAAGCAACCTGTTGCTATTACATCATAATGGATCAAATGCATTGTACATTTCAGTACTTACTATGAAATATAATATGCAGCTAGGTTTTGCACATGCAGTACTTCACTTTAAGAACTGCCATAAATGATGACATAGTCAAAGTCTATGTTATGAGTAAGTGAATGTACTTGTAAATATGCAGTACTGTTTAGATTACCCAGTGTGCTTTATGGCTGCATACAAATCGCTATTTAAAACATTTTATGCTAAAAGTTTGGGTTGTGTTGTACCTATACAGAAACACTGACTACACAAATCAACATAAAATGAAGTTTAACAAAATTACTTTTTTAATTGTTGATTTTGAGGCAAATACCCCTTTCAGATCCCACCACTGTAGAGCATCAAACTGCCTAAATTGGTTAGAACTGCCCAATCAACTAACATACACACAGTTACTTACCACCTATAAAATTTATCCAGAATCCATCTGTTTGTCCAGCACTAAAAAGCATTCTACACAACAATGTTCCTAGTTCGTCACTACAATCCAATGACCAAAAACTCCTGTCTGTTCTTATACCATGTTGCTAAGTCCTGGTACTCCATATTTCTATGCATCAGGCCAATATCCTTCCTCTCATCCTTCAACACCCTTCTGGACAACTTCCTAGCCAAAAGCCGTCTATGTTCTTGCTCAACACCAGGATAAACCATATCTCTAAATGTGGATAAATACCTATTTATACCTTGCATCTCCTTCCTTACTTCTATCAATTTCTCTCCCTTGGCTTTCTCTCTAAATATACTATAAGTTTGCTTTTCTCTCACATTGTATTCCAATTCCTGTTTGTATTACACTATTACATTTATTTTCTCTATAAACAAGCTAAAATTTCTTTACTGTCCAATCATTTGTCATATAACTTGTATCTACTCAACCAATGTTTTCATACGATGTCTAATTTGGTATAATTAAACTGTAGACTATAAAATTATTATTCTTATTAAAATGTTTTGTAATACTTTGGAGAGGGGAGGAGATTGGTATAATGAATTAGCGAGAAGGGAAGTGATGTGGCAGTTGTCATTAAATGGAAGCCAACCACCAGGTATCAATGACCACTTACCTTTCGTGCCTGTACTAAAACAAAGGGCACTTAAGTTATAAAAGGTATTTTGTAAGGTTTAAAAAACAATTTATCTAGAAAGAAAAGAATATACATAAAACACACACTAACTTATAAATATACCAGCATGTGTAATTCTCACTTCCCAGTTTTAACCTGTTTCTTTAAAATGTTAATTGATTTTAAATGTTAATTGATTTTGATTAAGCTACTATTTATACCATGATGCAATGCTTTTCTATGGTTTTGAAAAACTGACCAGATCAGACGAAAGCACTTACCTTAATTTCTGCATTGGATATTTATGCAACAGATGGTTTTACTTTACTGATTTGATGTACCACTACAACTGTTTGGTAGAATTTTAAGACTTTGCTGCACGTGTTTTCTATTAAATTGCTGAGTGAAGTTTTGGTCTGGTTTGTGCTTCAGGGTGCTTATAGGTTCATAGGTTGGTACTAGGCTATCAGCCCTAGGGCCTATACAAGCCTAGCCATAACAATTCCCTGGCTATTTCCTCCCACACTATTTACTTCCCTGGACCCCTGTCTAGCAGGGCGACTGATGTGATCCCCGGGGCGAATTTCCTTTCTCCCATCCAATCGTCAAGGTTCCTTCTGAAGAGGGCCAAAGAGGCAATCTGCTTGACATGTATGGGCAATCTATTCCAGAGTCTGGGGAGTCTCTGGTTCAGGAACCTATCCCTCCAGCATGTTTTGTTTATTGTGATGACAAGGTTTAGATCCCTGGAGCGTGTGGCTCTGAGGGATTGGGATTTCTTTAAGTGTAGCATGTCCAACAGCTCTGGGTTTGACAAGCAAAGATCGCCTCTAAGTAGACGATATGCGACAGAGTATAGCTGGAGTTTTTTTTAAGGCGGTCAGCGCAGGGCATCTGCTTTAGGCCTGTGATTCTTTTAGTGAGGTATTTCTGTTGCCTTTCCAGTTGTTGCAGATGTCTTGAGAGGTACATACCAAACGGGGCATTGTATTCTATTAATGGGTCTAATGAGGGATGAGTACAGTGGGACAATGACCTCCTTTTTTCTGGATGAAAAGCCCTTAGTGATGAGGTGTGCCACATAGAAGGATTTCCTGACTGTTGTGGCGATGTGGTTATCGAAGGTGAGACCACTGTCCACCTGTGTCCCTAAGTCTCTTATCAAACTTTCGGAGTTTAGTGTACTGCCACCTATATGGTAATTCACGGGTACATGTTTTTTCCCAAAGGGGATAACTATACATTTCTTGGCATTGAGCTTGAGCCCATGGCTCTGGCACCAAGCATCTGTTTCTGTAAGGCCCTTTGTAGAGTATCCACATCATTTGGGGATTCAATAATGGCTCCCAGTTTGCAGTCATCTGCAAACTTTGTTATCCAGAGTCCCTTAGTGTTGGCTTGTACTTCAGAGAAGTAGATGCCAAACAAGAGCAGTCCCAGGACTGAACCCTGAGGTACTCCACTTGTCACTTGTCTGGAGCTGGATTTGGAGTCTGCTACTTTTACAGTGTGGGTTCTATCAGTAAGCCAGTTAGCAACCCATTGGGTGACGTAGGGATTAATGCCCAGCTTAGTAAGTTTATCTATGATTCCAGAGTGGGGGGTGGTGTCAAAGGCCTTGGCAAGGTCTAGATAGGCTGTGTGGACCACCTTACCCTTATCCATGGCTCTGCAGACTGATTCGAAGAAGTCAATCAAGTTCAGGAGACAAGATCGGCCCTTCACGAACCCAAACTGGGTGGGGTCCAGTGTTTGAAGGTTACCAATGTCTTTGTTTATAAGTTCCATGATAATACGCTCCATGGCCTTGCAGATGAGGCTTGTCAGACTGATGGGACGGTAGTTAAGTTAGTTACGGGAGTGTTTTTGTGTTACTAGTGGATTTTACACTCCTGCATGTTCTCTTTTTATTTGTGGTTGGTGCTAAGCATTTGTCTGACTCACCCAGTATCCAGTGGAACTATCCTTAACGAACTGCAACTTTTGAGAAGTGTACTTTTACAATTATGGATTCCAACAACTCAACTATGCCTCAGGTAGTCCACTTGGAAGCAGCTAACTCCGATATGGCGACTGTAGGTGAAGAAAACAACATTGGACATTTGTATAAACATATGTCTTTGCAGTATCAGCAACTGCCAAAGACACTGGACAAACTACAAGCCCCAGCAGCCTCAGCAGCTTCTCAAATGGCAATGACGATGTCTTCTGTTCCCTTTGACCCGAATGGGGAAGGAACATTGGGCTCACAACGACCAGTTGGATTATCTTCCTTGAACAGTGTTCCATGTGGGCAGCAAGTTAATATCAACCACAGACAAGAAAATTCCCGGAAAATTAGTTTTGAACGATGGGTACAGGATGAGCCCCTGATATATTTACAGAAGAAAGACAAATGAGGAATATGGACATTCATCAACGGCTTAAGGACTTTGAAATTAACATGAGCAAGGTATGTCATTTACATACAGACAATGCATACCTTGCTGAATGTATTAAACAGCAGAGAATACCGAAGGGGCTGCGAATGAGTAAATTCCCCAATGGTCTGACTGTGGGACAGCAAGAGTTAGACGGACTTTTAGCCATATTTGACAGACATGGTGTGGAATTACTTCATTTTATTATTAAACTAAATAATAATAAAATGAATGGATTGTTAGAGGATATAAACAAACTTAACAGTGATATTTTAAACAATGCAAGTTTTATTCATTTGAAAGCAAACATGACAACATTTTTAGTAAGACTGAGCAACATGTTAAAGACACTAATAGAAAACAAAGGAAACTGAGGTTAAAGACACTAATAGAAAACAAAGGAAAAGTACAGTTTTGTACCTACCATAAATGTAGATGTCCGAGAGGTATGCATCTGCAGTCCTAACAAATAAAATTTGTCCTACCTCAGCCATGCCAGTTCGGTTTTCAAAGTCTGTCCTGGGTCCTCGGCTGATGCGCACCTTCACCCGGCGATCATAGCTGCTGTCGGTGGTATAAAGCATCCAGCCCGGCGTATTTTCTTTGTTTGTTTGCCTGATGCCCCCAGGTGCCCTCGAGGAAAGGAAGAATTAAATTTGATACCAATGATTCCAAACAACAAAGCAAAACACTGGAAGGACCAGTTTTTTCAAAGGCCAATTCCTACTAAACCTAGGAGGTTGGACCTGTAAGAAATAGAAGAAGGACATCTGAGGAGGGATGAGTTGGAATATAAATACAAAGAAGCTTACCAGCTTCCTAAAAGCTCTTATGGTGAAAATGTACTAAATAATCGTGGGGTTAACTACACAAATGGAACAGGTTCAGTAAGTTATGAAGTAAGGGGAGAAAATGATGAAGTACAGATTGAAGGTTTTAACAGAGACCATGATAAGGTTTTCGATCGAGAATATCCACCCTTACGTAGGTCTGAAGAATTTTAAATTGTGACAGGAACAGGCAGAACTTTTTAGGGGGACAACAGACCCCGAGAGGGAGGGCCCAGAGAGGTCCCAGGAGGTTTTGGAACATGAACCACAACAGATATTGAGTAATAAAATACCCCCAGTGGTGTTATTTTCAGTTTCAATGGCAAACTTTTGAGCTTAAATGGTTTCAATATTTTTATTTACACAGAACAACCAGTTACGGCTACCCATTTTTCTTTATTTGAAAAGGACTTAAATTTGTTCCTGCTAGGAAGCCGGACATAGCGGGGGTTATAAATGAACTGAAACTTTATACTAAAAAACTCAACCTGCGTTTATTTTTTCAAGACACAGGGGAACAAACTGGTTATTTACCCAGTAGGTTTAGGAAAATAAGTTTGTTTAACCTCCCTTTGCACCCTGTTTTAGCTCATTACGAGAAAGTTTGCACTAGGGAAATATTTTATGAATTTCACACCCACAGGGAAAAGTTCTACAACCTTACTAAGGATGAAGCGACACTCCTTAACCAGTTAAGAGGTACTGACACTATGCGTGTCATGAAGGGGGGGGGGTACTCCTGGCAGACAAAATTGATTATGTCAATGACATCACCAATATGTTGAAGGATACTGATAAGTACGAGGGTGGCCTCTTTGAATAAGATTAACATTTCCCATAAAAGGGTACAGTTGTTTTTGGAGGACAGTTTGTTACAGGGGGAATTAATGAAGAGTTGTTTAATTCTGTACAGAATAAACATCCTTACATCCCCACTGTCTTCGGCATACCTAAAGTACACAAAAATGTGTTACACCCCCCTTACAGACTTATAGTGGCAGCACACAACAGTTCCACTTATTCGCTAGGGGTGTTTGTTGACCAGCTTCTCAAGGACACATTGTCCAGAATAGACTACATACTATCCGACTCCTGGGACTTTTTGTCCTGGATACAAAATTAATTTTTTTGAAGAAACTACGAGATTCTCAACTATTGATGTAGTTGATTTATTTGGTTCCATTCCTCATGACACTGGACTTGAATTATTCCAAGAGGCTTTGTTGGAATATAGTGACTTGAATGCCAACATGATTACTCTAGTTATGGAATTAATGGAATTAGTCCTTAACAATAACTATTTTGTTTTTGAGGAGGAATATTATAGGCAGTCAAAAGGGGTTGCCATGGGGTTGAGTTGTGCCCCGATGTATGCAAAACTGGTTATGACAATGTGGGACAAATGTTTTATCTTCAGATCTGATTTTGCAAACAACTGGTTATTGTACTTGCGATACCTTGATGATGTTTTTATTTTGTGGAAGGATAATTTGTAGTAGCTGACAATTTTGTTGACTACATCAATAATATATGTGATTATTTTAAATTTACACACACTTATGATTCCACTACCATTAAATTACTTAGATGTTAACATTACTAGGGGTGCAAATACTGAAAACATTAGTTTATCGCAAACCGACATACTCAAATAGTTTGTTACAAATGTCATCACCACTTTTATGTCAAGAAGAATCTTGTGAGAGGTCAAGTGATTAGGGGGCACTCGTATGTGTTCAACCCTGGATTGTTTGAAGAGGGAACTAGGTCAGTTAATTCAAATGTTTACTGACAGAGGCTACCCAGAGAACTGGGTTCGTGAACTGAGTAAGGACATTCTGAGTGGGTGGGGTGCTAGATATACTCCTTTGCTGGGGGTGCCCCAGCCTCAAAAGAAGCAACCTTTCTTTGGGGTTAGTTCCACTTACTCACATTCCATGATTACCTATTACGGTTCCTTCGGTCACAAGATTAGGGACATTCTCAATAAAAACTGGGTTATTTTGGAGGGTAATGAGGACCTGATTCATTCCCTTGGTAAAGGACCATCATTTTCATACAAGTTAGGGCACAATATGAAACATCTCCTGGAACATCCCCTTTTAAATACGAAGGAAAGAAGGGGAACAAGGAAATGTGGTAGATGTAACCAGTGTCCACTTATTTTGGAAAATACAGAAATGTTGATAGGTGACCCGTCGCAGAGAATTTACTTGGTGGTGGTGGTGGTGGGGGGGGGGGGGTCAAACCAGGGGTTTGGTTTATGTGTTTGTTTGTCAGGGGTGTAATATGTTTTACGTACGCAAAACTGAAAGACCCCTGAAAAAAAGGATTTATGAGCACTCATACGCTATGGAAACTCATAACCACAATAATGCTTTGCACAGACATGCACTGAAATGTAACAACTTTACAGGATATAAGTTTGGCATTTTAGAAGTGATCAGATACAAGAGTGGAGGGGATTGGTGTAATGAATTAGCGAGAAGGGAATTGATTTGGCAGTTGCCACTAAATGCCACCCAACCACCAGGTATCAATGACCACTTATCTTTGGTGCCTGTACTGAAACAAAGGGCACTTAAGTTATAAAGATATTTTGTAAGGTTTGAAAAACAATTTATCTAGAAAGTAAAGAATATACATAAAACACAAACTTCTTTATAAATATACCAGCATGTGTAATTCTCACTTCCTAGTTTTAACCTGTTTCTTTAAAATGTTAATTGATTTTGATTAAGCTACTATTTATACCATGATGCAATGCTTTTCTATGGTTTTGAAAAAGTCTGTGACTAGATCAGACGAAAGCGCTTACCTTAATTTCTGCATTGGATATTTATGCAACGGATGGTTTTACTTTACTGATTTTATGCACCACTACAACAACTGTTTGGTGGAATTTTAAGACTTTGCTGCACGTGTTTTATATTAAATTGCTGAGTGAACTTTTGGTCTGGTTTGTGCTTCTGGGTGCTTGAATCAGCTACAGGAATGTTTTTATGTTACTAGTGGATTTTACACTCCTGCACGCTCTCTTTTTATTTGTGGTTAGTACTTTACTTTAAGAACTGACATAAATGATGATATAGTTAAAGTCTATGTTATGAGTAAGTGAATGTACTTGTAAATTTGCAGTATTGTTTAGATTACCCAGTGTGCTTTATGGCTGCATAAAAATCGCTATTTAAAACATTTTATGCTAAAATTTTGGGTTGTGTTGTATCTATACAGAAACACTGACTATACAAATCAACATAAAATGAAGTTTAACAAAATAATTGTTTTAATTGTTGATTTTGAAGCAAATACCACTTTCAAATCCCACCACTGTATAGCATCATAATGCCTAAATTGGTTAGAACTACCCAATCAACTAACATACACACAATTTCTTACCATCTATAAATTTATCAAAAATCCATCCATTTCTCCAGCACTAAACAGCATTCTACACAACTATGTTCCTAGTTCGTCACTACAATCCAATGACCAAAAACTCCTGTCTGTTCTTATACCATGTTGCTAAGTCCTGGTACTCCTCATCTCTATGCATCAGGCCAGTATCCTTCCTCCTATCCTTCAACACCATTCTGGATGACTTCCTAGCCAAAAGCTGTCTATGTTCTTGCTCAACACCAGGATAAACCATATCTCTAAATGTGGACAAATACCTAGTTATACCTTACATCTCCTTCCTTACTTCTATCAATTTCTCTCTAAATATACTAAAAGTTTGCTTTTTCTCACTTTGTATTCCAATTCCTGTTTGTTTTACACTATTACCTTTACTTTCTCTATAAACAAGCTAAAATTCCTCTAACTGTCCAATCATTTGCCATATAACTTGTATCTACTCAACCAATGTTTTCATACTATGTCTAATACGGTATAATTAAACTGTAGACCATAAAATTATTATTATTAAAATGTTTTATAATACTTTGGTGCTTTTATCCGCAGGTCTCCGCTGAAAATGGGCTCCTACCTAGTCGGACCTTCCTGGTAATCAAATGTTAATAAATAAATAAATAAATTACAAGTATGAATGGAAACACACTTCAGTACAAAATACATACTGAAGATAAGTAATACTCTAATATGAAATGCATGGCCAGTGATGACATGCACAAGTGAACAGCAATGGCAATGTCTAAGGAACTGTGACTACTTTGGTGCAGTCTTCTTTGCTTATCGAAAATCACCTGATCCATACACAGTGTAACCACTAATCTAACAGCATGCCACCAGGCACTACTAAATTTGCTTCAAAATTATAACCTCTCATCACAATATTGCAAGCCTTTTCCTTTTTCCCATCTTTGTGAAGAATGCATCCTCCACTAATCCTCTACAATTACGTTATGTTAACTGCCATTTGCAATGTTAACACCTTAGAATTTCATTCTTCTTCCAGAATACATACCATATTATCCCACTGCTTTTTATTAGTTTGTGAAGTCTTTAACAACTTACTTCTATAAATATATTTTTGCTAGATTATTTTTTGGCCCAGACCGCTGATGACCATCACACACATATTCCACTCCTCTTCCTTAGAGAGAAGGATAGCTATACCGTGATAGGGTATAATTTTGGCAGTGGAGAAAGCTTCTTAAAATATGCCTTACTCCCACACTCTCCCTTACACCTGGCAAAGTGGCATGTTTGTAGCATATACCTCTACTACCATGCATGACCATGGATTTCCACTGCTCTGTCTCCAGTACACTCTGGCCTAGGTCCCCCTCAAGACCCCCACTGTAGCAGTTACCTTCAACCACCCTTCAAGAGAAAGCAAGCTGGGTAATGTTTTTTAATACTTACTCCACCCGCCCTTCCCTCCTCCAACCAACCTTCTTTGCTTGCTACTTAACATGAGTCACTCATAAATGCTTGTTGTCCTCCTCCCTCTTTTTTTCTCTTCATGTCAAACTGGTTTATTTCACCTCCTATTTTTGAACAAAAATATGCATTTGTTACTGATGTCTATTGAATGCCCACTTTGAAACATTCTAACTACTCTCAAGTGCTACCTGTTATATGCATCTAGGTGCCTAGTCGATGTTAAACTGTAATCACTACATTTCAAATTAAGAGTCTGCTATAATCTCTTTGTACATTTTTCTCTCTCTAAATATGTTTTTTTTAGCTCTTCTCCCTGGGCCTCATCTGAAAAGGGCTCTTGCATAACTCAGTTGGACCTGGTAACTAAATGCAAATAAATCAAGTCTTAGCCCCTGCTCCAAATGTTTAATTTCACTGACTGTTGCACATTTGAAATTTTACCTTCCTTTAGTTCCTGGCAATATTATCCTTACATTTGTTCCACTGTTGTACCCAGTTCTAGTGTTTCTGTTGCAATTTCCGACTATTAGTAAATATGGGTGATTCATGAGAATATGAAACCTTAAAAAAATCCAGCACTGAAGTCAGTTCAGAAAAAATGTAAAACTAAACAGTTTAAAAAGGAGATATACATGACAAGCCTGGTTAAACTGGAGTTCAGTACTCACGGATTCAACCATGTCAAGGTTAACTGGGAAGTTATTACCTTTAATCTTGCCAAACATTCACAGCTCATTGCTTCAAGTACTCAAGATTCAAGCTCTAAATTTTCCAAAAATGTATAAATCTGACTGGTATCATTTTTAACAGCATTTCTAGGCAAGCCTGTGTACTGCTAACCTGCTCCCCTTAATCTGAAAAGTTTCTTCTGTTTATTAACTGACACCTCAAATATTTCCTTTACAACTACATTAGCAGCGTACTTCAAAATAACACAGAAACACACAGGCCTAAGTGGCCAATAAACTCTTTTCAAGCAGATGTTCTCAACAACAAAGGAATGTAAGGTAAGCAAATGCAGTAAGTGTAAATAAAGTTGAATTACAGCTAAGTGTTCAATTTCTTTCAAATTAGCCACAATCTCAGTATTTTTGCAAATCTGAAACTTAATGAAACCGTCAACAGCCTTGTCAGTTAACAGATAACTGGTTCATATCCCACTAGCATGCACTGTGTGACCTTACAACAGACTTCTATTCAGTTCAGTCCAACCAGGAAAAATCTGGGTCAAGCAGGGCGATTCCCATTAAGAAAAAATATCTCATCTCAAATGGACTATCATGGTTCACTGTTTACAAAACAGCCCCGATCTCTGTCTTTATGATGTAAAACATCCACTGAATCTAAACAAAAGGCTAGAAAAGATTAAAATAAATAAATATATACATAGATACCGGAATTGGAAGCTACGTTTCAAGGTTGCATTTTAAAGCACTTTTCAGAATAATTTAAAGTTCTGCAAAAAGTAAATGAGCTTTTAGAAACAAAATGATAATCATTCCAGCAAGGTGTTACATTATTTCTTGCCTTCTAGCTAAGACTTCATTAGCACTGTCATTTTCTTCAGATGAGCTCTTTCAAAAGGTAGCTCTCAAAAAGTAACGAATTTATAACACAGTTTCATAAACAGAAAGCCGTTAGAGCTTAAAATCAAAACATGTTGAAAAAATGATTACAGACACATTGTAAAAGCACAACACAGTTTAACTAGGCGGAAGGAAAGCACAACTTACATCTAAAAAAAGCCAAGCAGGAACGCTTTCCTTCCTTTGAAGCTGAACCCAGTCCCTTATTCTTTTCTGTGGTGTTCAGTATCTGTTGTTAAGTGAACATCCCAGAAGTGCCGCACTGTTGAGGGATTTAACAAACACAGCCTCACCCACCAGTATACATTAGTTTTAATGATTCAAGAAACAGAGTCTAAACAATGTGCTCCCTTACCTCGGTAACACACTGTCAGCCAAAAGATTTCCAGCAGCTGGCTGCCAAACTCACAAACATCCAGGTCCAGCATCTCTCTGTCCCAAGCCACAAGTTCAGAGCTCACAAAGGAAAATGGCAAACCAAGAATGAACAGATAGGAAGAGCAGCAGCAAAAAAAAAAAAATATTGGGAGTAATGCAATGGTAACAAAAAAAAGAAATCCACTTTTATAATGCCATGAAAGGAAAGTACAGAGACTAGAGTCAGTAATCCAAGTAGAACATCACATTCATGCTAAGCAGAGGCTGCAGTGGAGAGCTGTGATGCGAGAATAACATTCTGTCTGTAGACACTATTGATTCGCTGCTTACTGTTGCTCCTGCCCCTAGTGCTGTTCAGCTCCCAGCCCCATCACTCATTATCTGCAAGACTGCAATGATCTCATCGTTTCTGGTGCAGTAAGCACCGGCACACAAACACTGCACACTCCCAAGTGCTCTAACACTAGGCATGTCCGTCTATACACCTGCATATATTTCATTTAATAAATGTAATTTCCATGTGTGTGTGAACACACACACACACACACACACAGTGAAGGCACACATATACAAATGATGTGCCAGTATTTGTTATACACACTGGACAATTCTTCCTTTATAATTTTCAGTTTTTATGTTTATTGCTTGCAGCCAGATAACTGCTGCCTAAAGTGATTTTTTTTAATGTATGTATTCTTTTACTGGTGTTACTTATCATGAAAAAAAAAAGAGTGTTTTACCATTAGTACCAGAACTAGTACTATGTTTGTATTTATTTCTTTTTTAGTGTACTAATTGGTATTGCTCTATTGACAAAAGTCAATGGATTCAAACAATAACAGAGTAAGTGATTTTGAAAAAGTCGAGCCCAGGAGTAGAATCTAAATCTCAAATATATAACATTAAGTACTTCAGTCTAGGTTCAGGAAACTCCACTCCTACATGTAGTGGGAGACATCACACCTTGTCAAGTTTGTGAGAATGTTTAAGACAGCCTTGACAGGCACCTGTTGAGTTACAGTAGCTGCAAATATATACTTGAAACTAACAGCTAATGTGAGGAAGGATTCCTAGACCTGTGAAGTACGCATTGCTTAAAGCTTCTGTATGGAAAAAAAAAGCATGGAAAATGCCTACATACAATTCATAGACAGCTATATAGGAGAATTGTAGATGCAGTTTATTGCTGCACAAATCTGCAACTGTGCTAAGTACAAAACAAATGTCATTTAGCAATTCAGCAACATATAACAGTGCAGTTCAAAGGCAACTATACTGTGTACTAGCGTTGTCATATAAAATGGCGCTACAGGGCTGATCTAACCAGAAAGAAGCAACCCAGCTTCAATGTACAGCATCTCCTTATCACAAAGTGCTGTAACATAGCAACTACAGCACTGCAAGAGACATGCAAACATGAAGTGCACTTCAGTAATACAGGAAATCTGATGTATAATGTAGTACGACTGTTAAACAAGTCATGAAGTACTAAGGACAAATAAGCAAATCAATCGCTACTAGACAGGAAAGGACAAGTCACACAACACTGCACTCTGGACAAACTTTAGTATACTACACACTCCAGTTTAGTACCAGATCATAAACTGTATGCAGCTCTCACCTGGTAGCAGTGCATGTCGAGTAAGAGTAAACCAGGTACACAGAATACCTATTAAAATAGCAAATAGTTGCAATTATGGTACATCTGGTTGCTAAAGGAGACCTGAAATACTAAAAGCAAGCATACCTATGTTAGGTCAAGAAATATAACATCTAGTATACTTTCTGGAAACAGCAAGGTGAAACAGAATGTGGTACAGAATATGTAACAAACAAAGATGAAACTAGGAGGGCAGAGGAAGAGTAGGACTTAGCTGCTGAAACTACAAGGATTCCAATAGGAGGTGACCAATAGGAGAAGGGTTACAGCAATGCATCAGATGTGAAAGAGAAAAAGGGGTAGACGTTCATGAACGTGTGATATATGCTTCACATTTGTTAACCAGGATAATCAATCAGGTGATTGGGATCCTTTTCATTAGTGGCCTGGGGAGAAAAGCTCTACAAAAAGTAGAAGCATAAATGTCAATTACAAAGACAAGTAAAGGAAAGTATACATATTGATGAACAGTATCAGCTACATACACTGGAAAAGTAAATTGTGGTTATTTAGCAAGGTCAAGTAACCCCACTGCTACAGCACCAGTTAATGACTCTGATCTGATGACCAATTGAAAGGAAGCCTTGCTTGGAGACATTTTCTTCTGTATGAACATATTGTACTTCCTACATAAACAGTATACTTGTAACTCCTATTCCATAACCCTCCCAAACAATCTTATTACTATCAAACACTCCAGTTTCTTTTTACCCAATCCCCAACATCCATTTAATCTTTTATCACTGTTCCCAACTACATTTCTCTTTCTATACTGCTTTGCTCTATATACCTTCATAGTCACGACTTCCTAACAGTATCTATTTATGCTACATTGTATCTTCTACTTTCTCCAAATAAACCCTCATTTCTTCCTATTTTATCGACATTCTCAAACTCTAGACTTTTAAACCCTTTCCCCATTCCTTACATTCCAGAGAAAATATTAGGACAACCTAACTCTCTTCCTTCATAGGAGATGCTTTTTTCCTACCTGCACTATATCAGCTTTCAGACTCTGCCACCACTAAATATCCTTCTGCCCTGCAACTTCTTTTTCCTTCCTGATCCCCACTTCCCCACTATGTGTCAACTATAATATACAGATCCCTTTACCTAATCATGCTACTATTCAGCTTATCCTCTTTTCTTCTCCCGCTACTTGGTCATCTTTCATCCTACCATAACTCAGTAGCTCTCAACATCTCTCCAACTCTGATCCAACCACTTATTCACACTTCCTCCCTACACTCTCCACACATTGCACCAAACCTATTTAATGATAGCAGTCACCTTAACTCCAAATACAGACTGATCAACTCCATTTAAAGTAAAACAAACAAAAAAATTAGGTGGGAAAATATTCTCCAAAAAACAAGTATCAGTAATTTCCCAATATACTAAACTCCTTCTGGGAGGAGACATTCACCCTAATCCTGGCCACACTTATTACAATGAGCATCAAAACAATTATCTTCAAAACACACCTCTAACTCTACAATGGTCAACCCCCCCCCCCCAACCCTGGTAATCTAACTTTTGCTGCCATAAATGTTAGAAGTATAACAAATAAATTTGCTGAATTATATGCCTGGATTACCCAACATAAACCTGACATTCTCCCTGTAACTGAAACTTGGATTAAATCCAGCAAAAATGACTCAGAAATTACACCTGCTATATCATCCATAATAAATGTATAGAGAAGAAAGGTGGTGGTACTGCTTTACTATTTCCCAACTACTACTACATTTCCTCTTAAAACAACCCAATACCAAAATTCAATTTAGCAGAGCTTCTCAGAATTTTCCTGAAATTAAACAATCATAAACAAAAATGTACTACTGTTCTTTACATCCATCCTGATGACAATACAGCTATCCTGGAATATATCCTACAGTGGATATCCATAACAATTCCACAAGAAAAAATACTACTAGGAAATGTGAATGTCAACTGGCTGAACATAAACACTAACTCCCCTACATCTAGCATGAATGTTTTTGGTTTCACATGATTAATAAGTAGCCACACACACAGCAAGCTATCAAATTCCCTATTAGACTGGATCCTAATATCAGACCTTACCAAATACACAGTCTCAGGTATAATGTCTGACTGTCTCTGTGATCACCTTCTCCATCTATACCAGATACCTCATACATCTACTTAAATGGCATGTTTATAAAACAATACGCAGCCTTTACAAGTTTAACACTAAAATGTTTGTTACTAACCCCTATCACCTATTAACTAGAACTTCCAAACAATTCTCCTCTTATATGTTGCTGTAAATGAATTCAGCACCACTTTCCTGATATCCTAAATAGCCTTGTACCTCCTACAAAAAAAGAGACTAAAAACAAATAACGCAATTTGGCTATCCAAAAAGAGTAGAATGTTAATGCAGGACAGAGAAAAAACATGGAAAGAAAGGCAAAAATATCAGAATGCTTCACAATTGTACCAAAAAGCAAATTAATGAAGACAGAAAACTATAGTATAATAACTTTCAAAATAACAGTATACATAACCGAATTGATAAGACTGCACTGTACTGTAATTAACTGGAAACACTGAAATGAGATTGAGCCGAAAGTCTTTATCTGTTAATTACCCAAACTCATGATGAACAGATGCCAGTCTCTCATTTATGCTCCAAGTCTTGCGTACTTTTTTAGAATGAATTCTCCAAACACTGTAGTTCATTTAACATGCATTATTAGATGTTCACAATATCTGAATACTGTCTTTAATAACAGTGCTGCTAAATATATTCTGCACATATCTTCTGATTGTCCTGAATGATGCAAATGGAAATGGTCTTTGACTTGACTTCAGTACTCAGGCTCGAGTGCTGAAATCTTTTCTGTAATGTCAGGTCGAACAAACTAACTAACATTAACTGAACAAATCCTGAACACAACATATTATATTGCTTCAGTCGAGTAATTTTCCTTTGTAAACCACATTCACTCCCCCTAACCTTGGTCTCAGGGTTTGTCTCATATGTACTTTATTTAACACTCCATTAAGGAATATTCTGTAGCTGGCAAGACTGTATCTTTCCCTTGAGAAAAGAACATTCTCTATTTCTGTATTTTTTGCACACTTCATGCTTATCTTTCCTTTCTAATACATTGTCTCTCATGGCTGACCAGCAAGGTTATTCTTTCTTTCTGCTTAACTGTCTTTTATGCATAAATGAAACAAAATTACTAGGCCTATTTTACCCTTTAGCCTGTCTAATATCTAATAACCACTTTAAAATGGAAGTTCCTAATCTAACAATAACCCTTAAAAATTTTGGACAGCCATTAAAGAAATCTTGGATCCTAGCCATAAATTCACCTCTAACCCCTCTGCCAATAACTCATCACTTGAAACCAAAATACAGTTCAACTCTTATTTCATAGTTAGTATACCATCTCTAACAAGGATTAACCAACATTTAATCCTAACCCTGCCGAGCAGCTACATATCACCACATCCACTTTCACCTTCAAACCCATGCCCACATCCTATATAAAACTACTCGAACTCAAACCATACTCGACTTCAGGTAATGACCTTCCAAGCGAATAACTTAAAATAGTTGCCAACAGCATTGACTACCTTGTCTAAATACTTATAAACAGGCCAATCCAGGAAACCAACGTTCCTTCTCCCTTTGGAAAAAGCCACACATTATCCCTCTGCACAAATGATGAAATTCAATATTACTTACTTTAGACCTATAGCAATCTTATCCCTCCTCTCCAAAATACTTGAGAAATGTACTCCAAAACAATTGCTAAACTATCTCCTGAAAGAAGAACTCCTATCCCCACACAACATGACTTCCATCCTTCCTATAATACTAACACAGCACTTCTAACCTAAATAAATGCTGTCAATAAAACTAGAGATAACAGCAAACTAGTCTCCTCCTTATTTCTAGCCTTGTCTAAAGTCCTTGACACAGTTTGTCACAGCAAACTTCTACTTCATTATGTCTCTCTCAGCCCACACTTCCAAGGTTCAAAAGCTACCTATCCAATAGGTATCAGTCAGTAAAATGGCACTCTACCTTCTCTCCATACTTCCTAGTCACCATCTTTGTACCACAAGGCTCTATCCTTATTCCCCTCCTCACTGCTTCCTGCTGATGTCAAGCCCCTTGTAGAAGTGAGAGGACGGACAGCATCACTGGCCACTCTGTCCCACCACAGGCTGCCACATATAACTTAAAACATAGGTTAGTATATACTTAAAAAATTCAGAAAGTGATTTCAATGCAACATGTTTATTTATGGGTGACCCTAATTAACAAGTGGGGGGGGGGACAGTAGCAGCACAGAGCTCAATATGTACTTAATCCACCACTGATGAAATATTTTCCAAACACCATGAATTTTATTTTAAGGCTGTTAAAACTACAGATGTAAGACAGACAACACTTGCAGTTAAATACATGCAAAAACACTGACTGTACAAATTCACAAATTAGAGTCTGAAAAGCACTTCTGAGTCATCACCGTTCTAGGTTAATCTGGCCGCACTACGTGACATTCATAAAGATGGAGAACAGAAGTGGGCCAAATCCAGAACTCTATAAAAAAACAACAGGAACTAGGAAGTGGCAGATAAGAGAGGATCATAATAACTCTTGACAGCCTGAGATCTGATGGTAGTACCGGCAGGTAGACCAAAGGCCAGACAGCCTGCTAGTAGGACTTCAGGGGGGAGGGCGCTGATGGTATTCAGTGTCTTTGACAAAGCAAGAAGCAAAGCACTGATTAACAGCAATACAATTAGGTTCAGTGCACCTGTTTTTGTCTGACACAGAATGCAAAGCTAATCATATAAAGAATACAAATAACTAAAAATTAAAAAGTAAAAGTCAAAAATAAAAAAAATTAAATATACATTTTTTATTTATTTTTACTTTTTATTTTTCAGTTATTTTTATTCTTTATATGATATTAGCACCGAATTTAA
The DNA here is from genome assembly GCF_019279795.1 of Protopterus annectens. Lineage (NCBI taxonomy): Eukaryota > Metazoa > Chordata > Ceratodontiformes > Protopteridae > Protopterus > Protopterus annectens. The sequence continues at coordinate 405,897,507 of NC_056746.1, forward strand.
AGGAATTTCCTGTCTTTTATGTTTTCTACACTTAATCTCCCGACAGATCTGAAGAAGCATAGGCGAAAGAGCTGAAAAAACTACAATTTTCCCTTCTGGATAGTAAAGGCACCAGCAGTCAAAAATTGCATGCTACTGTTTCCTTGGTGGTTTGGTCAATTACCATCCCTGCATTTTGCAATTGGTAAGCTCTCATGTATACATGTTTCACATTTATCTGAGTAGTTCATGCCCTCAATTTCACTGGAGGAGGAAAAAAAGAGTAAAGAAAGATTACAACTCTGAGCGCTATGCTTACCTGACGCAGTTTAGCTGGATGTGAATATTGTTGGGACTACTGATGTGACTATTTTAGGGCCATGAGCATGGTTAGACCCCACTTAAATAGTTAGGTAAACGGCTGTAAACGTTTAAGCTAAAGGTAAAGGTTGGTGGTTTGCTTGTTACTGTGCACACATTTCTTCTTTTGGATTGTTTTATCTGATAGTTGTCATGGCTCACTCGCTCAGTTTCCCTTGCTATTAATGATCTCAAAGCCATTTTAGCAAAATAGAGCAAAACACTGTCATCCACTGGCTGCCCCTATCACAAAATCATCCTCTATCTTTTCCTGCACTCATTTACATGTCCCTCACAGTTGGCTCCCTATTGGTCACACTGCATAGGCCGGTACTCTGGCATCCAGCACCAATAGTCTCCTTTAATTTTCTTGCCACTCATTGGTTAGAACTTTGTCCCTCGGATCTCTCAGATAATACTCCTTTTGTTATTATGCAGATATGGATTACAATGGAAGTTTGTTAACCAGTGTATAAATAAGAGAGGAAATACTGAATTGTAAGATAGCAAAAGCGCTCATCTGTCAGAAGGAATTGTTTAATAAATGCTACTATTTGGAAAAGATGACTCCACGTTTCTCTCTCTATATATTTTTGCTTGAAATCTAGGGACTGCTTTCTCTGTTTCTACTTCTATTGCACTTTAAAAGCCTACACAAACTACATTTGAATAAATCCTGGTTGTGCATCAGACTGATTTCTTCAATATCCTAGCATTTCCTCCATCTTTCTTCCCCATCTTAACCTACTCCATTTCTAATCAAACACACCCCTTTCTCTCTCCCTTTCTCTCTTTACCTAAATCTTTGCTAACTTTTTATCTCCTCTACCATACTTTAATGTCTAGGTATACTCTCGAAATGTCTATATTTCCTTGCAGAGCTTACCTTGATACACCCTATCTACAAGAATGTTTTCCCTTCTAAAGTATAAATCCATTTACTTCCTGCAAACATTTACACCTATCAGAAATGTATAAATGTATACATATTAATGTAAATACTTCACTCTACATACCTGTCTTATAACTATATTTGTTGTTTTCCTGGCAACTGTTTAAATTTAAACATCTTTATTATCACTTACAACATAGACAATCATGCACTTATATAATTGAGAACAAACCATATTGACATTTTCAGTTGCAAAAATTATACATCACATATAATCTTCTATACAGTCATTGTCAATGGAACATTGCATAGTGCAATCGATTCCTGCTTTCCATTAAACCTCATTCTTTCTCCAAAACATTATTCTGCAAGTATTCTTCTCATAATTCCCATTTTTCCTATGTAATTTGTTCCTACCCTTTTCTAAAGATCACATTTCCAGTTATTTTATCTGTTGTTACTATATTCACTACTTCTAGCACTCTTGGTTTAGACTTTGATTTCCATTTTCTAGTAATTGTGTTTTTTGGCAGCAACCAGAATAAAACTCAACAAGACCTTATTATTTCTAGGCAATTCCGAATCTATCACAGCTCAAAAAAATCATTTCCTTAGTATTTCTGACACAGTAGTCTTCAGGGGAATTTTTAAAGTCTGCCATCTCCTTACTCTTTCAGAAAAGTATGCTCCTAATTACCCCTTTCTTCATCACACCTCCCACATCTGTAATCTACCCAAGGTAACAGTCTGCCTCTGGCTGACAAAAGTATGCCCGACCTGTGTATAAAACTAAACAGGCTAAAAATATTTTCACTGCTTATTATCTTGCTATCCATATACAAGAGCTTCCAGTTCCTCAGTTTTTGTATTATCTTATGTTTAGTCTGTTCCCACATAACCTTAACTGCCATAACAGAATCCTTTTAACCCATACTCCTAAGTACTTCATTTTGTGTCCCCATAAATATGGGTATTACTGAACCAGTTTGTGTGTGGGTACATGGCTTACAGCTATTGCCTTTGTTTTATCTTCATTAATTTTGTATCGCAAAAAGACTTGAAACTGTCTCAGACTGTTCTACAACATTGAAATGTCCTTTTTTGGTTTTATCAGGTACAAAATAATATCATTGGCTAATAAAGCCAACTTTTCTCGATTACCATACCAGCTGTATCCTTGAATTTCTGAGTCCCTTATTTTCTTTGCTAATGATCCTAAATACAATGCAAATAACAAAGGAGAAAGAGGACACCCTGGCTACTTCCTTTGTTCAAACAGAACTTATCGGAGAGGAACCCCCCCCCCCTTTAACTTTTGTTCCAGTCCCTCATATATCCTCCTAATTAACCTTATTATTGTGTCAGAGAATGCAAATGCTTTCTTTGCCCTACTCAAAATCCAAGCTTATTCTGTTGGATGCTTTTTCTGCATTAAAACCCACAAACAGTGGTATTTTCTTATTCTGTTTTCCTCTAGATCATCATTGTTCTATTAATGTCAAATGTTTGTCTCCCCTCAACAAAACTACATTTATCCATATCTATCAATTTTGGTATCATCCTTTCCACTCTTTTAGCCATTATCACCATAAACACTTTGTAATTGTGGTTTGGAATCAAATGGGCCAATATGAATTTGGATCTGATGAATCTTTACCATCTTAGGTACTACAGTCACCATCGCTTTCCTCCAGGATGTTAGTGCTTCTCCTTTTTAAACAAAACCATCGGGATCTTTATCACTTTTTTCCCTGCTTGCTTCTAAACTTCCACAGGAATACCATCAATTCCTGGAAGCTTTTCTCTAGATTAGGTATACATCACCATTTTTATCTCATCGCCTCCTATCCTAAATGTTAGTAATTGTACTATTACTAAAAGTACTATGTATTTGGAGCTTTTCTCCCCGGGCCTCCGCTGAAAACGGTCAGCTTGTGTACAGTCGGACTAACCTGGTAAACAAATGGAAAATAAATAAAATAAATAAATAAATTTGAGCTTCCTTTACCTCTAACCTTAGCATATTTAATTCTTTCATGAACATTTCCATTTGTACTTTTTCCAAGATTTCCACATTTCTCTGCTTTATATAGATTTTCATAAAATTTCTGAAATATTTCTAATACCTCTACAAGATCTCTGGTTATTTTCCTTGTTATAGGCTCCCTAAGCTTGATAACAACCTTTCTTTCTGCTGCCTGTGCCGTTGTGCTAAAAGCTTTTGTGCTCTGGAGTTATCAAAAAAAGTACAGTTGTGTACACTTACCATAAATGTAGATATTCAAGTTTATTCACTGTTTCAGTCATTACATTTGGGTTATCTGCTTGCAGGTAGCCCGCAGTTGGCCTGATGTCTTGGTTCCTGCGTTGGTTGCTGTCTCTTCTTCTGTGATGTCAGGTCGTCAGGGGTATAAAACATGCAGCCGACATCATTACATCAGTTCTTCTTGCCCCAGATGTCAGGTGCCCCCCTAATGGGAAGCAATTAAATCTATAAAAATACAAGGTTATACCTCAAACAAAAAAGCAAATACACCAAAAAGCTTTTAAGCATTGAAAAGGAGAGAAGGGATATAGCCAAACGAAGTCAGGGGGCTGGAGAGAGGGTAAACCAGGACTGCAACAGTGAATACACTCGAACATCTACATTTATGGTAAGTGTACACAACTGTACTATGTTCTTCGTATTTCACTGTTGCAGTCATTACATTTGGGTAGATTCCCAAAGCTAAGGATGGGAGGAGGAATTTAGATAGCATTAGGACCAGCTATAAGGACCTGCAAAATTGCAGTGGCAAAGTCAGGTCTGGATTTAGAGAAAACTGGCAAATGGTAATATTTGGTGAAAGTATGTACAGAACTCCAGGTAGCAGCTTCTAGGGTGTCCCTGGTAGGTACACCTCTGAAAAAGGCTGTAGAGGTAGATGCAGCCCTGGTTGAGTGGGATCTGATCCCCTGTGGGATAGGTTTTCCATGGAGTTTACAGCAGAAGTGAATGCAATGGCCTATCCATTTGGAGATGGTTCGCTTTAAAATAGCCTTCCCCTCAGTCCCTGCAGCAAATGCCACCAGCAGTTGTTCAGATTTCCTTTGAGGTTTAGACCTGTCCAAGTAAAAGTTGTCTGTGCACATCTAAGGAGTGCAGTATCTGTTCCCCTTTGTTCTGTGGATTAGGAAAGAACGTAGGCAAATGAATGGACTGATTAAAGGCCACACTGGATACCACCTTTGGCATGAAAGACGGACTGGTACTGAGGGACACCTTGTCCGCATGAAAAGATGATGAATGGCTCCACTGCCATAAGGGCCTGTAATTCAGATACCCTTCTTGCTGAAGTAATGGCTAAAAGGGAAGCTGTTTTCCAAAAAAGGAATTTAAAATCTGCAGTTGCAGCTGGCTCGAAAGGAGGAAGGGCGAGTTTCTCCAATACAAAGTTAAGATCCCAGGCTGGAATTGGAGCTCTCCTGGGTGGTCTTAAATTTTTGGCCCCTCTGAGGAACTGCTTGAGCAGTGGAAGAGAGAAGAGGGGACGTTCTGTGTTATAATGAGCTGAAATGGCTGAGGCATGAATTTTTATTGAGGAAAAAGACAGGCCCTTGTAAAGCATCTCAGTTATGTGTTGTAAAATCTGAGGTAAATTGGGCACTGCTGTGCTCATCCCATGAGACTGGTTCCAGGCACAGAATCTTTAACATTTTTCAGCATAAGACTTTCTAGTAGTAGGCCTCCTTGCCTCTAAAATGACATCCATCACTGGTTTACTGAGGGATGGTAAAGGAGAGCTTAAGTAATTAGCCAGACTGCTAGGCTCAGAGTTTGAAGCTGAGGGTGCAGAATCTGGTTCTCCTGCTGAGACAGCAGGGTAGGAGTCTGAGGCAGGTACCATGGGGCCAACAGTGACACACTGCGCAGGAGGGGGTACCATTGTTGGTGTGGCCAGGCTGGTGCAATCAAAATCATCCTTAATTTGTCTTGTTTGATCTTTAGTAGTACTTTGGAGAGCAGAGGCAGAGGAGGAAAGGCATAAACTGATAGGTTTTTCCAGCTGAAGGACAGAGCATCCACTTTCCAAGCTTGTCTGTGGGGAGTCCTTGCGCAAAATTTTTCCAATTGATAGTTCTGGGGGGAGGCAAACAGGTCTATATCTGGGCTCCCCCATTTGCTTGTCAACATGTTGAAAATCCTTGGTTCCATTTTCCACTCATGTCGGTCCATGAGGGTTCTACTTAGTCCATCTGCCAGTGTATTTAGTTTTCCTGACAGGAATTGAGCTTGTAAATGTACTTGGTAGCTCAAGGCTGTGTTCCACAATGCCATGGCTAGTCTGCAGACTGGGTAAGGATGTGTAACCCCCTGCTTGCTTATGTACCACATAACAGTGGTGTTGTCTGTCTTTACCATTAATTGTCCTGGAAGAATGTGGTCCTTGAAGGCTATCAGAGCATTCTGTACAGCTAACATTTATTTATGATTGATGTGAAGGTGCATTTGAATTGGGTTACATTTGCCCTGAATGCACTTCCTGCCAGGTGCGCCCCCCATGCATAGTCTGATGCGTCTGTTGTTAGGGCTTTAGGTGGCAGGGGGTAGTGTGAATGGTAGTCCCTTGTTTTGGTGGCAGGCCTCTGCCCACCAAAGGAACTCTAGGCATAGACAAGGAATGATAGGAATCATTGCTTTTAGATCCTGAGAATGTTGACACCATAGGCTTTTTAGATGCCACTGTAGTTTCCTCATATGCAGTCTTGCATATGAAATTAGAAGAATGCAGGAGGCCATGAACCCCAAGGCTTGTAGTATTTGCCTTGCAGATAGCAGGGTGTTTGTGACCACTTGTTTGAAGTAGGTTGTCAAGTGAATTTGTTTCTCGGGCGTGAGGAAAGCCATCTGGGAAGTTGTATTCAAGCTTGCTCCCAGGAATGTAATTTGTTGACAGGGTACCAGGTGTGATTTCTTTTCATTTATGGTGTACCCCAGACAAGTTAGCACCCTCTGTACAAAAGTCAGATGATTCAAAAGTATGTCCTGGTTTTCTGCTTGAATTAGACAATCATCCAGGTATTGGTATATTTGAATATTTCTTTGCCTGCAAAATGCAATGACTGGAGCTAGGCATTTTGTGAGTACCCTGGGAGCAGTAGATAAGCCAAAAGGCAGTGCAGAGAACTGATAGTGTGTGTAGCCTGCTTTGAAGCATAGGTATCTTCTGCAAGATACCCTGATTAGGATGTGCAGGTATGCTTCCTTTAAATTTAGTGTTGCCAACCAGGCATCTGTTTAGCATAGGAAGCAACTGGTGAAGAGTCAGCATCTTGAATTTTGGAATCACCACAAAGGTATTTAGAGTAGGCAGGTCCAGGACAGGATGCCATGAATTGTCTTTTCTGGGTACCAGGAAGAATCTCGAGTAAAAACCTTGTCCCTTTTTCTCTTCTGATACCAACTGAACAGCCTCTATGCTTAAGAGAGAGAGCACTTGCTTTTGAGCCTCTGTCCACTGCTTTGTAGGTAGATCCGGCCAACTGCTTGGAGTTGGTGATGTGCGGAAGTGAAGTCTGCATCCTCAGGACACTATATTTAAAACCCATTTGTCCCAGGTAATGAGTCCCCAGTTCTTTGCATGAAGTGCCATCTTTCCCCCCAAAGGGGCAGTCAGTTGAGAAGTGCTTGGAAATTTTAAAAAGAAGTCATTGAGACAGTTTATCATAGGGGGGAGTTTTATTACTCCCAAATTTGGAAGTGGAGGCCCCCTCACTGCTTAGCCCTGTGTGTCCCCTGGGACTGAAGCATGGGTGCTCTGCTGAATCTGGGTTTGGACTGAGAAGGTCTGGAAGAGGCAGGAAAGGACCAATTCTTAGAAGGCCTATGCCTACTAAATCTTGGAGGTTGTACTTGTAAAAAAAATCTTTAACAATTTGGATAGATTTAGCTTTTTCCTCCATCTTTTTAAGAACTTCTGCCCTGTTGCCAAACAGGTGACCCTGATTAAAGGGAGCATCCAGTAATTTTGCTTTAACCTGATCTGGCAAGGATTGCTCCTTAAGCCAAGCCTGCCTTCTAAGTACAGACCCAGTGACTGCAGACCTGCAAGATGCCTCTAGTGAATCAAAACCACATTGCAATGTATGTTTACCAACTTGTTCAGCAGAATGTATAAAATCCTGTAAATCCTTATTTTCAGCACAATCAGGAATCAACATCATTTTCTGTTTAAGTAATCCAATAATATGCAGCTGATACTTTAAAATATGAAACTGGCAATTCAAGGCCCAAATGGCCAAAGCTGCAGAAGTGTATACAGTACAGTTTTGTACCTACCATAAATGTAGATGTTCGAGTGCTAATACAGCTGCAGTCATAACAGATGGGTTTTCCTGCCGTCAGGCGGGTCCTCGGTCGGCCGAATTCCAAAGTCTAGGTCCAGCGTCGGATGTCGTCGCTTCTTCCCAGACATCAGTGCGACAGGGGTATAATAAAACCAGCCAACGCCATTTTCTTCAGTTTTTCTTGCCCCAGATATCAGGTGCCCCCAGAAGGAAGGCAAAACATAAATTTATGTAATAATGCAATGCAATATAATCAAAAAACAGTAGTTGCAAGCAAATACACCATAAAAGAATACCCCAATGAGGTTGTATGAGGAGGTGTTAGCCATTAGGCCTGTCCCAAGAGGGGAAGGAGGGAGGGAAACCTGGACTGCAGTTGTATTAGTACTCTAACATCTACATTTATGGTAGGTACACAACTGTACTATGTTCATCATGCATACAGCTGCAGTCAGAACAGATGGGTAGAATCCCAAAGCTAAAAAGGGGTGGTAGGCACTAAGTGGAACTAGGAGGAGCCAGGATGCCCTGCAAGACTGCAATGGTAAAGCCTGCTCTAGATTTAGAGTATAATGGTAGGTGATAGTGCTTGGAAAAAGTATGTACAGAACTCCAAGTGGCTGCTTCCAAAACATCTTTGGTAGGAACCCCCCTGAGGAAAGCTGCAGAGGTAGCTGTGGCCCTTGTGGAGTGAGATCTGATGCCTGTAGGTACAGTTTTTCCATGAAATGAGTAACAAAAGCGTATGCAGCAGGCTATCCATTGGAAATAGGCTTCCCTTGAGCACCTGTAGCATAAGACACAAAGAGTTGCCCTGATTTTCTGAAAAGCTTTGTTCTGTCCAAATAATAACAGAGCTGTCTGTGAATGTCCAAGGAATGTAGTAGTCTCTCCCCTTTGTTTTGTGGATTAGGGTAAAAGGTAGGCAAGTGGATAGCCTGATTCAAGGCTACCCTGGATACTACCTTTGGCATAAAGGAAGGATTGGTTCGTAAGGAAACTCTGTCCTGATGGAAAATGATGAAAGCCTGCACAGCCATGAGGGCTTGTAGTTCCGAAACCCTGCGTGCTGAGGTGATAGCCATAAGGAAGGCTGTTTTCCATGACAAATATTGCAGTTCGGTTGAAGCAGCTGGCTCAAATGGAGGCAGGGTCAGTTTTTCTAGAATGAAACTGAGGTCCCAAGCAGGTACTTGTTGCTTCCTTGGGGGTTTTATATTCTTAGCCCCTCTGAGGAACTGTCTTAAGAGAGGGTGAGAGAATAAAGGAGGATCAGTGTTGTATTCTGCAGAAATGGTTGAGGCATGGATTTTGATGGAGGAGAATGAAAGTCCACTGCTTAGCATCTCAGCTAGGTACTGTAATATTTGAGGTAAATTCGGTATTCCAGGATTCTGACCCCTTTTCTGATTCCAGGCACAAAACAGTTTCCATTTTGCAGAGTAGGCTTTTCTAGTAGAACGCCTTCTGGCTTCCAAAATGACATCCTGCACCTCCTTGGAGAGTAGGGTCTGTTGTGAATTTAAGGAATCCTCCATGTGGCTAGATTGAGTGTTTGCAGCTGACTGTGAAGAGTTTTGAAGTTGTGCTGAGTCAGTAGAAGAGGCATTAGAGGCAGGATCCATGGTGGGGAATGCGTCAGGCTCCTCAGGAGTGGGTACCAGTGTTGTCTTGGCCAGTCTGGAGCAATGAGAATCATCTTTGGTCTGTCTGCTCTGGCTTTTAGTAGAACTTTGGGCAGCAAATGAAGAGGTAGAAAGGCATAAACTGTCATTGTTGTCCAACTGAAAGAGAGTGCGTCCACTTTCCAGGCCTGTGGATGAAAGGTCCTTGAGCAGAATTTTGTCAATTGGCAATTTCTGTGGATGGCAAAGAGATCTATGTCTGGCCTTCCCCATGCTTGAATTATCTTTGTAAAAACTTGAGGATGCAACTTCCATTCGTGTGGATCTGTCATTTCTGCTTAGGTTGTCTGCCAGTGTGTTTTCCTTGCCTGGCAGGAACTGTGCTTGAAGTTGGATTTGTAATTCCAGAGCCCTGTTCCAAAGAGACATGGCTAGCCTGCATAGGGGATATGAATGGGTTCCTCCCTGTTTGTTTATGTACCACATCACTGTGGTGTTGTCTGTCCTTATCAATAGCTGGCCTGGATGCAGTAGGTCTTTGAAAGCCAGAATAGCATTTATTACTGCTACCATTTCCTTTTGATTGATGTGTAGGTGCTTTTCTTTTTGTGACCATTTGCCCTGAATGCACCGATCTGTCATGTGCGCCCCCCAGGCATAGTCCGAGGCGTCTGTTGTGATGACTTGATTTGCTTGAGGCTTGCAGAATGGGAGACCTATGTTTCTTTGGCATGCTTGAGCCCACCACAGAAATTCCTTTTGAAGACATGGAATCAGTGGTCTAATTGTTTTCAAACTGTGGCTGTGTTGAGACCATAAGTTTTTAGGTACCATTGAAGTTTCCTCATATGCAGCTTTGCACATGGGATTAGCAGGATGCAAGATGCCATGAATCCCAGAGCCTGCAGGATTTTCCTTGCAGTTAGCCTGGTGAAGGTTGCCAGTTTTCTGAAGTATTGAGTTAGTTGCCCTTGTTTCTCTGGCGTGAGGTAGGCCATCTGGGTGTTTGTATTCAAGCTGGCACCCAGGAAAATTATTGTTTGAGAGGGCATTAGTCTTGATTTCTTTTTGTTGACTGTGTATCCCAGAGAATTCAACAACATTATTACAAATGCCAGGTGTTTTGGAAGTATGTGTTTGCTGTCCGCTTGGATCAGGCAGTCGTCCAAATATGGGTATATCTGTATCCCTTGAAGTCTGCAGAAGGAAATTACTGATGCCAGGCATTTCGTGAACACTCAGGGCACAGTAGATAAGCCAAAGGGCAATGCAGAGAATTGATAATGGGTTGAACCTGCAAGAAATCTGAGGTATCTTCTGCAATCTTGTCTGATTGGGACATGCAGGTATGCCTCCTTGAGGTCCAATGTTACCAGCCAAGACTCCTTGCCCAGCATGGGAAGAAGCTGCTGTAATGTGAGCATCTTGAATTTTGGTACAAGTAAATATGTGTTTAGGATGGATAGGTCCAAAATAGGTCTCCAATCTTTGCCCTTCCTTGGTACCAGGAATAGTCTGGAATAAAAACCTTGACCCTGGTCTTGTGCAGGTACCTCTTGAATAGCTTTCATGTCCATGAGATCTGAAATTTGTTTTTGTGCCTCTGCCCTTTGATTGTGTGGCAAGTTTGGCATGCCTTTCATTTTTGGAAGGGTGTGAAAGTGGAATCTGTAGCCTCTGTCTATAATGTCCAGGATCCATTTGTCTTTTGTGACAATATGCCAATTTTTCGAAAATAATGCCAGTTTTCCGCCTAAAGGTGCTGCCATTGGAGCCTTGCTTGGCATGTAAAGGGGAAAGTCATTGGTTTTGCTTTCTGAATGGCTGTGAACTATCCTCACCACCTCTTGGTGTAGGTGCTTGCCAATGTCTGCCTCTAAAAGATCCTTGAGATTGCCCTCTACCCCTCGGGTGCCTATCTACCTCTTTGGGGTCTGTCCGTGGCTGGAAAGGACCAATTTTTTGAAGGCCAATTTCTACTGAAACGTGGAGGTTGTACCTGTAGTAAATCTTTTACTGTTTGCATTGATTTTGCCTTTTCCTCCATTTTCTTTAATACCTCCTCAGCTTTAACACCAAACAATACATCTTTTTGAAGAGGTGCATCTAGTAATTTAGCTTTGACATGAACTGGTAAGGTTTGCTCTTTGAGCCAAGCATGTCTACGTATGACTGATCCTGTAACAGCAGCTCTACATGAGGCCTCTAAAGCATCAAAACCACATTGCAAGGTATGTTTACCCACTTGCTCTGCACTATGCAACAAATCCTGCAACTCCTTCAAGTCTGGTTGTTCAGGTTGTGACATTTTACTTTTCAACTTGAGATTACAAAAACTGTTGATACTTTAACATATGAACTGACAGTTTAATGCCCTCATGGTTAAGGTGGCTGAGGTGTATACCTTTTTCCCCCATCTTTCTAAAGCCCTGGAATCTCTCTCTGAAGGTAATGGATTTTTGGCAGTGGAGGCCTTAATTCCCTTGGGACCCTGTGAAATAGTTTCTGGGTCAGCCGCATGGCTTTTGTATAGGAATTGGTGTGAATCAGGAACCTGGTAATACCCGTCAGGCTTGATTGGAGCTGGAGGTAAAGAATCTGGGTTAAGGCTGGCCTCTGAATACACATTATCTAGTATGTCTAAGACAGGAGGTATAGCCAGAGGTCTGTGCTGAGGGAGCAAAAGGAAATCCCTGAGCCTTTTCTTGGAGTCTGAGTACTCTTGGCCTTCCCAGTGGAAATGTTCCCTCAAGGTATGCAAGGTTTCCCCAAAAGAGTAATCCTCAGGGGGGAGACAGAGGGAATGGACTCCTCTGCATCAAAATCTTCAAAAGGGGAGTATGAATGTTCCTGGTCCTCAGAATGTTCTGAAGTAATGGAGGCCTGGTCCGAGGAAGGGTATTCTTCCTACACTCTGGGCCTTTTGTCCAAGGGGGGTTGAGAACCCCTGATAAGAGTAATCAAATCCTCAACCATTTTGAGCATCTGCTTTTTAGGCATGGGGCCTTCAGAGGGGCCCTGTGGAGCTTGTCTTTTAGTATGCATGGCTGCTTTAGATTTAGTGAAAGCCTTAATGGAAAAAGAAGAAGGCCTGAAGACACCTTGAGAGGTGGCAGGCCTGTCTAAACTCTGAGTTTCCCCGCCAAGAGTGGCTTCGGTACCTGTAGTCGGGGTGTGGGCCGAAGAGCCTGCGACCTCGGGCACAGAAGACACCGCTAATGAAGTGTCATCGGTAGTCAGGGGCTGCGTAGGCACCTCGCTGAGAACCAGAGCACCTGTAGTCGGCTTTAGCGTGGTGTCGGTAGAAGTCGCTGACCTCGGATGTCGGTCCTTATCTTTGCGTCTTTTACTCAAAATTGGAGTCGGAGTATCCGACGACATAATGTAATTAAACTTTTTGCCAAAATAGTGTTGGGCGAACTCCGCCCGACGCTTAATAGTGCGTCTGTTGAATGTAGCACAAAAACGACAAGCCGAGACGTCGTGGTCTGTGCCTAAGCAAGGAATGCAGAGGGAATGGAAATCCTTATGCGGTATTTGCTTCCCACATGAAATGCAATTATTAACTTTGTCTGATATCGGTCTGAGGCAAGAAAAGTTTCCCCAATGGGGTACTTAGCTTTCAAGAAGTCTTCGGTTGAATAATATTCGTAATCTCAGGAGCTGGCCGACCGGCACTTGCGAACTGCTTCTGCTTAGGGCACCGCACGACAAGAAAGACTGAAGAAAATGGCGTTCAGGGTTCTCCTGCCGTCAGGCGGGTCCTCGGTCGGCCGAATTCCAAAGTCTAGGTCTGGCGTCGGTTGTCGTCGCTTTTTCCCTGACGTCAGTGCGACAGGGGTATAAAAGAACCAGCCAACGCAATTTTCTTCAGTTTTTCTTGCCCCAGATGTCAGGTGCCCCCAGAAGGAAGGCAATACATAAATGTATGTAATAACGCAATGCAATATAATCAAAAAACAGTAGTTGCAAGCAAATACACCATAAATGAATACCCCAATCAGGTTGTATGAGGAGGCGTTAGCCATGAGGCCTGTCCCAAGAGGGGAAGGAGGGAGGGAAACCTGGACTGCAGCTGTATTAGCACTCGAACATCTACATTTATGGTAGGTACTAAACTATACTATGTTCATCGTGCATACAGCTGCAGTCATAACAGATGGGTAGAATCCCAAAGCTAAAAAAGGGGTGGTAGGCACTAGGTGGAACTAGGAAGGAGCCATGATGCCCTGCAAGACTGCAGTGGCAAAGCCTGCTCTAGATTTGGAGTATAAAGGTAGGTGATAGTGCTTGGAGAAGGTATGTACAGAACTCCAAGTGGCTGCTTCCAAAATATCTTTGGTAGGAACCCCCCTGAGGAAAGCTGCAGAGGAAGCTGTGGCCCTTGTGGAGTGAGATCTGATGCCTGCAGGTACAGTTTTACCATGAAAAGAGTAACAAAAGCGTATGCAGTGGGCTATCCATTTTGAGATTGTCTGTTTGGAAATTGGCTTCCCTTGAGCTCCTGTAGCATAGGACACAAAGAGTTGCTCTGACTTTTCTGAAAGGCTTTGTTCTGTCCAAATAATAACACAGCTGTCTGTGAATGTCCAAGGAATGTAGTAGTCTCTCCCCTTTGTTTTGAGGATTAGGGTAAAAGGTAGGTAAGTGGATAGCCTGATTCAAAGCTACCCTGGATACTACCTTTGGCATAAAGGACGGATTGGTTCGGAAGGAAACTCTGTCCTGATGGAAAATGATGAAAGGCTGCACAGCCATGAGGGCCTTGTAGTTCCGATACCCTGCGAACTGAGGTGATAGCCAGAAGGAAGGCTGTTTTCCAGGACAAATATTGCAGTTCTGTTGAAGCAGCTGGCTCAAAAGGAGGCAAGGTCAGATTTTCTAGAATGAAATTGAGGTCCCAAGCAGGTACTGATTGTTTCCTTGGGGGTTTTATATTCTTAGCCCCTCTGAGGAACTGTCTTAAGAGGGGGTGAGAGAATAAAGGAGGATCAGTGTTGTATTCTGCAGAAATGGCTGAGGCATGGATTTTGATGGAGGAGAATGAAAGTCCACTGCTTAGCATCTCAGCTAGGTACTGTAATATTTGAGGTAAATTCAGTATTCCAGGATTCTGACCCTTTTTCTCATTCCAGGCACAAAACAGTTTCCATTTTGCGGAGTAGGCTTTTCTAGTAGAAGGCCTTCTGGCCTCCAAAATGACGTCCTGCACCTCCTTGGAGAGTAGGGTCTGTTGTGAAGTTAAGGAATCTTCCATGCGGCCAGATTGAGTGTTTTCAGCTGACTGTGAAGAGTTTTGAAGTTGTGCTGTGTCAGTAGAAGAGGCATTAGAGGTAGGATCCATGGTGGGGAATGCGTCAGGCTCCTCAGGAGTGGGTACCAGTGTTGTCTTGGCCAGTCTGGAGTAATGAGAATCATCTTTGGTCTGTCTGCTCTGGTTTTTAATAGAACTTTGGGCAGCAGAGGAAGAGGTGGAAAGGCATAAACTGTCATTGTTGTCCAACTGAAAGAGAGTGCGTCCACTTTCCAGGCCTATGGATGAAAGGTCCTTGAGCAGAATTTTGCCAATTGGTGATTTTTGTGGGAGGCAAAGAGATCTATCTCTGGCCTTCCCCATGCTTGAATTATCTTTGTAAAAACTTGAGGATGCAACTTCCATTCGTGTGGTTCTGTCATATTTCTGCTTAGGTTGTCTGCCAGCATATTTTCCTTGCCTGGCAAGTACTGTGCTTGAAGTTCGATTTGTAAGTCCAGAGCCATGTTCCAAAGTGACATGGCCAGCCTGCATAGGGGGTATGAATGGGTTCCTTCCTGTTTGTTTATATACCACATTACTGTGGTGTTGTCTGTCCTTATCAATAGTTGACCTGGATGCAGAAGGTCTTTGAAAGCTATAATAGCATTTATTACTGCTAGCATTTCCTTTTGATTGATGTGAAGATGCTTTTCTTTTTGGGACCATTTGCCCTGAATTCACCGATCTGTCATGTGCGCCCCCCAGGCATAGTCCGAGGCGTCTGTTGTGATGACTTGATTTGCTTGAGGCCTGCTGAATGGGAGACCTGTGTTTGTTTGGCATGCTTGAGCCCACCACAGAAATTCCTTTTGAAGACATGGAATTAGTGGTATTATTGTTTCCAAACTGTGGCTGTGTTGAGACCATAGGTTTTTCAGGTACCATTGAAGTTTCCTCATATGCAGCATTGCACATGGGATTAGTAAGATGCAAGATGCCATGAATCCCAGAGCCTGCAGGATTTTCCTTGCAGTCAGCCTGGTGAAAGTTGCTAGTGTTCTGAAGTATTGAGTTAGTTGCCCCTGCTTCTCTGGCATGAGGTAGGCCATCTGGGTGTTTGTGTCCAAGTTGGCACCCAGGAAAATTATTTTCCGAGAGAGTATTAGCCTTGATTTCTTTTTGTTGAGTGTGTATCCGAGAGAATTCAACAACATTATTACATAAGCCAGATGTTTCAGAAATATATGTTTGCTGTCCGCTTGGATCAGGCAGTCGTCCAAATAGGGGTATATTTGTATCCCTTGAAGTCTGCAGTAGGCAATTACTGATGCCAGGCATTTCGTGAATACTCTGGGCACAGTAGATAAGCCAAAGGGCAATGCAGAGAATTGATAATGGGTTGAACCTGCAAGAAATCTGAGGTATCTTCTGAAATTTTGTCCGATTGGGACATGCAGGTATGCCTCCTTGAGGTCCAATGTTACCAGCCAAGACTCCTTGCACAGCATGGGAAGAAGCTGCTGTAAAGTGAGCATCTTGAATTTTGGTACGAGTAAAAATGTGTTTAGGATGGATAGGTCCAAAATAGGTTTCCAATCTTTTCCCTTCCTTGGTACCAGGAAAAGTCTGGAATAAAAACCTTGACCCTGTTCGCGAATAGTTACCTCTTGAATAGCTTTCATGTCTATGAGATCTGAAATTTGTCTTTGTGCCTCTGCCCTTTGATTGTGTGGCAGGTTTGGCATGTCTCTCATTTTTGGAAGGGTGTGAAAATGGAATCTGTAGCCTCTGTTTATAATGTCCAGGATCCATTTGTCTTTTGTGACAATATGCCAATTTTTTTAAAATAATGCCAGTTTTCCGCCTAAGGGTGCTGCCATTTGAGCCTTGCTTGGCCTGCAAAGGGGAAAGTCATTGGGCTTGCTTTCTGAATGGCTGCGAACTATCCTCACCACCTCTTTGTGTAGGAGCTTGCCATTGTCTGCCTCTAAACGATCCTTGGGATTGCCCTCTGCCCCTCGGGCGCCTGTATCTACCTCTTTGGGGTCTGTCCGTGGCTGGAAAGGACCAATTTTTGGAAGGCCAATTTCTACTGAAATGTGGGGGTTGTACCTGTAGAAAATCTTTCACTGTTTGCATTGATTTAGCCTTTTCCTCCATTTTCTTTAATACCTCCTCAGCATTAGCACCAAATAATACATCCTTTTGTAGAGAAGCATCTAGTAATTTAACTTTGACATGATCTGGTAAGGTTTGTTCCTTGAGCCAGGCATGTCTACGTATGACTGATCCTGTAACAGCAGCTCTACATGAGGCCTCTAGAGCATCAAAACCACATTGCAAGGTATGTTTACCCACTTGTTCTGCACTATGCATCAAATCCTGCAACTCCTTCAAGTCTGGTTGTTCAGGTTGTGACATTTTACTTCTCAATTGTAATAACAGAAACTGTTGGTACTTTAGCATATGGAACTGGCAGTTTAATGCCCTCATGGTTAAGGTGGCCGAGGTATATACCTTTTTCCCCCACCTCTCTAAGGATCTGGAATCTCTCTCGGAAGGTAATGGATTTTTAGCAGTGGAGGCCTTAATTCCCTTGGGACCCTGTGAGATAGTTTCTGGGTCAGCAGCATGGCTTTTGTATAGAAATTGGTGTGAATCAGGAACCCGGTAGTACCTGTCAGGCTTAACCAGGGCTGGAAGTAAAGAATCCGGGTTAAGGCAGGCCTCCGAGTACACATCATCTAGTATGTCCAAGACAGGAGGTATAGCCAGAGGCCTGTGCTGAGGTAGCAAGAGAAAATCCCTAAGCCTTTTCTTGGAATCTGAGTACTCTTGGCCTTCCCAGTGGAAGTGTTCCCTTAAGGTATGCAAGGTTTCCCCAAATGAGTAATCCTCTGGGGGGGATACAGAGGGAATGGACTCCTCTGCATCAGAATCTTCAAAAGGGGAGTAAGAATGTTCCTGTTCATCAGAGTGCTCTGATATAATGGAGGCCTGATCAGAGGAGGGGGATTCTTACTCCAGTCTGGGCCTTTTGTCCGGGGGGGGGGGGGGGTTGAGAACTTTTAGTTATGTACTTACCATAACTTTGGATGTATGGGATCCATCTCGCCTACATTCATGACAGATGGGTTTGGAGCCGATCCATCGGCTCCGACTCGGCAACTTATATACTAGCACGAAGTCTCTCATTGGCTGGGCTATACCCTATCCCAGGATGCACTACACCTGCTTCCCCAGATCTTGTTTGTTCGCTTTCATACACCCATGTAAACACAGAGACACTATAAGTCACTATAACCAACTAAAGTTCTTCAAGAAAGAACGCCAAGAAAAGGTGACTACAGCTCCTCTAAATCCAAAAGGCAGGGGAAGGAGGGTGGGTACTTATGAATGTAGGAGATGGATCCCATACATCCAAAGTTATGGTAAGTACATAACTAAAAGATGTAATAGGATCCTATCTCGCCTACATTCATGACAGATGGGACAGCGTCCCTAGCACCTACATCCCGGGTGGCTCATTGGAACACACTCCTGAGAACCGTGGAACCAAAGGAAGCTCTGCCTCGAGAAACCACATCCAATTTGTAATGAGAAATAAAAGTGTGCGGAGAAGTCCAGGTTGCCGCAGCACAAATATCATCAATGGATAACTTGGAGTGGAAAGCTACCGAAGTAGCCATTGCCCTGGTAGAATGAGCCTTGACTGGAAAGGGAAGGTCTTTGTTGGCCTGTAAATAAACAAAAGTGATACAATCTTTAATCCATTTTGATATGGAGACTTTTGATACTGATTGACCCAATTTGTTCGCTGCAAAAGAAACAAACAATTGATTTGACTTTCGCATTTGAGCGGTTCTATTCAAATAAAAACGTAACTGTCTATGTACGTCCAATTGATGCAAAGTATATTCTGCGCTATTAGAGAATTCTGGGAAAAACACAGGGAGTTCTATGGTTTGTTGCAAACAGAAAGAAGAGGCCACCTTTGGAATAAATGCAGGGTTCAATTTCAATGAAACTCTATGTTTGTGAAAAATCAAATAGGGAGGATCAGAACAAAGAGCTTGAAGTTCTGAAACTCACCTAGCAGATGTTATGGCTACTAAAAAGGCCGTTTTCCAAGACAGAAATTTTAAATCAGAAATAGCAGCTGGTTCAAAAGGACGGGCAGTTAGGGCAGCAAGAACCATATTCAAATCCCAAGGAGGAACAGGATGAGATAAAGGAGGCCTAAGGAGCCAAGCCCCTTTAAGGAATGCCTTACAAAGTTTATGAGACATCAATGAAGGTTCAAATGAAGCATGAAAATTAGAGATTGCCGCTAGCTGAACCTTAATGGTAGAAACCGAAGAGCCCGACTGAAACAGGAAGGCCAGAAAATTCAGAACCTCCGAAACTGGAGCAGTGAGAGGATCTATACCTCGTTCTTGAGCCCAGAAGGCAAACCTTTTCCATTTACTGGAATAAAGTTTGATGGTGGAAGGTTTATGGTGAGAAGACAGAATGTGGACCACATCCGGCGAGAGAGCATTATCTCGGACTAAGGATGGAAGTGGAGTAACCATGCTGCCAACTTCAGGGACCTGAGAGACGGATGAAGCCATCCTGACTGATGAGTCAACAGGTCTGGCACCGGATCCGGAAACCATGGACCTTCTATCGCATGCCTCTGTAGGAAAGGAAACCAAACTTGACGAGGCCAGTGCGGGGCAATCAAAATCATCTCGCTCTCCATGTAAATGGCCTTCTGTATCACCCTCGGTAGGAGGGAACGGAGGAAGGCAGAGAAGACCGGGGGGCCAAATGTGAGTCAGAGCGTCCCTGGGAATCTGTCCCTGAGAAGGGAACAGTGTGAAGAACTCTCTGCATTTCGCATTGTGGGGGCTGGCAAACAGGTCGCAGCAAGGAAGACCCCATCTGTCGAAGATTTTCGCAGCTATACTCTGATTGAGAGACCACTCGTGGGGCAAGAGAATGGTCCTGCTTAATCTGTCCGCAATCACATTGGACTTCCCCGGTATGTGCGTTGCCATTAGAAAGCGGTTGGTAGCTACCGCCCAGTGCCAAAGTCTCATGGCTTCTCTGCCTAGTGGGTAAGACCTGGTACCCCCTTGCTTGTTTATGTACCATACTACCGACATGTTGTCGGAAAGGATCGCAATTGGGCCCTGTGGGAGAGCGTGATGGAGAGCTTGGAGTACCAATAGTACCGCTCTCATCTCCAGGACATTGATATGCAAATGTGTTTCCTGGATCTGCCATGTGCCTTGGACCGACCTGTCCAGGTAATGACCCCCCCACCCTACCTGGGAGGCGTCCGTGGTCACAGTGGCAACGGGACGTTGAGGAATAAAGGATCGCCCTTGGTCGAGATTTGACTGTAGAAGCCACCAACGCAGATCTCGACGGCAACTTTCCGTGATTATGATTAAGTGGTTCAAGGGTAGTTCCTGATAAGACCATTGAACCGACAGTAGCCATTGTAGAATTCGCATGTGAAGTCTGGCCAAGGGAACTAGAAGTATAGTCGACGCCATCGAGCCCAACAGTTGTAGGATCCGATGGGCCGGGGCTCTCTGTGAGTGAATGCAGGATTTGACTTGATCTTGTAAGATCTGAATTCTTGCTGGCGGTAAAAAGGCGCGCATTCTTTTTGTGTCTAAGTCTGCGCCTATGAAGGTAATACGCTGAGAAGGCTGTAGTACAGATTTTTGCAAATTGAATGTGATCCCCAAGAAACGGCCCAAGGTGAACGTGGCTCTGAGCGCTTGGAGAAGTAGATGCTCGGAGGTGGCTGTAAGGAGCCAGTCGTCTAGGTAAGGAAACACCTGGAATCCCAGACTTCTCAGGTGAGCAGTTACCACTGCCAGACACTTGGTGAACACCCTGGGGGCTGTGGTGAGACCAAAGGGCAGTGCTCGGAATTGGAAATGACTGGCTCCGATGAAGCGTAAATGTCTCCTGGACTCTTGAGCTATGGGAATATGATAGTAAGCGTCCTGGAGATCTATCGAGCACATCCATGCATCTTTTTCCAGCAAAGGAAGAACAGATTGAAGAGTGACCATTCGGAATTTGGACTTCTTGACGAAACGATTCAATGAGCTGAGGTCCAATATGGGCCTGAAGTCCCCTGTCTTTTTTGGTACCAAAAATAATTTTGAGTAAGTTCCTGATCCGATCTGGTCGATGGGGACAGGCTGGATGGCTCTTTTTTCCAGCAGCTTTGAAACTTCTAATGCTGCCTGATCCCGCTGACTGGGTGGCACGTCCGGGATTTCCCTTAAAGAAAGGGGGGGTTTGTTGAAACGGATGATATATCCTCCGGTAACAATGCGAAGCACCCACTGATCGCTTGTTATGGATTCCCAAGCTTGTGGATGCGCCATGAAGCCCCGACTGGCTCGGAGTCGCCCAGCCGGGCAACCACTCAGGAACGCTGCTTGTATGAAGAACCACGAAAGGAATCGGGGCCTCCAGAGTTACGGGGGCCTCTGCCGCCGCTGGGCGGCGTCTTCCAAAATCCCCTGCCTCTGGAGGGAATCACTGGATGGAGTAGAGAAAGACTTTTGGGATTTTTAAACCACATTTTCCCTCCTCTCCCAGCCTTGGGATAAGGCCTGGAAGGAGCGGAATAACGGGCCCCAACGGCAGTCAAAGTCTTGCCCTCCTGCTCGCACCGAGTTAATGTGTCCTTCACCTTGGGTCCAAACAAAGATGACCCATCAAAGGGGCGAAGGAAGACTTGAAGGCCTCCGTGAACGAACACAAGCGTAACCAGGCTTGTCTCCTAAGGGCAACGCCTGTTCCGCTGCTCTACTCGCCCCTCGGCCGCATAATGAGATGAGCCTCATGGACGAGTTAACAACAGAACAAAGAGTAGTCATCTGCGCCAACAGTCGGCCAGCGCTTCAGGTAGATTACCAACAAGGGAGTCATTTAGCTCTTTGAGAAGATCCCTTTGGAGCCTCGTAAAATGACATAAATAATTCAGCGACCGTAAGGTAAAGGCCGCTGAAGACAGGGTACGCTTCCGCATCTATCCATACTCCTAGAATCTTTATTAGGAGGATGAATAGACGTCAAGCCTCTGCCACGTCCTGCTGTGTGGCAGAAGCCACCACCAAAGCATCTACCGGTACACCCTTTGTGAGAAATTCTTTCTGGGGAGCTGACAAGAATTTATTGGGCCTCGCAGGCACCGGTTCCACAGAATCAGGGTGTCCCACACCCTTCGAGAAACCAAATCAAGGAGTTCATCAAGGGCGGAGACACCCAGGAGGCGGAGGGCTGGGCCCCAAAGGCCTTGAGGAAGACTGACTCCTCAGTTGAAGGGGTTTTGGCTTGCCAGTCACTCTCTGTCTCAGAATCTCCAAGATATCTGAGAAGGAGATATCATCCAAGATGATTTGGGGACCCTTCAGCGTCATCGAGGTCAGTATCCGATGTAATAGACTCATCTTGGGAGTCTAACGCTTCCTCTTACACAGTTTCTTCCGTGGGGTTCGTCCGGCCGCTTCGGACGGACCACCCGAAGAAGGAAAGTACAGTTTTGTACCTACCATAAATGTAGATGTTCGAGGATCCACATTGCTGCAGTCCTAACTATTGGGTAGTCCGCTGTCCAGTCGGCCCGAATACCAAAGTATATGGCTGACGTCGGTCACGGCGCATTAGACTGACGCCAGTACGCCAGGGTACTAATGCGCATGACCGACGCCATATCCTCAGTCTTTTCTTGCCCCAGATGTCAGAAGACCCTAAAAAGACAAGGCCAAAACCAAAACACACCAAACATACCTGCACCAAAAACATATACAATATATACAAAGGTACCAGAATATAATCTCACCTACACAACCACCCCTAAACACAGAGGGGAAGGAGGAGTAAATTGGACTGCAGCAATGTGGATCCTCGAACATCTACATTTATGGTAGGTACAAAACTGTACTATGTTCTTCATTCCACATTGCTGCAGTCCTAACTATTGGGTAGAATCCCAAAGCAGAGGTAAGGGAGGCTGGCAAATCATAAGGAAGCAGGAGCTGATAACATGCCTTGCAAAATAGCGGTGGCAAAACCAGCCCTAGACTTAGAGTAGAGAGGAAGGTGGTAATGCTTAGAGAAAGTATGCACTGAACTCCAAGTAGCTGCCTCCAAAATATCCTTAGTTGCCACCCCTTAGAAATGCTGTTGAAGTGGCAGTAGCCCTAGTGGAATGAGGCCTAATCCCAGCTGGAATCTCTTTGCCATGATGGGAATAACAAAATGCAATGCAAAACCCAATCCACCTAGAAATAGTTTGTTTTGACACAGGCTTGCCCTGCGAACTCAAAGCAAAAGAAACAAACAACTGCTGAGACTTTCTAAAATCCTTAGTCCTGCTTAAATAATAACGCAATTGCCTGTGTACATCTAAAGTGTGCAAAATCTTTTCCCCTTTATTTTGGGGATCTGCATAGAAAGTAGGCAAATGAATAGTTTGGTTTAAAGCCACACTAGAAACCACCTTAGGCATAAAGGAAGGATTAGTACGTAATGATACCCTATCCTTATGAAAAATCAAAAAAGGCTCAACCGCCATAAGGGCCTGTAACTCAGAAACCCTTCTTGCAGAAGTAATGGCCAACAAAAAAGCAGTCTTCCATGACAAGTATTTCAGGTCAGCAGTAGCTGCAGGCTCAAAAGGTTGTACAGTAAGTTTCTCCAACACAAAATTGAGATCCCAAGCAGGAGTAGGAGCTCTACGTGGGGGTCTTATATTCTTTGCCCCCTAAGAAATTGCTTGAATAAAGGATGTGAAAACAATGGTGGGTCACAATCATAGTGAGCTGAAATTGCTGCAGCATGAATCTTAATGGAAGAGAAAGACAAACCTTTGTCCAATAACTCAGTAAGATATTGAAGAGCCACACTCAAATTAGGCTCGAAATCTCCAAATTCTGTGCTGCAGTCCAAAATAAAAATCTCTTCCATTTTTCTGCATACACTTTCCTTGTACTAGGTCTTCTGGCTTCCATAATCACATTTAAAACCTGTCGAGGAAGTTGAGACCTGCTGTCTTTCAAAACAGAATATGCCAGGCTGTTAGATGAAGAGTTTGAAGCTTGACATTGAGCAGATGACCGTCCCTCTGAGACAATAGGTGTGGAATCAAGGGTAAAGGCCATGGAGGCTTCCTTACCAGACTCCTCAGTAATGGGTACCAGTGCTGCCGAGGCCAATCTGGAGCTATTAAAATCATCCTTGGCTTGTCTTGTCTGACCTTTAGAAGCACCTTTGGGAGAAGAGGCAGAGGTGGAAAAGCATACACATGAAGATTTTTCCAACTGAAAGAAAGAGCATCCACTTTCCAAGCTGTGTGATGAAATCCCTTAGGTGCAAAACTTTGGCAGCTGGTGGTTTAGTGGAGAAGCGAACAGATCTATGTCTGGAGTTCCCCATGACACTGTCAATTTTGAAATACATGAAGATCCAGTTTCCACTCGTGGCGATCCATGATTTGTCTGCTTAACACATCTGCTAAGGAGTTCTGTGCTCGGCAGAAACCTTGCCTGAAGAGTTAGTTGCAAGCTGAGCAGTCTCCCATAAAATCATTGCTTGCCTGCACAATGGGTAAGAATGTGTTCCCCTTGTTTGTTGATGTACCACATGACAGTTGTGTTGTCTGTTAGAATCAACACCTGCCCTGGAAGAAGTAACTCCTTGAAAGCCATTAATGCAAACTGGACTGCTAACATCTCTTTCATATTGATATGTAGATGCTGTAGTCTGGCAGGCCACTTGTCTTGTATCCACTTTCCATCTAGATGAGCTCCCCAAGCAATGTCTGAGGCATCTGTCGTTAGAATCTGACTTGCCTCTGGCCGGGTCACAGAGAGTCCCTTGTTTAGGTGACATTCCTGAGCCCACCACAAAAATTCCTTTTGAATGCAAGGTATTATTTGAATGACAGTGTCCAAATCCTGGCAGTGCTGTGTCCATAGATTTTGAGATACCATTGTAGCTTCCTCATATGCAGTTTGGCATTGGGAAGCACCAGAATACAAGATGCCATGAACCCTAAGGCTTGAAGGACTGTCCTTGCAGTCAGCCCGGACTGAAGAGATAATTGATGGAAGTAACTGGAAAGATTCTTTTGTTTGTCCGGGGTTAGAAAGGCCATCTGGGCTGCTGTATTCAGTCTCACACCCAGAAAGCACATGTCTTGAGAGGGTACTAGACTGGACTTTATTTCGTTCACAGAATACCCTAGGCATCTTAGCACTGCTATGACATATTCCAAATGCTGTAGAAGGTCTTCCTTTTCTTGAGCCAGAATCAGGCAGTCGTCCAAGTAAGGATAGATTTGAATTCCTTTTAGCCTGAAGTAAGCTATCACTGGAGCCAGAACCTTTGTGAATACTCTGGGCAGTAGATAAGCCAAAGGGCAATGCAGAGAACTGATAATGAGAATTTCCAGCTCAAAACGCAGATACTTTCTGCAACTTAGTCTTATAGGCACATGAAGGTAAGCTTCCTTGAGATCTAAAGTTACCATCCAGTGATCTTTGCCCAATAGAGGTAAAAGCTGTTGTAACGTCAACATTTTGAACTTTGGAATGTCCAGATAAGTGTTGAGGATAGATAAATCCAAAATTGGTCTCCACGTGTTCCCCTTCTTTGGTACTAGGAACAGGCGAGAATAAAATCCTAGGCCCCTTTCTGGCACAGGAACTGACTGAATGGCTCCTATTTGGAGTAACAGAGAAATTTGTCTGCGAGCCTCTGTTCTTTGTAGAGGAGGAATGTCTGGCATGCCTTTGAAAGGAGGCAAGGTATGGAAATAAAACCTGTAACCGTGGTGAATGATATCCAGAACCCATTTGTCTTGGGTAATTAAATCCCAATTTTCTTTGAAAAGAGACAGTCTTCCTCCTAGAGGTGCCGCCAGGCAGAAGGTACTGGCAGCTGAAAAGGCAGGTCATTGGGTCTGCTTACGAAAGGACTGACCCCTGCCCTCACCAGAAGTCTGAGCAGGTGAACTCCTGTCCTAGGCCTAAAAGAACCTTGAGCTCTGCCCCTACCACGTCTAGACCTACCCTAGACTGGGAATCATAAGCAGGATAAGTCCACCCTTAGTAGGCCAATTTCTACTAAACTTGGAGGCTGCACCTGCAAAAATCCTTAACAGTTTGCATAGACTTAGCCTTGTCCTCCATTTTCTTTAAAACTGCTTCCACAGGCGAACCAAACAACACATC
This sequence comes from Protopterus annectens, assembly GCF_019279795.1. Classification (NCBI taxonomy): domain Eukaryota; kingdom Metazoa; phylum Chordata; order Ceratodontiformes; family Protopteridae; genus Protopterus; species Protopterus annectens. The sequence continues at coordinate 405,923,181 of NC_056746.1, forward strand.
AGACTGTAAAGGAGCATCCAAAATCCTTGTCTTAACATGCTCAGCTAAGTTCTGATCTCTCAACCAGGCGTGCCTCGAAGAACAGAACCAGTGGCAGCCACCCTGGAGGAGGCCTGCACAGCATCAAAACCACATTGCAAGGAATGTTTACCCACTTGTTCAGACACATGAACTAAATCCTGCAACTCTTTACACTCAATACCTTCCGCCAGAGCATCCACCTTAGATTTCAACTGTGAAAGAAGATAATTCTGATATTTTAACATGTGAAACTGACAATTCAACGCCCTCATGGCTAAAGTGGAAGAAGTATACACTTTCTTTCCCCATCTATCCAAAGCCCTTGCCTCTTTATCAGGAGGGACAGGATTTTTAACAACTGAGGCCTTCACACCTTTAGGCCCCTGAGAGACAGTTTCGGGTCTGCCCTAGGACTCTTAAAAGATACTTATGAGCGTCAGGCACCCTATAATACCTATCCGGTTTAACTGGGGCAGGAGGCAAAGAATCAGGATTCAGGAAGCCTCTGCAAAACATCTTCCACCACATTCAAAACAGGAGGTATAGCTAAAGGCCTATGCTGGGGTAAAACAAGAATTCCCTAAGCCTTTTCCTGGAATCAGAGAAATCTTGCCCTTCCCATTTAAAATGCTCCCACATGGAATGCAGAGTCTCTGAAAATGAAAAATCCTCAGGAGGAGAAGCTGAAGGAGTAGAATCATCCACATCAGAATAAGGAGGGAAATCCTGCAAGTCTTCAGAAGACTCAGAAGCCTCGAGCATTGCTCAAAACTCTCAAACTCAGGTTCCACCCTAGGCCTCTTATCAGGAGGGGCATAGAACCCCTTATCATAGTAATCAAATCCTCTGCCATTTTAAGCATATGTTTCTTAGGCAAAGACCCTGAGGCACTAGGAGAAACCCCACCTGAAGCAAAACTTGGCCTGCCCCTTAAAGAAGCCTTGGAAACAGAAGGGGAGGCTCTAACCACCTTAGGAAGAGAAGGAAGAACAGCCACCTGAGAAGCCCCTCAGCCTGGCCTACTTCCTGAGAGGAAACATCCTGTAACAGTAAAGTCTCTCCCTGAGACTCCAAAGAAACACCTGGCAAAACCTCCGGCTCCACTGAGCCCTCTAAAGAACCGACGTCTGGGACTGTCGGTTCTTCCACTCTAGGCTTTGCTGCTTTGTCCTTGCGTTTTTAGCGAAGGCGCCGGAGCATCCGACGGCATTTTATAATTACAACGCTTCCCAAACACTAACCTGGCACAGTCTAACCTTCTCTTAATAGTGCGTTTGTTAAATCTAGCACAAACGCGGCATCCAACAACGTCGTGCTCAGGCCCTAAACAAGGTATACACAAAGTATGGTAATCCCTATGAGGTATCTGTTTCCCACAAGAAATACAGTTATTCACTTTTTCTGACATCCGGTTAAATACTGAGGCAAGAAAAACCAAAATATTCCCCAACGGGTACTTAGCCAACTTTGATTCGGTCTGAAACTCTGACTTCAGAAACTTTCAGAACGCCAACCTGCACTCGCAAAATTGCTTCTGCATCGGACCATGCGGCAAAAAAGACTGAGGATATGACGTCGGTCATGCGCATTAGTACCCTGACGTACTGACGTCAGTCTAATGCGCCGTGACCGACGTCAGCCATATACTTTGGTATTCGGGCCGACTGGACAGCGGACTACCCAATAGTTAGGACTGCAGCAATGTGGAATGAAGAACATCCCCCAATTGGGGTATCCTCAGGCCCTGGGGCCCCGCTGCCGGGGGGCTGCAACACAACAGAGGCACCAGTCTCCAAATCAAGGGACGGTGAGGTAGAGTCTAGTTGAACCGGCAAAGGCATGGCCAGCGCGCTCCTCATGGCCTCAAAGGCCGGACCTCCAGAATCCAAGGAAGTCACTGGTCTAGAGGCCACGATGGCACTGGGAATTCCAGCAGCCGATGCTCCGAGAGGAAGACTAGGCACCGAAGCACCTAATCCCAAAGTGTTCCCCTCGGGCCCAGCTGTAGAGGTCGCAGTACCAAACCCTGAACCGGAGGACAGGGTAGGAAGCATGGTCGGGCAAAGGCCTGATTGGGGTCTCTGCTCCGACCGTATGGCTCCACATTGCTCCACCACCACGCTCCAACAACTCAGAGGAGGTTGGAGGAGGAATCAAATGTGTCGGGGAATCGTCTCCGAAGCAAACTGTGCTGGAGCCGAGACCATTTTAGCAAACACTGGAGATTGGAAGAGCCTCTGCAAAACCCTATCCAGGTCCGAATCTGATAGTCTCGAGGATTTAGAGGAGGTAGACACTCGAGAAGACTTTCCTCTCGGCTCCGAGGAGAAGGGGACCGGCTCAAACGGCTCCAATACTGTTGGCCGAGTCCACCACCTCATGGACCACCATCGGCACCGAAGAAGCCTTCTTGAGCCGAGGGGAAGAGTCTGAGCTGCACACTTCCACCGCCCAAGCCATTGGAGCCGATGGAGATGATTCACCTCTCGATACTCCAACTTGCGGCTCCGAAGCCAATGGCGCCGAAGTTGGAGGTATCGAGGCAGACTCTTCGACACTCGGCCCCGAAGTCAGTGGAGCCGAGGAAGAAGAGGTCAACTTTTCTTTTAGAAGTCGGCTCCGATGGACTTGTCGGAGCCGACGATCTTTTCTTTTTGGAAGCAACAGGAGGATTCAAAGCTTCCTCAAAGGAGGGTTTAATAAGCCCTTTTAAAATAAGCTTGTTCTTACGTTCTTGAAGAACTCTAGCAGAAAAAGCATGACATACGCTACAAGTCTCTTGTAGATGTTTCGGCCCCAAACAATAAACACAAATTGAATGGCTGTCTGTTATGGACATTTTATAACTGCACCTAGTGCATTTTTTAAACCCTGACTTTTGTTCTTTAGACATAGTGCAGGTACTACAACAAATAGAGTTCACCACAAAAATCAAGCACTATAAAGAAAGAAGCGCCAACTGACAAGCGCGAGACTCACTGGCGCAAGCACTTAGAGGAATTTACCTCACAAACTGACAAAAAAATACAACGGCCCAAAGCCCTCTAATTTAAACGGGCTTGGCCCGAAAAGACAAATAACCACAAAGGAATTTAATAGTACAAAAGGTCTTTTAACTAAAGTAGTACACAAGAATAGGGCAAGGGCCCTCTAACTAAAACTGGCCTTGCCCGACAGAAAAAAGGAACAAGTACCAGACAACACTCAAGCACTCAAACTTCCCAAATAGTATAAAGAAGCTGTTAAAACAGCTGTTTGGTTAATATATGACAAAAAACCCCAAGGTCAAAGACCAATAAAGGTAAAAATAAGCACTTAGCTCCAGCCAAGTCGAGACCACGTCCAGCTTGTAAAGCGGCAAACGAGATCTGGGGAAGCAGGTGTAGTGCATCCTGGGATAGGGTATAGCCCAGCCAATGAGAGACTTTGTGCTAGCATATAAGTTGCCGAGTCGGAGCCGATGGATTGGCTCCGAACCCATCTGTCATGAATGTAGGCGAGATAGGATCCCATTACATCCCCTGATAAGAGTAATTAAATCCTCAGCCATTTTAAGCATCTGTTTTTTAGGCATGGGGCCTGGAGATGGGCCCTGTGTAGCTTGTTTCTTAGAATGCATGGCTGCTTTAGACTTAGTGAAAGCCTTGATGGAAAAAGAAGAGGAAGGTCACCTTGAGAGGAGGCAGACCTGTCCACATTTTGAGATTCACCACAAAGAGTGGCTTCGGTATCTGTAGTCGGGGTGTGGGCCGAGGAGCCTGCGACCTCGGGCACAGAAGACACCGCCAATGAAGTTTCGTCGGTAGTCAGGGGCTGAGTAGGCGCCTCGCTGAGAACCGGACCACCTGTATTCGGTTTTGGCGTGATGTCGGTAGAGGCCGTGGACCTCGTGTGTCGGTCCTTATCTTTGCGCTTTTTAGACAAAACTGGAGTCGGAGTATCCAACGACATAATATAGTTAAACTTTTTGCCAAAATAATGCTGGGCAAACTCCGCCCGACGCTTAATGGTGCGTTTGTTGAATGTAGCACAAAAACGAGAGACCAAGACGTCGTGGTCTGGGCCTAAACAAGGAATACAGAGGGAATGGAAATCCTTATGCGGTATTTGCTTCCCACATGAAATACAATTATTAACTTTGTCTGACATCGGTCTGAGGCAAGAAAAGTTTCCCCAACGGGGTACTTAGCTTTCAAGAAGACTTCGGTTGCAAAATTTTCGTAATTTCAGGAGCTGGCCGACCGGCACTTGCAAACTGCTTCTGCTTAGGGCACCACGCGGCAAGAAAGACTGGGGAAAATGGCGTCGGCTTGTTCTTTTATACCCCTGTCGCACTGACGTCAGGGAAGAAGCAACGACAACCGACGCCGGACCTAGACTTTGGAATTCGGCCGACCGAGGACCCGCCTGACGGCAGGAGAACCCATCTGTTATGACTGCAGCTGTATGCACGATGAACATCAATTGTACTTCCTGATGATATTAGCGATCACTACCAGACAAAAAACTCCAACCCATTAACCTATAGAATAACTCGTAGCAAGAAATATCTATACCTAGTTGGCTACCAAACTGAGCTCAAAGCCTGTAACTGGTCACCCCTAAAATACCTGCCTCTTGATGAAGCCGTCTCTTATTTTAATAAGACATTCTTGCAAATTCTAGACCACCATGCCCCTTCCCGCAGGGTCAGAACTAGGAACAAACCTGGTCCCTGGCTCTCAAAAGAGACCAGGTAGAAAATACTGAGAAATAAAATCTGGGACAAATGGAGAACTACCAAAAACCCAACTGACCATCAAAACTTTAGGCAACTTAGAAATCTGACAAAAAAATTAATACTCCTTGACGAAAAAAAACTTACCTAAAATTCCAACAAACCCAAAATCAAAACCCACAAAAATTCTGGTCAGGCATAAATAAACTACTCCATCCTGGACATGCTAAAACTCCCACCCCTTCTAATTTTACTCAGAATTCACCCAACCAAATTGCTGACACTTTTAACAAATTATTTTCTGAAACAGTGCAATCTTTAGCAAAGTCCCTTTCACATACTAACACTACTGAGCCACTCTCTCATCAATAAATCCCCTGTATTTCAGCTCCAGCCAGTTCCAACTTCTTTTATCCTTTCCCTACTTCGTAAACTCAAACCATGTACTCCTTCAGCTGATGCCATTCCTGATGAATATTTAGAGATGGCAGCTGAAGCACTTGCCTATCCTATTTCTAGTCTAATAAACAGAACCATTACAGAGGGTACTATCCCAGCCCTCTGGAAAGTCTCTCATATTATCCCACTGCATACGGGAGGTAACTCAAAAGATCTATCAAATTTCCATCCTATAGCCCTTCTCTCTCCATTAGCAAAAATTATGGAGAAATGTATCCATCGGCAATTACTTGATCTCCTCCTCCAAAATTACCTACTAGCTGATTGCCAACATGGTTTCAGGCCTTTTCATAGCACCACAACTGCACTCTTAACCTTTAATGACTGTATTAATAAGAATCGTAACAACCTACTTTCCTCAGTACTCTTCTTAGACCTCTCCAAAGCCTTTGACATGGTTAACCATCAGTTACTGCTAGATATACTTAAATCATTGTCACTTGATACTCAAGCACTCAAATGGTTCAAATCCTACCTAGAGAATAGACAACAAGCAGTTATCTGGGAAAGTAGCTTATCCTCTCGACTCCCCATCACCCTGGGAGTCCCACAAGGATCAATCTTGGGACCTCTCCTTTTTTCCATTTTTATTAATGATCTGAGTGCTTTCCTTCCCCTAACCACCACCTTACAATATGCCAATGACTCAACACTAATCTGTGCCGCTGACTCCACTACCGAACTGCAGACCAATACCAAAAAAGTTTTTACCTTAGTTGAAAATTGGTTCCACAACCGCAGTCTCCTCCTCAACCCTAACAAAACTAAGTTATTATTGTTTACTCCTACACAAAAGTCTTCCCATATCTATTTCACAGTTACATCCAAAAATGGAACTATAATAGCACCAGACACAACCACCAAACTTTTAGGTGTAACAATTGACAATAATCTTAACTTTGACTCTCACGTTAATTTGACCATTAAATCTGTCAATAGAAAACTTGGCTCCCTATACAGGCTTAAACCCTTTCTTACTCCCTCAGCTAGGACCACTATTGCCCAAACACACCTTATATCCACCCTTCTCTACACCTCTCCCATCTACTCTAACCTTTCCAAAAGCAATCTGAACAAACTATCAACCTCATATAATAATATAGCTAGATTTGCTACTGGTTCCGCATTTCGTACCCATCACTGCCAAAACCTTAAACAACTAGGATGACTGGAATTACACAATCAGTTTCTTCTTCAGCAACTTATAATTACCCATAAGATCTTATATCATCCAATACTCTGTAACATTATCAAACCTTATAAAAATCTTACAACACTGCGTTCAGCAAGCAAGTTACTAGTAGCCTACATTAAATCCAACAATAAATCTGGGGACTGCCTATTTACTAACTTTGTTGGAACCAACTGGAACAAACTTCCATCTAATCTTACATCACTTACATCAACACCCCTTTTTAAGAAACAACAAAGAACTTTCCTTCTATCCCAGTGGCTATGCCCTTGTACTAATCTTGACTGACCTGCTGTTTCTTTCTTGCCTGTCACTTCTATGTCCTTATTATTCTTACAAATTTCCTTTGTACTTTTCAGTATCACCCTGCAAGTATCTGACTTTTTCTAGTAACAAAAAGTACTTCAACTCTTTGTTTCAATAAAATACGTCTACTCCCTTTTTCCTTACCAGCTCTGACTCATCTATTATGCCCTTCTCTGAGGGCTTTCAGTTAACAACTTGTTAACAGACATACCCCTATGTATCTCCTTATTCTACCTCTCAGTGATATCCTGTTGTAATGCTGCTTATTTCAGAAGATTTTAGGATAAACAAATTGTCAAATTTTGTTCTCAATGGAAATGTCTTGTATTCTTTCTCACCTGGCTACACCTATGTAATGGAGCTGTTTTTCTCCAATTTGTTGCTAATACATTGTTTTTTTGCTTAATTTAGACTCAGTTTAATATATTGGAAATTGAATTATGCTTTAACTATGTAATTTTGGAGCTTTTCTCCCCGGGCCTCTACTGAAAATGGACATATATCCAGTTGGACTAGCCCGGTCAACAAATGTAAAATAAAAATAAAAGTAGTGACCTGTAAAGTGGTTGCGCTAGTGGCCTTGGCTGTACTAGTCACTAGATATGGGATGTGAAAATACTTCAAAGTTGTCAGACATTTCAAACTGTAGACTGTTGGACACCATAATCATATATGTCAGCCTCCCAAGTACCATTCTCCCTAATATGCTTCTTTCTCTTTGGGAGGTCTAATGCAGGATCAGTGGACACCATCACATGTCTAGGCCAACCATATGACTTTTATTGCAAATACTTTTCCAAGGTCTCTGTCCTATGCTTGATACCTTAGATTTAAAATATACACACTGGAGACAGTTAGGCACATCATGCTCTGGACCCAGACCAAAACAGCAAAAGGTATGAAAGTCTCTGTGTAGAATTTGTTTCCCCATGCCCAAGTCAATTACTTATTTTCTGCTCTGACATCTGTAATATCAAGCTGTAAAGAAAGGTTAATAAAAATTTCCCAGTGGGGCACTTCTGTGAAACTGACTTCAGGCTGACTCAAAGGACTAATGACGCAATAGTAGGCAGCAAGACATTAAGAACAGAAAATAGCACTGGCTGACTATAGCCCTTATATCAATAACATCCTTCACACTAGAAGACAGAATCCACTAGGCCAAAGAAGGAAGGTGACAGCTCTGGTGTTTCTGCTTGCCTCCATCTCCTGTAGGCAGCAAATCTCAAGAGTCAGTATTGCAATAGTGACCTACCAAGAATATAGTACAGTTTTGTACCTACCATAAATGTAGATGTTAGAGTGTTCACCCTGCTGCAGTCATCACACTTGGGTTATCCTGTCGTCAGGCAGTCCCGCAGTCGGCCGGATTTCCAAAGTCTTGGTCCAACGTCGGTTGCTGTCGCCTCATCCCTGACGTCAGTGTGCCAGGGGTACATATACAGCAACCAACGCCATTTTCTTCAGTTTTTCTTGCCCCAGATGTCAGGTGCCCCCATAGAGGTGATCCAAATTAGTACAAAATGGTGAGAAAGTACAGTTTTGTACCTACCATAAATGTAGATGTTCGAGTGCTCATACAGCTGCAGTCATTACAGATGGGTTATCCTGCCGTCAGGCGGGTCCTCGGTCGGACGAATTCCAAAATCTAGGTCTGGTGTCGGTTGTCGTCGCTTCTTCCCTGACGTCAGTGCGGCAGGGGTATAAAAGAGGCAGCCGACGCCATTTTCTTCAGTTTTTCTTGCCCCAGATGTCAGGTGCCCCCAGAAGGAAGGCAAAACATAAATTTATGCAAACATGCAATATAGTATAATCAAAAAACAGTAGTTGCAAGCAAATACACCATAAGAGAATACCCCAAATAGGTTGTATGATAAGGTGTTTGTCATAAGGCCTGTCCTAAGAGGGGACGGAGGTGGGGTAACCTGGACTGCAGCTGTATGAGCACTCGAACATCTACATTTATGGTAGGTACAAAACTGTACTATGTTCATCGTGCATACAGCTGCAGTCATTACAGATGGGTAGAATCCCAAAGCTAAGTAAGGGTGGTAGGCACTAAGTGGAACTAGGAGGAGCAAGGATGCCCTGCAAGACTGCTGTGGCAAACCCCGCTCTAGATTTAGAGTATAGTGGAAGGTGATAGTGCTTGGAGAAAGTGTGCACTGAACTCCAAGTGGCTGCTTCCAAAATGTCCTTGGTAGGGACCCCCCTGAGGAAAGCTGCAGAGGTAGCTGTGGCCCTGGTGGAGTGGGATCTGATGCATGCAGGCACAGTTTTTCCATGAAATGAGTAACAAAAGCGTATGCAGTGGGCTATCCATTTTGAAATTGTCTGTTTGGAAATAGCCTTTACTTGAGCACCTGTAGCATAGGACACAGAGTTGCTCGGATTTCCTGAATGGCTTTGTCCTGTCCAAATAATAACAAAGTTGTCTGTGAATGTCCAAGGAATGTAGTAGTCTTTCCCCTTTGTTTTGTGGATTTGGATAAAAGGCAGGTAAGTGGATAGTCTGATTCAAAGCTACACTGGATACTACCTTTGGCATAAAGGTAGGGTTGGTTCATAAGGAAACTCTGTCCTGATGGAAAATGATGAATGGTTGCACAGCCATGAGGGCCTGTAGCTTCGAAACCCTGCGTGCTGAGGTGATAGCCAGAAGAAAGGCCGTTTTCCATGAGAAGTATTGTAGTTCTGTTGAAGAAGCTTGCTCAAAGGGAGGAAGGGTCAGCTTTTCCAATACGAAGTTGAGGTCCCAAGCAGGGACTGGTGGTTTCCTTGGGGGTTTTATATTTTTTGCCCCTCTGAGGAACTGCCTTAAGAGAGGATGTGAGAATAAAGGAGGATCTGTGTTGTATTGTGCAGAAATGGCTGAAGCATGGATCTTGATGGAGGAGAAGGAAAGTCCACTGTTTAACATCTCAGCTAGGTACTGTAAAATTTGAGGTATATTTATTACCCAAGGATTCTGGCCCTTTTCTTGATTCCAGGCACAAAATTGTTTCCATTTGGCGGAGTAGGCTTTTCTAGTAGAAGGTCTTCTGGCCTCCAAGATGACATCCTGCACCTCCTTGGAGAGGAGAGTCTGTTGGGAAATCAAGGAATTCTCCATGCAGCTAGATTTAGGGTTTTGAGCTGGCTGTGAAGGGTTTTGTAGTTCTGCCTGTCAACAGAAGAGGCACTAGAGGCAGGATCCATGGTGGGGAATGCGTCAGGCTCTTCAGGAGCGGATACCAGTGTTGTCTTGGCCAGTCTGGAGCAATGAGAATCATTTTCGGCATCTCTGCTCTGGCTTTTAATAGAACTTTGGGCAGCAGAGGAAGAGGCGGGAAGGCATAAACTGTCAATGTTGTCCAATTGAAAGAAAGTGCGTCCACTTTCCAGGCCTGTGGATGATAGGTCCTTGAACAAAATTTTTTCAACTGGTAATTTCTGTGGGTAGCAAAGAGATCTATGTCTGGCTGTCCCCATGCCTGAGTTATCTTTGTGAAAACTTGAGGATGCAACTTCCATTCGTGTGGATCTGTCATATTTCTGCTTAGGCTGTCTGCCAGTGTGTTTTCCTTCCCTGGCAGGAATGGTGCCTGTAGTTGAATTTGCAATTCCAGTGCTGTGTTCCATAGGGTCATGGCTTGGCTGCACAGGGGGTATATGAATGAGTTCCCCCCTGTTTGTTTATGTACCACATCACTGTGGTGTTGTCTGTCCTTATCAATAGCTGGCCTGGATGCAGTAGGTCTTTGAAGGTCATAATAGCATTTTGCACGGCTAGCATTTCCTTTTGGTTGATGTGTAGGTACTTCTCTTTTTGGGACCATTTTCCCTGAATGCACAGACATGTCATGTGTGCTCCCCAAGCGTAGTCTTAGGCGTCTGTTGTGATGATTTGAGTTGCTTGAGGTACACAGAAAGGGAGACCTGTGTTTCTTTGGCATGCTTGAGCCCACCACAAAAATTCCTTTTGAAGGCATGGAATGAGTGGTATAATTGTTTCCAAGCTGTGGCTGTGTTGAGACCATAAGTTTTTTAGGTACCATTGAAGTTTCCTCATATGCAGCTTTGCACATGGGATTAGTAGGATGCAAGATGCCATGAATCCCAGAGCCTGCAGGACTTCCTTGCAGTTAGACTGGTGAAAGTTGCAATTTTGCTGAAGTATTGAGACAGTTGCCCTTGTTTGTCTGGTGTGAGATAGGCCATCTGGGTGGTTGTATTCAAGCTGGCACCCAGGAAAATTATTTGTTGAGAGGGTATTAGTTTTGATTTCTTTTTGTTGACTGTGTATCCCAGGAAGTTCAACAGTTTTATTACAAACGCCAGGTGCTGCAGTAGTATGTCCTTGCTGTCCGCTTGGATCAGGCAGTCGTCCAGATATGGGTAGATTTGTATTCCTTGTAGTCTGAAGAAGGCGATTACTGATGCCAGGCATTTCGTAAACACTCTGGGTGCAGTAGATAAGCCAAAGGGCAATGCAGACAATTGGTGATGGGTTGAACCTGCAAGAAATCTGAGGTATCTTCTGCAATCTTGTCTGATAGGGACATGCAGGTATGCCCCCTTGAGGTCCAATTTTACCAGCCAAGACTCCTTGCCCAGCATGGGAAGAAGCTGCTGTAATGTGAGCATCTTGAATTTTGGCACCTGTAGATATGTGTTTAGGATGGATAGGTCTAAGATAGGTCTCCAATCTTTGTCTTTCCTTGGTACCAGGAATAGTCTGGAATAAAACCCTTGACCTTGTTCTTTTGCAGGTACCTCTTGAATCGCTTTCATGTCCATGAGAGCTGAAATTTGTTTTTGTGCCTCTGCCCTTTGATTTTGTGACAGGTTTGGCATGCCAATCATTTTTGGAAGGGTGTGAAAGTGAAACCTGTGGCCTCTGTCTACAATGTCCAGAATCCATTTGTCTTTTGTAACAATATGCCAATTTTTTGAAAATAATGCCAGTTTTCCACCCAAAGGTGCTGCCATTAAAGCTTTGCTTGGCAGGTGTAGGGGGAAGTCATTGTGTCTGTTTTCTAAATGACTGTGATCTATCGTCTTCCACCTCTTGGGGTTGGTGCTTGCCACTGTCTGGCTCTGAAAGATCCTTGAGGTTGCCCTCTACCCCTTGGGTGTCTGTATCTGCCCCTTTGAGGTCTGTCCGTGGCTGGAAACCAATTTTTTGAAGGCCAGTTTCTGCTGAAACGTGGAGGTTGTACCTGCAGGAAATCTTTCACTGTTTGCATTGATTTCGCTTTTTCCTCCATTTTCTTTAGTACCTCCTCAGCTTTAACACCAAACAATACATCTTTTTGAAGAGGTGCATCTAATAATTTAGCTTTGACATGATCTGGTAAGGTTTGCTCTTTGAGCCAAGCATGCCTACGTATAGCAGACCCCGTAACAGCAGCTCTACATGAGGCCTCTAAAGCATCAAAACCACATTGCAAGGTATGTTTACCCACTTGCTCTGCACCATGCAACAAATCCTGCAACTCTTTTAAATCTGGTTGTTCTTGTTGTGTCATTTTACTTTTCAACTGAGATAACAAAAACTGTTAATACTTTAATATATGGAATTGACAGTTTAATGCCCTCATGGTTAAAGTGGCCGAGGTGTACACCTTTTTCCCCCACCTTTCTAAAGCTCTGGAATCTCTCTCTGAAGGTAATGGGTTTTTAGCAGTAGAGGCCTTAATTCCCTTGAGACCCTGTGAAATAGTTTCTGAGTCAGCAGTATGGCTTTTATATAGGAACTGGTGAGAATCAGGAACCCGGTAATACCTGTCTGGTTTAACAGGAGCTGGAGGTAAAGAATCTGGATTAAGGCTGGCTTCTGTGTACACATCATCCAATATATCTAAAACAGGAGGGATAGCCAGGGGCCTATGCTGGGGGAGCAGAAGAAATTCCCTGAGCCTTTTCTTGGAATCTGAGTAATCTTGGCCTTCCCAGTGAAAGTGTTCCCTCAATGTATGCAGGGTTTCCCCAAAAGAGTAGTCCTCAGGGGGGGAGACCGAGGGAATAGACTCCTCTGCATCAGAGTCTTCGAAAGGAGAATAGGCATAATCCTGGTCCTCAGAGTGTTCTGAGGGAATAGAAGCTTGATCTGAGGAAGGGTAGTCCTTCCTCTAATCTGGGCCTTTTGTCAGAGGGGGGTTGAGAACCCCTGATAAGAGTAATCAAATCCTCAGCCATTTTAAGCATCTGCTTTTTAGGCATGGGGCCTTGAGAGGGGGTCTGAGGACCCTGTTTTTTGGTTTTCATGGCTGCTTTAGATTTAGTGAAAGCTTTAATAGAGAAGGAGGAAGGCCTGAAGACACCTTGAGAAATGGCAGGCCTGTCTAAATTCTGAGTTTCCCCGCCAAGAGTGGCGTCGGTATCTGCAGTAGGAATGGGGACCGAGGAGCCTGCGACCTCGGGTACTGAAGACACCGGTAATGTAGTGTGATCGGTACTCAGGGGCTGCGTAGGCGCCTCACTGAGCACCGGAAAACCGGTAGTCAGCCTAAGCGTGGTCTCAGCAGTCGGTGCGGACCTCGGATGTCGGTCCTTATCTTTGCATCTTTTGCTCAAAACTGGAGTCGGAGTATCCGACGACATAATTAATTTTTTTGCCAAAATAATGAAGGGCGAACTCCGCCCGACGCTTAATAGTGCGCTTGTTGAATCTAGCACAAAAACGGCAGGCCGAGACGTCGTGGTCTGGGCCTAAGCAGGGTATACAGAAAGAGTGGAAATCCTTATGCGGTATTTGCTTCCCACAAGAAATGCAATTATTAACTTTGTCTGACATCGGTCTGAGGCAAGAAAAGTTTCCCCAACGGTGTACTTAGCTTTCAAGAAGACTTCAGCTGAAATACTTTCGTAAATCTCAGGAGCTGGCCGACCGGCACTTACGAACTGCTTCGGGCACCGCGAGGCAAGAAAGACTGAAGAAAATGGCGTCGGCTGCCTCTTTTATACCCCTGCCGCACTGATGTCAGGGAAGAAGCGACGACAACAGACGCCGGACCTAGACTTTGGAATTCGGCCGACCAAGGACCCGCCTGACGGCAGGATAACCAATCTGTAATGACTGCAGCTGTATGCACGATGAACATCACTGTACAAAGACAAAATCCCTTCAGCTATAAGCAAATACATCAGTAAGGCATAGCAGAGATTTAGCCAGTAGATGAAAGGGGTTGGAGGGAGGGTAACCTGGACTGTGAACACTCGAACATCTACATTTATGGTAGGTACAAAACTGTACTATGTTCATCGTGTTACCCTGCTGCAGTCATCACACTTGGGTTGAGTCCCAAAGCTAAGGTAGGGTGGAGGTATCATAGAGGGTTAGTGGAGGCAATGAGGCCCTGCAGAACTGCAGTGGCAAAGCCCGCCCTGGACTTAGAATAAAGAGGTAAGTGATGGTGTTTGGTGAAGGTGTGTACAGAACTCCAAGTTGCAGCTTCTAAAATTTCCTTGGTAGGAACCCCCCTGAGAAAGGCTGTAGAGGTAGCTGTTGCCCTGGTAGAGTGGGATCTAATGGTAGGGGGAACTGGTTTCCCATGATGGGTATAACAGAACCGTATGCAATGGCCTATCCATTTAGAAATGGTTTGTTTGTATATGGCCCTCCCTTGAGAAGCTGTAGCATAGGATACAAAGAGCTGGTCAGTTTTTCTGAAAGCCTTAGTTTTATCCAAGTAGTAACGAAGCTGCCTGTGAATGTCCAAGGAATGCAGGAGTCTCTCACCTTTGTTCTGTGGATTGGGGAAGAAAGTGGGAAGGTGGATGGTTTGATTTAAAGCTACACTGGAAACCACCTTAGGCATGAGGGAAGAATTAGTTCATAGAGAAACTCTGTCTTGATGAAAAATGAGGAAAGGTTCCACTGCCATAAGTGCCTGTAATTCTGAGACTCTCCTGGCAGAAGTTATTGCCAGGAGCAGGGCAGTCTTCCAAGATAGGAACTGAAGGTCTGCAGAGAAAGCTGGTTCAAAGGGAGGTAGCGTTAGTTTTTCCAGAACAAAGTTGAGGTCCCATGTTGGAGTAGGAGCTCTTTTAGGTGGTCTAATGTTTTTTGCCCCTCTGAGGAACTGCCTTAGAAGAGGATTTGAAAATAAAGGTGGATTTGTGTCGTGGTGAGCTGAAATAGCTGAAGCATGGATTCTAATTGAGGAGAAGGAAAGTCCTTTGTGCAACATCTCAGCTAAATACTGTAGAATGTGAGGCATATGAGACTGAGTTGTGTCTTGGCCTTTAGCTTGGTTCCAAGCAGAAAACCTCTTCCATTTGTCCGAGTAAGCCTTCCTGGTGCTTGGCCTCCTGGCTTCCAGAATAACATCCAGTACTGCTTGTGAAACAGGGGCTGGTTGGATGCTTAATTGATTTGCCATGCAGCCAGGTTTAAGGTTTTGAGCTGGCAGGTTTAAGGTTTTGAGCTGGCTGTGTAGAATCTGTTTGTTTTGCTGTGTGAGCAAATGAGGTATTTAAGGCAATATCCATGGTGGGCTGTGAGCCATATTCTTCAATAGCGGGTACCAGTGCTGGCGTGGCCAGTCTGGGGCTATGAGAATCAGTCAAGGTTTCTCCTTTTTGACCTTCAAAAGAACCTTTGTGAGAAGAGGTAATGGAGGAAAGGCATATACTGTTAGGTTTTTCCAACTGAAGGAGACAGCGTCCACTTTCCAGGCTTGATGGTGGAATGTCCTTGTACAGAATTTTGTCAGTTGGTAGTTTTGAGGACTGGCAAACAGGTCTATATTTGGAAGGCCCCATTTTTGTGTTATCATTGTAAATATTTGTGGGTCTAGTTTCCACTCGAATGTACTAGCGTCGTCGGCCTAGTACATTCTGCCAAAATATCAGTAGCGGTCTCGGGTTCCAGAACTGCGGTAGTCAGGGGCTGTGTCGGAGCCTCACTGATAACCGGAGAACCAGAGACCGGATCAACCGAGGCCTTGGAATTGGGCTTAGGCCTGGGCTGTCGGTCCTTGTCCCTGCGCTTTTTGTGCACGCCAGTAGTCGGTAGCTCCAACGGCATGTTATAGTTAAATTTTCTACCAAAAAAGTGTTGTGCAAAATCAAATCGTCTTTTAATAGTACGCTTATTAAACCTAGCACAAAAACGACAAGAAGTGACGTCGTGATCAGGGCCTAGGCAAGGTATACAATAAGAATGAAAATCATTATGAGGTATTTGCTTCCCACAAGAAATACAATTGTTAACTTTTTCTGACATCGGTTTGAGGCAAGAAGAAAAGTTTCCCCAACGAGGTACTTAGCTTTATAGAAGACTTCTGTCTGAAATTCGAATTTGACAATCTCAGGAGTCGGCCGACCGGTACTTGCGAACTGCTTCTGCTTTGGGCACCGCGCGGCAAGAAAGACTGAAGAAAATGGCGTCGGTTGCTGTATATGTACCCCTGGCGCACTGACGTCAGGGATGAGGCGACAGCAACCGACGTCGGACCAAGACTTTGGAAATCCGGCCGACTGCGAGACTGCCTGACGACAGGATAACCCAAGTGTGATGACTGCAGCAGGGTAACACAATGAACATCTACAGGTTACTGCACAAAATGTTGCCCCCATTTGTTCATCACCTGCTTTAATTAGCTTCGAAACTCCAGTTTACAAATACTTTTATGCTAAACACAATAGTATTAAAAACCAAATGCAACTCACCAATTACAAAAGGAAAATAATATTGTTTGAAAACACGCAGTTTGATACCCTATTAAACCCAAGACCTCTTGAAGGGAACTAAATACTACGTCTTACTCTAGCTTCTAAATTACTCCATGTTGTGAACTTTAGATGAATCTTATACTCAAACATGGAAAAAATGTATTATTTATCGAATTAAAGTGACAAGGATTTCTCTCAGTCAAAAAACACTACTCGTCATGACCCATCAGTATATTACTTCTTGATGAATCAATTAGAGCCAACAGTCTCTAAGCATAATCAAGAGACACTCGTCAAGGGCCAATGGTTAGGATTCTCCAGATTATAGTACCTGCTGTATATGTGTATGTACAATCCATACAGAGTAAGTACAACATACATACATACATAATCATACTGTCTGGACATGTTACTTCTGTAGCTGAAGTACATGAGAAGATGCAGTGAACAGCAGCTCCAATCTCTTAATTTATTAACTTCATTCTGACATCTTTCATTTACCTGTTACTACGTTGTATGAACCATGCAGTTTCATTGGTTACTGTTGAATGCTGACTAATTATTTATGCAATCTTATTTACTTATCTGGAGAGCCTGTTTTCTTTTTCTTTGCTAGTATACATCACCTCATTTTCCCCTGTTGCTTGGCCAGGCTTCACTAGTAGACTGTTCTCATACCAAAATTCCCCATCTGCATTACGCTGTCAATAAAGGCCTTGTATATTGACATGGTACACAGTGAACAGCAGTATAATTTAATTTATTCTTTGCTCACGGAAGGTAAATCTATTTTCTTGTCCAGTAACATATTCTTGGCTAACAAGCTGCTAACTTGAGATCCGAGACTGCTGCCGTTTCTTGTGAATTCTAGTTTATGGACACAAGTATGTTAACTATGCAATACTTCACTTATGAATTCTCAGAATGCTGAAACCATCATAACTCTGGCATTTTACTTACTGAAACACTTTGAAAACTGCATCATATTTATACCGAGTGATTACAGGGATAACCTGGACTTGACAACACAAAACTGTAACAATAAATACAGACACCTATCCTAATTTTTGAGGATTGGATATTAAACAGATGAGGTGTGGGAGGCAAAGCCACCTCACAGTGAAGACTAGGTGGGCAACAAAGCTCCAAAAGCCAGCACGGGAACAATCACTACCTCTAATACAATTGAACTTTTGCACAAAACTGCCTAGACTCCAATACAAATATATAACTGAAGGCACCGTACTGCAAATAAACCAGGACTAACCCACTTGTGAATTTACACTGAACAGTAGGAAATAACAAGGACCCCAAATGTAGACCATTATTTCTACTCCACCCCCAAGGATAAGATGCAAGTTCCAATTAATACTAATTTTCCAACCCAGACAGTCAGTTCATCCAAAAGACAGCAGAACCCCCCCCCCATTACAGATACCCTACCTCTGCTAGACCTGTCCGACAGCTCCTCTACCTTTCATGCTTTTAGAATATTAGCTCCTCAAAGAGGAATGTCTAGGCATACCTAGGCTAGTCAGGGGGACCTACAACCCATTTGTTCTTGCTTGGATATCCTAATTGGCCTATCCAATTCCCCGCTAGCAAGATTCAGGTGATGAGGTGCAGGCGTGCAGCCTACTCAAGCCCTGCACACTCCCTCAGAGGCTCCCTTAAGCTCCGCTAATGCTGCTGCTTCTGGGAAGCATGTGTGCTGCAAATTGTGATACTGCATTATATTTAGCACACTGCATCATGAGCTTGATTGACTCATTCCCATGGTGGCAACAGTTAATACCCCCTAGGTGTCACTCATGAAGCAAGCCACAGCCCTCACCCCAGAGCCTGTGCTTATTGGACATGGGTCACCTCAAACTTAAAGGCTTCTTCCCTCTATGCCATGGGGCTAGGATAACAGGAAAATATGTTAGTAACTGGAATATAGTGCTGCACACCATCCATTTCATGTTGCACAATAGAAACTACTCTGTTTATAAGAGATGCTCAAAAAAGAACACGTGTACTCATACGAGTATGTCAGTAAGCATAGCATACACCCTTGTAGGGAGGCTTATGGGCAATCAAAATAAAAGATCATTTCCAGTCTAATTCAGGACACATCCAGATTTAATTTGCAGAAAATATGCTTGTGTGGAGTTTTCCAAGACATACTAACACATGCACGGTATGTGAATTTTAGGCCACAGATTATTACTGCACTAACAAAATACCATGTTGTTTTGTCTTTCGGCTTTCCCCGGTTAGAGGTCGCCACAGCAGAACTCCGGTCCGCTAATGATTGGCAGTAGATTTTTTATGTGCCGAGTTGCCGGCCCTGACACACAACCTTCAACGAAGGCACATCCATTCACGCATGTCTCCACACAGAAGATGCTCTAGCTAAGAAACGAACAGGACAACGTCTTACTGTGAGATGACAATGCTACCGCAGCACCACCACCGCAGTACTGACAAAATACCATACTAACCTAAAATGCACTTCAGGTGTTAGGGAGAGTACAACAAATATTTTAATAATAAGCACATTTTATATAGTATTACTCAGAAAAATATACTGTTATTTTATAAAACATGCTAGTTACAGAAGGCAATGAGTAATGGGATGGGGTTCACTCTGACCATTAATTCTTTTACCGGTATCTAGAGCAGTAACAGCAGCACAGCATAGCACAATCTTTCCTTGTACAGCAGAAAGTCAATTATCCAAACTAATTGGGACCTAGGGTAGTTCGGATAATCAAAATTTTCAGATAATCAAACATATCACTGAAATGGATAAAAACTTCTAAAATCTTGTTTTTTTCTGCATGCAGGAATACACTTTTCAACCATTCAGCTATTCCAATGGACAATAAAAAAATATTTTTCACATACAAGCTGGCTACAAGCTCAAAAAACATGCTCAAGCAAATACGTATAATGTTTACATATTCAGACTTTATGATTTTTCCTACCCGAAAACTTTAGGAGGCTGGTTCTGATAATTAACGTTTCTGATAATCGACGTTCAGATAATCTACTCTTTACTGCACAATTATAAGTAGACATGCTATGCACTACTGTGATTCAAAATAAAGCTCTCTAGGGCAGCATGTAGTCAGTCAAGTTCCCTACTGCAGTGGAAACTACAGCAAACACAGTTTGTCCATGCAGTTAGAAAAAATAAATACAACCAATGTTTAAACCAAAACCCAGAAAACCAAGCATTTTTAAAGAATGCACACTTGAGTGTTTTACAGCAAATATTTTTGAGTTCTACCCCAAATATTTATGAGTCTGAGCCTTTTGAATTCTACGGAGCCCAAAAAACATCCTTTTAAAGCCAAAAAGGCTTTTTACCTAGTTTAATTTAGTCAGTATAACTCAAAAGCAAGTTTATAACAGCAGAAAAATGTTTTCTCCAAATAACTGTACAATCTGAAATGATTGTCTTATTTTCCTGCAAATGTGCTGAACATATTCAAAGTGCAGAGACTAGAAGCAGTATTATTGGCTCTATTCAGAATTAGGAGAGTGTACTATCAAGTCACGGCTAAAGCACATTGAAAACTGGCTACTTCGGTCCAGCTGTGTTATTGCTGCTGTATAAACTGCTGAAGGGGGATAGTTGTAATGTTTAGTTCACTATTATAGGAATAAAAATGGTCTTTGGAACACAGCCATTGTCCAGATGAGACGCTCAAGTTTGAACATGTCTCATCTGTGATCAACTAATTGGATACAAATTCCAAAGGGAACTACAACTCTTCCCTATCTCCACCCCTTCATCTTCTACCACCTGGCATCATTTTTAGCTTCAAGGAACAGACAGCTACAAAGGCCACACCTAGCTGACAGCTGATAAATATAATCAGTAACTCACTGAAAAGAGGGAACTCATATCTGTAAAAACAAGCTGAGACATGACACGCATTCCTGTAAATGACATAACTACTCAGCAAGCAACTTTTTATAAACTGCTCTTTAACACCATACAATTCACAACTCCTATCTGTAGATGCAACAAATGCATACCCTCAGTATAACTCAGGTGGCCCAGATTCAATCAGTGGCCAGGACACTGAAAAAACAAGACAAGGAGAGATTGGAATGAGCAGCTATTTCCAGCTAACCAATCCTGGGGGGGGGGGGGGGGGGGTTGAAGATGTTAGTAGGGCCCTGCCACAACAGCTTTACCTAGGGGAAAACTACA
The DNA here is from genome assembly GCF_019279795.1 of Protopterus annectens. NCBI lineage: Eukaryota > Metazoa > Chordata > Ceratodontiformes > Protopteridae > Protopterus > Protopterus annectens. The sequence goes on from NC_056746.1 coordinate 405,943,746, forward strand.
AGTTATGTGCTCACCATAACGCTTGATGTATGTGGTCCATCTCGCCTCACATTCTTACTCACAGGTTCAGAGCCGACTCGGCCAACTTATATTTTTCTAGCACAAAGTCTCTAATTGGCTGGGCTAACCTGGTATCCCATGTTGCACCGCTCCATAACCCCAGATCTTGTTTGCAGCAGCTCATAGTCACACCTCATGCACAACCACAGTCAGAAGAGTAGAACACTAACCAGGGCAGCAAAGAAAAAATAACCAATACCGAAGGGTACTGAAGACAAATGTCTCCTCCAAATCCTCCAGGAGGGGGGAAGGTGGGAGGGAACGTAAGAATGTGAGGCTAGATGGACCACATACATCAAGCGTTATGGTGAGTACATAACTTGTAGATGTTATGTGGTCCAATCTCGCCTACATTATTACTCACGGGACAGCGTCCCCAGCCCCTCTATCCTGGGAGGCTCAATGGAAGATGCTCCTGAGAACAGTGGAACCAAAGGAAGCCCGGCCCCTAGAAGCCACGTCTAATCTGTAATGAGTAATGAAGGTGTGGGGAGAAGCCCACGTGGCCGCAGCACAAATTTCATCCAAGGCTAGTCTGGAGTGAAAAGCTACTGAAGCGGAAACAGCCCTGGTGGAATTAACCTTGACAGGGAACGGTAACTCTCTGCCTGCTGACGAGTAAACATAGGCGATGCAGTCAGAAATCCATCTGGAAATTGTAATCTTAGAAACAGGGAAACCTGTTCTATTTTCTGAAAAGGACACAAAGAGTTGGTCAGACTTACAAAGTTGTTTAGTCCTGTGTAAGTAAAAACAAAGTTGCCTGTGTACGTCCAATTGATGAAACAAACTCCGCCTTGTTGGAAAATTGAGGAAAGAAAACTGGCAGCTCAATGGACTGATTGAGGTTAACGGCAGAGGTTACCCTCGGAAGGAAGGACGGATTAGGTCTCAAGGAAACCCTGCCCTTATGAAATATTAAATACGGGTATTTGATGGACAGCGCTTGAATCTCCGACACCCGTCTGGCTGATGTGATAGCTATTAAGAATGCAGTTACAAGACAGAAATTTTAATTCACAGGTGGCAGCTGGTTCGAAAGGTGATGACGTCAAGGCCTGCAACACAAAATTTAAATCCCATGGCATGATGGGTTCTGACACAGGAGGCTGAAGCAACAAGGTGCCCCTCAAAAAGGCCTTACATAGCTTATGAGCCATGAGAGAAGGTTCGTAAGAGGTATGAAAATTAGAAATAGCAGCCAGCTGAACCTTAATGGTAGCAGTAGCAGAACCCTGCTGAAAAAGTGTGGATAAAAAAATCTAAGACAGCAGGGATGGGGGTTGTGAAAGGATCCAATCCCTTGGCCCGAGCCCAAATTGAAAATCTTTTCCACTTGCTAGAGTAAATCTTCCTGGTAGAAGATTTATGAGAAGAAGATAAAATGTGTACTACCTCAGGTGAAAAATGATGAAGTCTGACTAAAGATGGAAGTGGAGTAGCCAGGCTGTCAACCTGAGGGTCCGCAGGGAGGGATGGGACTGTCCCGACATGTGTGCCAGTAGGTCTGGTGCTGGGTCCAGAGTCCAAGGACCTTCCACTGCATATTGATGAAGAAAGGAGAACCAGACTTGGTGAGGCCAGTGTGGGGCAATAACAATCATCTTGCTTCCTGAGGAAATGGCTTTCTGGATCACTCTTGGTAGCAGAGGAAACGGAGGGAAAGCATAGAGCAGACCAGGAGGCCAATCATGGACTAGAGCGTCCCTGGGTGACTCCCCCTGTGGGGGGATCAGAATGAAGTTGTTGCTGCACTTGGTATTGTGGGGATTGGCGAAAAGATCGCAGCAAGGCTGACCCCACCTGTTGAAAATCTGTTCCGCAACTCGGCGGTTCAGGGACCACTCGTAAGGCATCAGAATAGATCTGCTTAGCCTGTCTGCTATCACATTGGCCTTCCCCAGAATGTGCATTGCCACTAGGAACCGTCGGGAAGACACTGCCCACTGCCACACTCACATGGCTTCTCTGCATAGGGGATAAGACCTGGTTCCCCCTTGCTTGTTCAGGTACCACACCACAGACATGTTGTCCGAGTGAATTGCAATCGCTCCTAGGGGAAGAGAGCTCTGCAGTGCTTGCAAAGCCAGTAACACCACTCTCATCTCTAGAACACTGATGTGCAGATGTACCTCGTGATCCTGCCAGGTGCCTTGGACCGTCCTGCCAAGATAATGCCCCCCCCCCCTATCTGGGAGGCGTCCGTGGTCACTGTGGCAACCGGAGTCACAGGAATAAACGGATTCCCTTTGTTCAAGTTGGTGTAACGCAGCCACCAACAGAGGTCCTGTTTGCACCGATCGGTGAGTAGGATCAGATGGGACAGGGGAAGTTTCTGAAAGGACCACTGGGCAGAGAGGAGCCACTGCAGAAGTCTCATGTGTAATCTGGCTAGGGGCACTAACATAATGGTGGCTGCCATGGATCCCTGGAGCTGTAGGACCCATCTGGCCTGAACCTTCTTGAGGGGTAGCAACACGCGAACCTGACCCTGCAACACCTCTATCCTTTCTTGACGCAGGAACGACCGCATATGAACGGTGTCTAGTTCTGCACCTATAAATGTGACATGCTGTGAGGGCAGCAAGGCAGACTTTCCCCAGTTCAGGGTAATTCCTAGTTGATGACAACGGGCAATGGTCTTTTCCCTGGCCTGAATGAGAAGATGCCTGGTGGGGGCGTTGAGAAGCCAATCGTCCAGGTATGGAAACATTTGGGATCCTTGACGTCTCAGGTGAGCTGCCACCACTGCCAAACACTTGGTGAACACCCTGGGGGCTGTGGTGAGGCCAAAGGGCAGGGCACGAAACTGGAAATGACTGGCTCCCAGCCGGAAGCGTAAGTGACTCCTGGATGCCCTGTCCATTTTGATATGGTAGTAAGCATCCTTGAGATCGATGGAGCACATCCATACTTCTTTTCCCAGTAATGGGAAAATAGACTGTAGGGTGACCATTCGGAACTTGGACTTCAGAACGTAGCGATTCAGTCGGCTGAGATCCAAGATGGGTCTCAGGTTCCCTGTTTTTTTTCGACACCAAAAAGAGTCTTGAATAAGTCCCTAATCCGATCTGGTCTGAGGGGACAGGTTGGATGACTCCTTTTTCCAGCAACTTTGAAATTTCTAGTGTTGCGTGATCCCTTTGACTGGGTGGAACGTCTGGGATTCTCTTGGGTGGAAGAGGGTCCGACAATAAGGGGATGGAATAACCTTCGGTAACTATACGAAGCACCCATTGATCCTGAGAGATACTTGCCCAGGCTTCCGGGTACATCGAAATGCGGCCCCCGACTGGCTCCGGAATTGCACAGTCGGGCAATACATCAGGGAAGAAGATAGGAAGGCCCGCAAAAGGAATCACGGTCTCCCGAATTGCGAGGGCCTCCTCTGCCCCTCGGGTGGCGTCTCCCAGAATAGCCACCCCCTCCTTTGCCTCTGGAGGGGTCTCACCTTGACCGGCAGGGAAAGACTTCTGTGACTTTTTGAACCACATTTTTCCTCCCCTGTGAGCCTTGGGGTAAGGCCTAGATGGGAGGGAAAAACTGACCCCTAAGGCAGACAGGGTCTTTCCCTCTTGCTCGCATCTGGTGAGTGTGTCTTTCACTTTGGTCCCAATGAGTGAGGACCCATCAAAGGGGGCATCAATGAAGGAAGACTTGAAGGCCTCCGCGAAATGACACAGGTGCATCCAGGCTTGCCTCCTAAGGGCTACACCTGAGCTAGCTGCCCTGCTCGCCCCCTCGGCTACATAAGATATGAGCCTCATGGACGAGTTGACAATCGAACCAAAAGTAGACAACTGGGCATTAACCGTCTGTGTTAACACCTCAGGTATGTTACCCGTTAGAGTATCTCCTAACTCTTTAAGGAGATCTCTCTGGAGCAGAGTAAAGTGACATAGATAGTTCAGAGACCGAAGTGTGAAGGTTGCTGAAGAGAGGGTACGCTTCTAGTTAGGAGGATGGACGGAGGAAGAAGACTCTGCTACTTCTTGCCGAGTGGCCGCCACCACCACCATGGCATCCACAGAAACCCCTTTGGACAGGAACTCTTTCCCACGGGGAGCTGAAAGAAATTTATTAGAGCGTCTTGGTACAGGTTCCACCGAGTCAGGAGTCTCCCACGCACTTCGACAGATCAAATCCAGGAGCTCATCGAAGGGTGGAGACACCCAGGAGGTGGAGGGTTGAGCCCCAAAGACCTTGAGGAATACAGACTCCTCCTCAGAGGGGATTTTGGATGACCAGCTGCCTCTCTGCCTCAAAATCTCCAGGATGTCGGAGAAAGAGACGTCATTGGAAGACGACTTGGGGGACCCCTCTGACTCCTTGAGGTCGGTATCAGAGGTGAGGGACTCATCCTGGGAGTCTATGTGCTTCCTCTTGCACAGTTTCTTTCTTGGGGGGTCCTCAGGCACAGACTCTGAGGGGCCCTCAGAAAATTGGGGACCGCTCATGGGGGTATCCCCAGACCTTGGGGCTCCGCTGTCAACTGATAGGGGGACATCAGAGGCTCTTGCCAGAGTGGAAGGGGATGGAATGACCAATCCGGGTGATGTCACTGAGGATCTGGCCAGTGCGCTCCTCATGGCCTCGAAGGCGGGTCCCCCCGAATCAAAGGATCGACCAACCTCTGAGGCCAAGTTTAGAACCGAAGTTCCCCGAGCCGAAGCACCGAGAGGGAGGCTCGAAACTGACAAAAGTCCCGAAGTATCCCCCCTCAGGCCCGACAGAGGAAACCCGGGTTCCGAAACCAGAGGACGGAGCCGACATCGGCACCGATAAAGCCTTAAGAGGTATCGGAGCCGGCAGAACATCACCCGGAGCTGAACACTCTGGCTCCGAAGACAAGGAGGTGCTCGGAGGAGGAAACATGGGTGTACTCATCGGGACTGGCTCTGGAGCCGACTGGGTCGGAGCCGAAAATAATTCTGCCAAAACTGGTGACTGCAGGAGCCTCTGGACCACCCTATCCACATCCAAATCAGAGAGTCTGGAGGATTTGGAGGAGAGAGAAGGTGACTGATCTCCTATCTGGAGATCCTTGTCTGACACTAGATCGGCTCTGAATGGGCTCTAACAGGATTGGAGCCGAGGCAGATTCAAGAATCACAGCTACCTCCTGCGGCCCCGAGGACAAGGGAGCCGAGGAGGTAGAGTCCAATTTGGTATTCTTCTCCGGTGGCTCCGATGAAACAGATGGAGCCGGAGATCTTTTCTTAGCCTTAGAGGTCTTGGCTTTAGACTGTGAACCAGACGAAGAGTCCAAGGACTCCTCACAGGAAGGCTTAAGAAGACCCTTCAGTATAAGGTCTATTTTTTCTCTCCTGTAGCACCCTAGGGCTAAAAGCATGACAAAAGCTACAGGACTCTTGTAAATGTATCGCCCCCAGGCAGTATACACAAACAGCATGACCATCTGTAATGGACATCTTGTAGCTAAATTTAGAACACTTCTTAAACCCGAAGGGTTTGTATTCTTTTTGATCCTTAGACATAACAGCAAAACCACAGTACACAACACCACAGAAACAGAACTTTAGGCCACAACGGTTAGGCGGGAACTACCACTAACAGTTGACACAATCTCTAAGTTAAAACGATTCTGACACGACAACGAGACACACACACCGAAGCAAGGGACAAACGCTTTCCTCAGACAACTACACAATGGAGGGTGGAATAGGTCCTCTAAGTCAAACGGGCCTAGCCCGAAGGAACAGAGAGATACCACAAACAATACACTCATACCACAAAAACAACGATAATAACAAGCAAACAGCTATTAAAATAGCTTTTGTGATGAAAAAAGACAATATTCAGAGAGAAAAAGAAGTTTTAAAGCTACTTAGCCACAGCCAAGCGAGACCACGTCCTAGCTCCATGAGCGGCAAACGAGATCTGGGGTTATGGAGTGGTGCAACATGGGATACTAGGTTAGCCCAGCCAATTAGAGACTTTGTGCTAGAAAAATATAAGTTGGTCGAGTCGGAACTGATGTTCGGCTCTGAACCCGTAAGTAAGAATGTAGGCGAGATTGGACCACATAACATCCCAGGTTTGCAGTACTTGCATTAGTGGCTCAGGTGAACAGGAGCCTGCCAAAACGCATGCATGCATTTCTAGTTGGCACTGCATGAGGGAGAAGCAAGAAGTGTGTACTCATACAAGGTCCACAGCAGCAGGCACTGCACTGAGTGTTACAGTTAATTGAGGGGGTTAGCTGGAACACACAGTGCATTTTGGAAAAAGGAAGTGAACTGGTTTTATCCCACCACAGAATACCCCACTTCAGCTGAATGAAAAGTACATCTAGGGATTATTAACAAATTATTAACAAGCCTACTGAGAAACAGTGCCTGCATGATCACAGGAGCCAACAGTTATTAAAAAATAAAATAAAACAATGATTTGAAGCATTATACACACATTACAGTATAAAAATCATAAAAACACTTGTACTTACTTCCTAAACATACTTGTTTTATGTATTACATTTTAGAAAATGGAAGTGTATTAGAAATGTAATAAAATCAAATAAATCCAAAAAGTAGACTTCAGCTGAATGGTTCGTTAATCTGACTTCTGCTTTACAGGCGCAGACTCCCTAAACTGGCATCATTAAATTAATAATAATGACTCCCATCAGAAGCATTTCTACTTAATTATCTGAGAAACAATTTATGGCTAATGATGTGATTCAGCAGTAATGCAATACTATTACATTTCCCTACAAAAACAGCTTAATTCAAGTAGGTACTGCACAATTCCTTCTCATGCCTGAAAATCAATGCTGACAAAAATGTATCCTTTCAGATAACGAATTTGTGAAACAAGACTACACTCTCTGCCTACCCACTGCAGCTCCTTCCTTCTGAATACTGGTATTCAGGTTTCCTAAGATTTTGCAGGCAATAATCAAAGCATAATAATCACAAAGCATAGTTGTGTCAGTATTTCCTGGATTGTAAATTCTAGTATAATGGAAAACATCCCCAAAATGTACCTGGTAAAGTCAGGAAATAAGTTCATTCACATCTTTGCCTTCTTATGTTAAGCTTAAACTACTAACATTTTTGTAAATTCCAACTCTCTCTCTATATGTACATATGTGTGTATGTGTGTGTGTGTAATATATTATATATATATATATATATATATATATATATATATATATATATATATATATATATATATGGGTCTACTTATATGATAGAAAGTTCATTTGACAGAAATTCATTTGACTGAGACCATAACACCGAAAGTTCAAAACACTTAAAACCTATTTGACTGAAACTCATAACACAAACATTACAGTAAAAGGTATATGCCAATTTTCCCCACTGCAGTGCGATCCAGGAGTTTGTATATATAATTAGGGGGGTGTGGTGAGCACAGCCCCCGACATAGTTTAGGTAAATATTGTTTTCACAAACAGTTATTCATTGCAGTTATAAGTATCCATGTGTATGGTTTAAAATGTATGAAGTATGTGGGGGGCTGTGCCCCCACACCCCCTAACTATATATATTAACTCCAGGATCACACTACAGTGGGGAAAAGGGCATAATCCTATTAATTTCATGTTTCAAGTGTTATGAGTTTCAGTCAAATGGGTTTTCAGTGTTTTGAACTTTCAGTGTTATGGTCTCGTAAAATGAATTTCTATCAAATGAACTTTCTATCATATGAAGTAGACCCATGTATGTATATGTATATGTATATGTATATATATATATGAATATATATATATATATATATATATATATATATATATATATATATATATATATATATATATATATATATATATATTTATATGTATATATATATATATATATATATATATATATATATATATATATACATATATATATACATACATATATATAAAATGAAAACCTGTACATATTATACATGTTCCATATCACAACGTGATAAAGCTGTAAATGCAAACCAGGCGACACAGGTTCAAACGACACCCCTAGAACTGGAGGAGTGAGTGGGTGAGGATGGGAGTGAGTAGTTTCCTGGTTTCATCCCACCATAGCATATGGAAATGCCTCTCCGGAGAAAGCCCAGAGGCACGCTACATATGCAAAGGACCTCTGAAGTCTAAGTGCAGCCAAAGAATACACACATTCCAGCTGAGCTTCAAAGGGAAGCAGAAACCAACATGCACCCTGAGGGTTAGTTTCTTTTTGGCCAAAACAGAAATTTGTAGAAGCATCCCAAAAAAAAAATAAATCTCCTAGCTTCCCACACAAGGCAGCACAGCTCCTACTTTATCACTTCTCCCTCTCTGGTTCAGGGCAGAAAACAAATAAGCCTATTAGGGCAGTATGGGTTGCTACTTGTGGAGGGGGGGGGAGGAAATGAAAAACAAAAATTAAAAACTACACTATAATCTTCTGCTTTTCCAAAAAGTTTTTCAGCTACTAGAGAATGGTCTTGGAATGAGAATTTCTTCCAGAGAAACTTATGAGAGATTTATACACCCCGAATCTAAACGTTTAATCTTTTTATACACAGAGTTCATAGGATCATAGGAATTTACTAGGCTATTGGCCCTGAGGCCCTTATAAGCCTAGCCAAGAGTTTAGCCCTTGCACAGACAAATCAGCACCCAATGCCCCTGTCCAGCAGGGACACGGGTGGAATCTCAGGGATGTATTTTCGATTTCCCATCCAGTTATCCAGATTGCGCTTAAAAAGGGGTAAAGAGGTGCTTTGCTTGACATGGAGAGGGAGTCTATTCCATAGTTGGGGGAGTCTCTGGGACACATCTGTCCCGCCAACAAGTCCTATTGATGTCACAGACCAGGTTGAGGCCGCATGTGTGGGTTACTTGATTGGAGCTTGACTTGCGGATATGCAGCGGTCCCATCAAGGCGGGGTCTGAGATCACCTTGTATGCCAGACAGAGGTCACCTCTGAGGAGTCTGTATGAAACAGAGTAGATGGATAGGGCTTTTAGTCTACCTGTGTATGGTAGATTTTTGAGGCTCTGGACTCTCCTGGTGAGGAACCTCTGTGGTCTCTCCAGCTGCTGCATGTGCTTTGCGAGGTACATGCTGAATGGGGCATTCTACTCAATAATGGGCCTTATACGGGAAAAATGCATAATAAACCTGACATACTATCTATTTCAGAAACATGGTTAAAGCCCTCTATAAAAGATTCTGAAATTACTCCACCCAGCTATTCTATCATTAGAAAAGACAGGACCCAAAGGAAAGGTGGCGGTGTAGCCCTCCTATATTCCTCTTCCTTGATAGTTACCCCCTATGACAAACCCACTCCTACATTTAACAACGCAGAAGTACTCCTCACTCTCCTACAAGTTAATAAGCATAAACACATATGCCTTGCATCTATCTACATTCCCCCAGGGGACAATATTTCCACACTTGAAAATATCCTCTCTTGGCTCTCTGACAACATTAGCAATGAAACCATACTCCTAGGAGATGTAAATATTAACTGGGCCTCCATCCAGTCCCTAACAAATCCTCTTAACATCAACCTATATAACTTTACCCAACTAATCAATACCATAACACACCCATCAAAAGACCCCTCCTGTGGCACCATCCTTGACTGGATTCTAGTATCACATCCCCCCTATTTTTCAGATAGCGGTACTCTTCCTGACCCTCTTAGTGATCATCTGCCTACTTTTACTCATCGACTCCCCTGTATCTCATACCGTTCCCACAACTACATTACTACTCGTAACGACAAAAGCTTCAACCCATCAATCTTTGTAGATTCCTTGAAAGCAATTAATTGGAACAATCTAAAGACACTTCCATTAGAAGAAGCAGTTGCTCACTTTAACTCCACTTTCTTAAGAATACTTGATTCCCATGCCCCTCTAAGAACAAAAAGAATCAAAACAAATTCAGCCCCCTGGCTATCCAAAACCACACTATCAACTATGCGACTTAGAGACAAAGCCTGGGGACTCTATCTGAGAACTAAGACTCTAGAACATCATATTGCATTCAAAACCCTTCGAAATAAAGTCAAAAAGTTAACCTCAGATAGACAAAAATACTTCTTCACACTCCAAAACAATAATAAAACCAACCCTCAAAGATTTTGGAAGGGGATATCTACCCTCCTTAACCCCAGCAAACCACACACTCCAACCCCAGACCCAAACAGTCCTGACTTAGATTTAGCTACACAGTTTAACTTCTTTTTCATCGACTCCATTAGCAAACTCACCTCCTCCTTCACATGCTCCACCTCACTATCTAATACACCCCCTCCTTCTCCCACCCACAACCCTATCCCCAATTCCACCTCACACTGCCTATCTTCCACCATATCCACTACTCCAACTGCCTCATCACTCTCACCCCCCTCAAACTCTCTCTCTCCACATTCCTCTCTATTCTCACTAAAACCTACACCCACTTCCACTATAAAGAAACTTCTCCAGAAACTGAAGCCTTGCACTAATGCCCCTGACACCATTCCCTCCTACTTCCTAAGCATAGCTGCAGATGCTATTGCTTATCCCATCAGCATTCAAATCAACCGCTCTATTCATGAATGCACTGTGTCCCAACTGTGGAAGCAAGCATTCATCATCCCTCTACATAAAGGAGGCAACAATTGTAGCATCAACAACTTCCGTCCTATTGCTATCCTGTCCCCTATTTCTAAACTCCTGGAAAAATGTGTCCACCTTCAACTCTTGCCACATCTCTTAGACAACAACCTTATAACTCCTACACAGCATGGATTCAGGCCAAACCACAGCACTATGACAGCCCTCTTATCCTTCCTTGAGACTGTTAACACTGCACGTGATTCCGGCCACATAGTCTCTACCCTACTACTTGACCTCTCCAAAGCCTTCGACACTATCTCACACAATCTGCTCTTAACCAAACTGTCAAAACTTAACCTCTCTCCTTCTTCCATAAATTGGTTCTCTAGCTATCTATCAAATAGAAACCAAGCCGTAAAATGGAAAAAGGCCACTTCCCCTTTCCTTAGTAGCCCCACTGGAGTTCCTCAAGGATCTATTCTTGGTCCCCTCCTCTTTAATATATTTAGAAACGATTTTCATAAATCAATTCCTTTTGCAAACATCATCCAATATGCAGATGATTCTACCATTATCTGCTCTGCCACCTCCTCCTCTCAGCTCCAAACACTTACCCAGGAAGCTTTTTTAATTACCGAACAGTGGATGAGAATAAATCACTTGGCACTCAATGCCTCCAAAACAAAACTTATGGTATTTACCCCCTCCAAATCCACTTCCTTCAATATAAACTCTTTCTCAATTACCAGCCAAAATAACTTACCCCTTGAACTAGTGACTGAAACTAAGCTACTAGGTGTACAAATTGATAATAGGCTTAGCTACAACTAAATATTAAAAAAACTCATCAAAAACTAGGTATGCTCTACCGTCATAATCAGTACCTTACAAGCTCCTCCAAAATCACACTCGCTTCCTCTTTTCTCATCCCCTCCCTTCTCTATGGGGCCCCACTACTGACCAATCTTCAGTCCTCTCTAAAAAACCAGCTTTCCTCCTGCTATAATAAAATCGCCAAATTTGCAAATGGACACAGGTCCTCCACCCACCACTGTTCCTCTCTCCAAACCCTAAACTGGCTCGAACTACCTAATCATCTTACTTATATACAGCTGACTTTCGCTCACAAGCTCATTCTTAGTCCTTCTCTTTGTCCATCCCTGTCTTCTGCCTTCAAAATGCACCTACCAAACAGAGTATTAAGGTCTAACAATCAAAACCTATTAGAAGTCCATAAACCATCTCATCCCCCAGGTAAACACTTACTATCCTTCAACCTTGCCCGCCTCTGGAACTCACTCCCACCAACCATTCGTACCACCTCTAACCGGTACACATTTAAAAACTCTCTCCATACATACCTGAGGTCCCAATGGGATTGCTCTTGCTCCCTCCCCTCATAAATTTATTAAATCCCATCATCCTTTACACTTTTGATACGTATCTCTACCTAACAAACCAATGTTCCCTCAATATACCTACTCTGTAAGGTTATTTGATGTCTGCTTGAATAACTCCTCTAGATGAATATCACATTACTCTTTCTTTTTTCTTACCTCTCATTTATCCTCATCATACTGTATTGATTTGAATGCTTTTTAATTGTGAGCTTAAATGTTTTATGTTTTACTCTGCACAATATTTTTGTAATTTTTGTATGCACCTAATTTTGTCTGTATTGGAGCTTTTCTCCCCAGGACTCCATTGAAAACGGGTTCTTTTGGCCCAATGGACTATCCTGGTAAACCAACTGCAAATAAATAAATAAATAAAATAAATGTTATGACCTTGTCCCTGGATGAGATACCCTTACTTATGAGGTGGGCCATGTAGAAGGGCCATGTAGAAAGCTTTCCATACAATGGAAGCAACATGGTGGTCAAAAGTCAGGCTGCTATCAATCTGGGTGCCCAAATCCCTCACAACTGACTGCGTGCTTAGAATGTTGCTATTAATGTGGTAATGTGTGGGGACATCCCACTCCCCAAAGAGGGTGATGATGCATTTTCTTGTATTCAGCTTGAGGCCATGTTTCTGGCACCAGTCATTTGTTTGGGTGAGACCCTCTTGGAGGATGTCCATGTCACTAGGGGAAGTAATGACAGCTCCCAACGTGCAGTCATCTGCAAACTTGGTCAGCCATAGCCCATTGGTTTTGGCCTGTACCTTAAAAAAGTATATCCTAAATAACAGAGGCCCCAAGATCAAACCCTGGGATACGCCACTCGATACGGGTCTACTGCTTTGAGGTGGCTCCCCTATTTTGACTAGGTGAGTTCTTATCAGTGAGCCAGTTGGCTACCCATCTGGTAACATAGGGATTGATGCCTAGTTGAGAGTTTGTCTATTATGCCATAGTGGGGAATAGTGTCGAAGGCTTTGGCCAGGTCAAGGTAAATGGTGTGCACTGTCTTCCCCTCATCCATGGCTTTGGTGACTCTCAAAAAGTCGACCAAATTTAACAGACATAAAAAAAACGTTTGAGACTTTCTGGGTGACACATTACATCACATAAAATCTCTTAGTGGGAAAGTCTGGGAACATGCATAATAATTCTGTGGCCATATGTGAAAAACAAATGACTCAAATACACTATCTTTATTTGTATAGCTGAATAATGCTACCTGGCAACCCAGCTTTTGATTTACTGTAAGTGTACAAGATTTGCACATAAATATTACATATTATGAGAGCAGATGAATACTTCCTGTAGCTTGCACCACATTTTCTGAATCACAAAATGTTTCAGAACACAGAGTATAGTGGAAACAGAACCATCGCATTTACATCTTGGATATTCTTGATCTTTTCTGTTTCCACTATACTCTAACACTGACAATGGCAAATCACTTCATGACCTGCATTCAAATGCTGTAAATATTTCCAATAGTCTGTTTAAAAAATTTCTTGGCATATTATCCCTTAGTACCTACCATTTATCAAGTAACTGCCATGGCCACTATCCCCCACTTGTTCTCCCTTATGAGAAAAGAGGAAGACTGCAGCATGGCCATCACCTAGGCAGCCATCACAGAGTTCATTTTAAATCTTATCGTCCCTTACACAAGCTCAAAAAGGTCCTAAGGCTTAATAATGTGGTGCAAAGGACTGTTACATGCTTCTACAAGAGCACTAGCTCATAGCCAAACCCCTTGAAGGAAGATGCCCCAATCCATCTTCACACTGGATTGCAGGAGTACATGTCCTGGCACCACACAAAACTTCAACGTCCACCCCCGAGAAATAAGCAGACCATGCCTCATCATTGTTCTCCCTCATTAATTGGCTTCCCCAGAACACAAGTTGCCACTTAGAATGAATGTCTTGTACAGTATTATCTGTAAGAGTGGGTTAACCCTCTAACTCACAGGACTAAGGCCCTCAGGCATTAAGGCTGCTTGCCAATGCAAACTTTCAGTTTGCTAGGAATTTAATGAAGACCATACAGCTGCTGCACAAATATCATTAAAGACTGCATTCTTAAAGAAGTAGCTAGAACTGAAATAGAGCAAGCCTTAACAAGGTTTACTCTGTTTGACATAACAACAATTAATGCAAATAATCAGCCATTAGGCAAGGGTAAGTATAGACACTTTCTACCCCAAGGATATATATTAAAAAAAAAACACTTCTGCCTATTTCTGTAAGGATTTGGTCTTGATAACATCTTGGCTGGTGAAGGGCGTACAATGTAGAAAGTTCTCTCAATAGTTAAAATAAGCCCCCCAAAAATACAGGCATATGGATATACTGGTTTAAGACAGATTCATTGGCAACTTTAAGTTTAAAAATGACTGGTCCCGAGACTGACCCTATCATTGTGAAAGGCCAAATAAGGAGGCTCAGCACAAAGAAAGGATATATAACATTCTTATGGCTGGAACAAGAGATATCAAAGTTTTCCCTGCAAGATATTTTAATTCCATCTGGTAGGAGTTCTCTCAAATGATTATAGGTTATACCATCCCTCATGGTGTTCCTGACAACAAAATGAGGGAGACAAAACCCCTGCTCTGAGCTTCATGTTGGTTGGGATGTCAGACAGTAACAGAATTTCCACCATTTTATGGAAGAGCTTTGCTGCTAAGAAACTGAGACCACCTGAGGGAAGGGTAGCAATAGGCACTTGCTCAAATTGTCTGCCAAGGAATTAGGATATATAGACTGCAACCAGAAAATGGTTGTTTAGATATAACCATTTCCATTCCCCTCATAGCTTCTTGAATGGGAGATCAAATCCATTTTCCCTTGCATGTTGATATACCACATAACTGCCATTATCGATTTGCAGTCAGTACTCTCACTTGATGACAGTTTTAATAAGCTTGGTAAGACAAAAGGACTGCTCTTATCTCCAGTATACTGATGTGCAGGTAAAGTTCCACTGACATTCAGATACCTAAACCATCTGTCCACTGTAATGCCTCCCCCAAGAGCAGGCACTGTCCTTGTTTACCACTGATGAAGTTGAAGTATGACCCAAGAAGAGACTACAGACATCCTATCCATGTAATTCTGAAATATGTAGGCTTGGTGCACTAGCACCTCCACATTCCGAGACTTGTGGACCTGAACTGCACAAGAGGAAGCTCCTGTTAAGTGGTCCAGATATGGAATCATAGTATGGCTACCACCATGCAAGCAGCATCTTGAGTCACTATAAAGCTGTTGATACTGAGGGGAGAAAATCTAAAAAAAAAATGCTGAAAGAGAAAGTGAGAGAGAAATCAGAGGACTTTTTTTATTGGACCCAAGAGAAAAGTCCATTGCAATGTTCCCATAGATAAAAGTCAGAAAAAAGAGAAGTGGGAAAAAACACCTCCATCGGTGGCCTTGGCATGGATATTTCAAAAATAAGTTTGACTTGTCTACTGACAGCTGACTCAGCAGCCATAGACTAAGCAGGAGAATGTGCTTTAAGAATCAGACTTCTCACTTGCCCTGACAACAAGGGATTGTCAGGGTATGTATGTAGTTTCAAACAACAGGTCTCTTTATTTTAACACACAAATTTGTACTGTCTTTTTACTATTTATACAGCTGCAGGCTAAAGAAATGGAAAGTGTGCCCATGGTATAGTCTGCTTGCCAAGAGCTTGATGCACTGAAGTTGATCAGACTTTGGGTTTTAACATGATCTAATGAATTTCAGTGTCAGAAACACTGTAGGATACATGTGTGAACTCAGCAAGCACAGTGTTATTACCTGCAAGCCTTTTTATAATACACAAAGATCTGTTTGGCGCTTCATTGTTATGCATTACTAGTATTAAGCACAAAGAAAGGAATGACTGATACCAAAATAGAGCAAAGTAGTTGGGGTTAACATACTACTGGAACAATCAGTGTGTGCTTTGAATCTCAGGTGACAAGACAAAAATGTTAGGAAACACAAAGAAAAACTGCAGACAGGGGTTATAGTGTTTGGACTTGCTCCACTGCCTACCATCAAAATCATCTATAATCTAAAAAAGTTTTATAGCCACCATGGATATGTTTTCTCAAATCAAACTATTGGTACTACACAGATTCAAAGAATAAAAAAGGCAACTAAATTGAATCACTAAACAATTCACTAAGTTCAGCTTGCCCTCATTGTTATCCTGTTATGTGCCTTAACTATCCACACCAAAGAACATGCTTCTCACTGAACTTCCCACTGGGCACAGTCTTTGGTTAGGCTCCTAAGACTCTTCTCACCACATTCTCTTGGTTTCACTGCCTTTTAGTGCTAACTTACCCAAACTGTACTCTTGAACACATTCTTGCATTCACACACACACACACACACACACACACACACACACACACACTGAAAGAAGGCTAGTAATACTCTCCCATACTGCAACCCTCTGTCTTGGTACAAGATAGTAAACTGCCTACACCCCACATTTCCAGGCTGGGGACCTCCAAGTTACTGTTGCACTCTTATTATTAATTACAAGCACTTAACAAAAAATCTCTTTTGAAAAATTACTGTAATTCAGTATTATCTACTTTGGACATTTGTTTAATACTCAATAAATATCTGATACACCCTTTTAAATATGGAATAGTGTGGAACACGGAATTTTTAAAACTGAAAATGAGGACTGTTATTTGTAAAGATGATGTGGTTATCCTTATGAGCAGTGGGATACAATACGTTCTATAAAAAACCTCAGTATATGAAGGTAAATACCTATATAAGAATTCAATATGCAGATATAACAAGCAAATTAGATGCAGCTCAAGTGATATTTCAGCTATGCTAACAGAGGCAGTTTCAAGCCACAAAATACACCTTACTTTTTTTAAGCAGCCAGGGAGGACAGAAGTATAAAACCCTACGTACACACGGGATGACCAGTGTGCCATTGCACAGGTGCTGGGAGAGCTACACGGTGAGGCTGGGAGTGAACTTCTGATGTCAGCTCAGTCAGGGAGGGAAGGCAGAATAAGCTTGCTGTAATAAACAGCATATGAGCATGGCAAAATCTAGGCTCCATAAGCAGTGAGCCACTTCGTTGGGAAAATAAGGCAAGTCCAGTACACACAGTGAACATGGAAAGGAGCAGATGGCAGCCGATGGTCAACTGTGGAGAGAAAAAAAGGGAGAAAAAATACATCTTGATCCTGGTGCTTAGGTCATGGTTACCTGGTTACCTAAACAACTACCATTAAGCTTTTAACAGACAACTGTATAAGACTGAGAAAATATCAGCTATACCTACTCAAAACTACAGTTAATACATCTTGCATTTGCAAACAACAGTTATATTAAACAAGACCGCTAGTTAATATGACTTGTAAAAGTCTGTACATAGCAGCACACTCTAGGTAGAGAGCAGTAAAAGCTGTCACCACATGACACACTAAGCATTTCAATAGCAATTCTGATCTGTAACACCAGAGTACACAAATAAATAAATAAAAACAATGCTTACACATAATCTAGCTATTACACACCATCTGCAAGAACCACTCTGGGGGTGGTCACTAACAATTAGCTGCATCAGCTATGTACTACTAGGATAAAAAGCACATCAGAAACTCAGTCTGTTTCAATTTCTATTGATAAAAGAAATGCATGTTCGTTTCAAAAACTTAATGTGCAAAGCTGTTTTATCATGTGTTAATTGGATATACAGGCTTATCTGGGTCCCTGTTCAACCATGGAGCAAATCACAAGGAAAATTACAAATGCAACCTGTATCAGGGCAATGGGGGTTGAAGGAAACAAGAAGTTATGCACTCACCATAACGTTAGATGTATGTAGTCCATCTCGCCTCACATTCTTACCCGGAGTTTGGAGCTGAATGTCGGCTCCAACTCAGCCATACTTTAGCTCGAAGTCTTTCAATTGGCTGGGCTAAGATGGTATCCCATGCTGCACTGCTCTCTATCCCCAGATCTCGTTTGCCGCTCATGTAGCTTGGATGTGGTCTCGCTCTTGGCTGTGGCTAAGTACTCTTTTCTTCTTTATAGCAGAGAAGTTTTTGCAAAAAAAAAGCTATTTTTATATTTGTGTGTGTCCCTTTGAACTGTGTTTGTGGAAAAGTTGTTTTCTCTTTTTGGCGTGTTCTTGTGGTATCCCACTAGCTGTTTCCAACGGGCTAGGCCCGTTTCAGTTAGAGGACCTAGACTGTCCCCTCGCTTTCCTTGTGTGCTAACTTAACTTCCCTTGGGCTAAGACGGTTTAAATTAGAGGAATTAGTCCTCCCTCTTGTACTTGTGTTCTAGGACCGTTTCAGTTAGAGGTCTTTGTGGTGTACTGGCTGTTTGTTCTGTTCCCATGCTTGTGGCTGATTGACTACATAACATCAAAAGTATCCCAAGAAAAGCTACAGTGACATGAGGAATACATGTTAACTCTGTAAAGAAAGCAACTAGAAATCAGGACTGAACCCCAAATGTAGAAGCTGCAAAATTCCTTACCACTGAGCCACCATGCTACACAACTACATTTATTACATTAACTGACACAAGAAAAAAACGTATGCATCAGTTACACTAGACATTTTAATAAGTTAGAAAACTGGGTCACATACTGCATTGTATCGCACAGTCACTACATGAATGGTCCTCTGTGATCAAACAATGGGATATAAATACCTGGAGTTAAAGGTAAGGAGAAAATGCTGGAGCAGATTTTAAAAAGAACATCGTTCTTTTCCATCTGCCTGATGGCAGTGGTTCTCTCTTGTATAAAAGTAATCACCTTTATTATTATTTTTTAATTTACCCTATATTGACCTGGTTAGCCCCACTTGCCCACTGACCCTCTTTTCAATGGTGAACCGAGGTGGCATTTATACTATGAGGGGAAATTCGGCAAGGATATCTGGAATCTTCCTGTATTCTTTTCTGTGCATGCAGTTGTACCTTTTACACTTACCTGAGCTACCACCAACTCAAGCAGAAAGTACCTTGATTTAAACATCTCATCTGCAATACAACACTCTGGAATGCAGCAGCACCCCCCCCCCCCCCAATATTGCACTGCATTGCATTGCATTGTCAGCAATCCATTCACCTGAAGTAGCAGTAGAACCAACAACCTTCTGGTCCTCCAGCACCAAAGGCAAGTGTGCTATCAAAATTACACACGTGCCACAAGTATCACAGAAATAAAACAAATGCCCTACACTATCTACACTGTATTACACACAGAAAAAAAAAACAGCTTACCTAGCTGGGGGGCATAGAGAGCAAAATACTGAAAGAAACAGCATTAGCCAATGTCTTATACCTTTAGGCAGTTAAAGCTTTTTTGCAATTCCTTTCATTCATACATTCTTTCTCCAAATACCCTATTAATCCAGTTCAGGATCTTGGCAGGATTAAATAGTGAAATGCTAAGTTTGTTCTAACTAAGCTTAACAGGGTTGCAGAATTATTCTTCTTCCTTGCTTCCACCCCCCCGATTCTGTCGAACTGACGGTTTACAGCTGCAAGGTTGTTGTGTCTTTCGGCTTTTCCCGGTTAGGGGTCGCCACAGCGGAACTCCAGTCCGCTAATGATTGGCAGTAGATTTTTATGTGCCGAGTTGCCAGCTCTGACGCACAACCTTCAACGAAGGTATGCCCATTCACGCATGTCTCCACACAGAAGACGCTCTAGCTGAGAATCAAACAGGACAACGTCTTACTGTGAGGCGACAACACTACCGCAGCAGCACAGGTATAACCGTTAAAAGCTGTATGCAGTTTGAGGTGCAATGTGCTGTTACATTCTAGAGGGCAAAGTTATTGCAAGAACTTACTGCTAGTAATAGCAGTGGGTATCCCTTTAATATTTACAAGAGAATTTTTAATATTTCACCGAAGACAGACTCTATGTTCAACTGATAAGGTCATAAAACTCTTGGTAGTGGTGGTGGGTGGGTTATGCCTGGATTTAGTTACTGTTAGTCAATGCATTGCAGCTTCTCTCAACTGCACAAAAAAAAAAATACAAAAATAGTAGTGTAGTTGTTAACACTTATGTAAAATGTTTGAGTTTGTTTATTGTCACACCAGCAGTCATCACACTTGGGTTATCTGCCTGCAGGTAGGTGAGTACAGACAGATAGTCCTAGATAGGAGAGAAAGAGAGAACAGAAATGGGAAGGGTGATAAACCAGGACTGCAACAGTGAATACACTCGAACATCTACATTTACATTTGTACTAAGTGTACACATGTGTCACTGTTGCAATCACTGTTGCAACACACATTCAAATGGTCACACAAAGCTGAAAAAGGGTGGAGGCAAAGAAAATGCTGTAGAGGTAGATGTTGCTCTAGTGGAATGTTCCTGACCCTGAGGGAATAGTTTCCATGATGCTTGTAGCAGAAATGGATACAGTGTGCTATCCATTTTGAAATGGTTTTATTTTTGTGGCCTGCCCTCTGCCCCTCCCTGTTGCAAAGCTGACAGTAACTGGGTCGATTTTCTGAAAGGCTTGGCCCTATCAAAAACTGAAACGTCTGTGTGTTGTCCCAAAGGCAGGAGTCCTTTCCCCTTCCTTTCCTTTTTTGAGGAGAAGGGAAGGAAGGCAATGGGATGGTTGATTGAAGGTTGAGAGCACCACTGGAGCACCACAAAAAAAAAAAAAAAAAGGAAACCTCCTCAGTATGGAAAAAAATGAAGGTATACAGAAGTGGACAGGGTTCCATCAGTGTTGCTTCTTTGATGGCTATATTTCAGTACAAAGTTAAGTCCCCAAGCAGGGGTGGGCTGCTCATTGGTGGGCTTAAGTTGTTTTGCCTCTCTCAGAGTATTTGATAAGAGGTGTGAGAAAGAGAAGAAGTGTGGTGTACCAGAGTAATATGGCTGATGGATGAGAGATAAAGGAAGGAAGGAAAGGACAGGCAGGCCTTTGTGAGCTAAGTAATCCAAGATTAGAGGTAGGTAGGGACCTTTTGAATGCATGAGCAGAACCTTTTCACTTATCAGCATAGTTTTTTCTTACTGGGGGGGACTTCAAGAATTGCGTCCAGCACCAGCACTGCTTGCTGGTTAGGGGGGGGGAAAATTCAAATAAGCCAGGCTGCAAATTTATTTAGGGTTTGCAGTTGTGGGTGCAAAATCTGTCCTGCTGAGAGAGGGGTCCCATTTCTGAATTAGAAGGTTGAAGGTGCTGGGCTCCAATTGCCATTGTGTGGGGAGT
Source organism: Protopterus annectens (assembly GCF_019279795.1). Classification (NCBI taxonomy): domain Eukaryota; kingdom Metazoa; phylum Chordata; order Ceratodontiformes; family Protopteridae; genus Protopterus; species Protopterus annectens. The sequence continues at coordinate 405,965,003 of NC_056746.1, forward strand.
CTAGGAGACTTCTGGTCATCTCATCTGCCAGGGAGTTTTGTTTGCCTGGCAGGAATTGAGAGCTTCCAAGGCCATCTCTTTTGGTTGATGTGCAGATGAACTTGACTTGGGCTCAGTGGGCCTGAATACAGAATGTTGGCACCAAAGACTTTTTAAATACCATTGAAGTTTCCTCATATGCACTCTTTCATATGGAAATAGTAGTATGCATGAGGCCATAAACCATAGGGCCTGCAACATTTTTCTTGCTGATAGCTGGGTTCTGATCTGATGGCCACTTTTTTGAAGGAGTCTGTCAGACTTTTTTTTTCTGAAGTGAGGAATGCCATCTGTTGTGTCCAAGCTTGTCCTTGCAATACCCAGGAATGTCTTCCTTTGACTTTGTTTTTTTTTTTTTGTGTTTTTTACCCAAGTGAGAAGGTTTCTCACAAATGTGGTGTCTGCTGCAGCTTCTGCTCTGTTGCCTGCCTGTTTGCCTGCAGTTGTAGAGAACTGATAATGCACAGATCGCGGCTCTGACGTAGATACTTCATACAAGACTCCCCTTATGGGGATGATAGATAGGCTTCTTTTTTTAAGTCTAGGGCACCCTAACCAGGCATCCTTGGCTAGTATAGGCTGTTTCAGGGTAAAATTTTGGTACCACCAGGAAGGTGTTGAGAATTGAAAGATCCAGGATTGGGTGCCAAGAGCCTCTTTCCTGGGTACCAGGAAGGAAGTCTGAAGTAGAATTTTTTTCTTGTTTGTGACTGCTGAAGCTGAATAGCTCGGATGTTGAGCAGGAAAAGTACTTGTTTTGAGCATCTCTGCCCACTGGTTTGGAGGAAGGTCTGGAACCCGCGGTTGGGGGTGAATAGAAATGAAATAAAAACCCCCTGGATAAGGACAATCGGACCACCGGTCGGACGAGTTGAGACGAGTGTATTGTTTGTTCCTTGGGCTTTTTTCAAGTTTTTCCTCCTAAGAGGGCAGGGCAGGGGGGTGGAGTGGGGAGTGGAGTGTTTGTTTTCCATAAGGAGGTGGCTTACCACTCCTCCTTTAGGGGGTAGGAGCACTCCATTGCTTAGATCTCTGCATACCCTGAGACTGTTCTCTGGGTGGTGTGTTTTCCCCTGGTGGGTCTTTGAGTCCTGGAGGGGGGGGCTGGAAAGGACCAGTGTTTGGAAAGAAATGCCTATGCCATCTAGGGGTTGCCTTGTAGAATTTGCATTATTTTACAGTCTGCATGGTTTTTCTTTCTTTTTTTCAACAGTTTCTGCTCTGGTTTTGCTAAAACAGTCAGTCCTTATTCAAGGTTAAGGTAAACTTTTTGACATGATCTAACATCAAGGTCTGTCTCAGCCACCAAGCATGTCTTCTCAGTACAGACAGAGTGAGCACAGAGCAGCAAGATGGCAAAGAAGCCACACAGCAACAAGCCACACTGCACGCTTATTGGTTGCTGCTTGCAGAGTGCATAAGCTCTTGCTTCTCTTAAGTCTGAAAAGGTAGCCACTTTTTGTTTAATAAGTTCCATAATATGTTGCTGGTACTTCAGCACGTGAAACGCAATTAAATGCCCTAACATCTAGAGTAGCAGAGGTATGTACCTTCTTACCCCATCTATCCAAAGCTTTGGAATCCCTGTCCGAAGGGATGGGATTCTTGGCTGTAGTAGCCTTGATACCTTTAGGCCCCTGGGAAATGATCTCTGAGTCAGCAGTAGGATTTTTGAAAATAAATTTGTGAGTGTCAGGTACTTTGTAGTATCAGTCTGGTTTCCTAGGGTCAGGAGTAAGACTGGATTCCATATAAACAACATCCACAACATCCAGGATAGGGGTATAGCTAAAAGTCTATGCTGAGGCAACTCTAGAAATTCTCCGAGACTCTTTTTGGACTGAGAGTAGTCTTGGCATTCCCAGTGGAAATACTCCCTTAAGGTATGCAAGGTTTCACCAAAAGAAAAATCATCTGGAGGGGAGGTAGAGGGAATGGATTCCTCTGCATCTGAATCCTTATAAGCAGATAAGGGTATGTCTTCATAATCATAAATCTCACAGTCATCTGACTTCTGGTCTATAGAAGCTGAAGGGGACTGGGCTATTTGTCTCTTATCAGGGTAAGGCTGACTTCCCCTAATCAGCGTAATAAGGTCTTCAGCCATTCTAAGCATTTGTTTTTGTGGCATTGAAGCAGGTGCATGCACTTTGGTCATCAGTTTTCTAGGCGTAGTGCATACTCTGGGCCTAAGAAACACTGTAGTTTTGGTTAAAAAAAGTCATCGGTTTAAGAAGAACATCGGTTGAGCGAATAACTGCCTCAGAAGCCGGTGCCTGCTCAGCGGCTCCAGACCCATCCAAGGTAAAGACATCCGCAAATCCCATAGTCGAAGAAGAGTCTCGTGGCATACCGGACTCCGAATGGCTCTCAGTAGAGGCCTGCAAATCCATTGAAGCGGGCATCAGGGACTGTGAAGGTGCCTCACTGAGTACCGGCAGACTGGCGGCTAGCTTAATGGGAGCGTTGTCGGCAGTTTTGGAACTTATGCGGTCTGTCTCTGTCTTTGTCCTTACGTTTTTTTCAGAATATCGATAGTCAGATGGCTTACCAAAGCCATTTCAGAATACGGAGATTGAGAGCGAAAGAATTTAGAGACAAAGAGAGCCCAACGATGAATGGTTTGGGCATTAAGGCACAAAACCGACAGCGAGGGATGTTGTGGTCTGGGCCTAAACAGGTGATGCAGTAAGAATGAAAATCTCTGTGAGGTATTTGCTTTCCACAGGCAAGACGATTGTTAACTTTTTCTGGCATCAGTTAGAGCAAGAAAAAAGGATCCCCAATGGGGTACTTAGCTTTAGAAGACTTCAGGATTATACAAATCGCAAACGAAATTCAGGTAGTGGCTGACCGGCACTTGCGAACTGCTTCTGCTTCGGGCTCCTCGGCAAGAAAGACTGGTGTAATGGCGTCGGCTGCTTGTTTTTATACCCCTGAAAATTTGACATCAGTCCTGCAGCGACAGCATCCGACACAGAAATACTAAGTGTTTGGTATTCGGGCCGACTGAGGGCTACCTGCAGGCAGATAATGCAAGTGTGATGACTGCAACAGTGAAACACGAAGAACATCCACATCTGCTTACACATTCTGATAAATGAATACATGTAGATTGCATTTTTGGAAGACGTGTGCCTGGTCTCTCAGTAGGTATTTATTTTCAATTTTATCTGAATGTGCTTACAATCTATAACGGAGGAGTATCACCATACTTACAGGCCCAATCTCTCCTCCTATAATTTGGTAAGAATTCTTTGTAATTCTTGAGTATTTATCTGAGCTTGAGCCTGAGATAAGATATGTAAACAGCACTATTAAAAACATTAGCAACACATTTATGTCTGGCAAACATACCGTTTTAAATTTTCTTTGTACTACATATGTACATAAAAGCAGAGTACGGCAAGAAATTTCCAATTTATACACCAAGTTCTCCTACCTTTACAGCCCCCTTCCCAGTTCCCACATGTACACTGTGTGAAACTAGGTTTTATGATGGTTGCGTGTATGTACATAAATTAGCAAGGAAAGTAAACTATCTCTGTCATGATGTATGAATGCTATATGCTGCCTGATTTCATACTCTAGATGGCTGTGTGCATCAATTTTAAAATCAGAGTAAGGAAAATTAGTCAACGCCATCTACCATCATGATGTTTGAAGGCCATGGACTGCTCAGTTTCATATTCTAGAGTGCTAGGAACATCTATTTTAAAGTACATGCATGCTAGTAATGGGTAACACTTACTAAGTCAGGGATTCAGACTTGCAGCAAAAAGCTAATGGTTAGCGGACTCCTCTCCGCATTTCTTAGGTAAAAGACAGGGCAGGTAAAAAAATATTACTAAAGCATCACAGGTTGTGGGCCAATGTAACTTTACTTAACCAATAACTTCAAAGTGTTCACAACGAAAGAAAGCAGGAACCACAAGGTGCACGTATAACACTTTAATAGACCACACGAAAAATGTCCCAATATATCCAGTATATCAAGCGCTTTCACTCGGTCAAAACCGAGCTTTGTCAAGATAAAAACCTACTAGCCTTGTTCTCATTAAATATAAATGATAATAAGTCATGTGACTTGTTAATTAAATTATGTTAAAATCAATTGATTAAACTGTAACCTGCTTATAACCAAAACTAAAACTAAAACAATGAACAATCACAATACAATATATCTAGCTTCAGCGCTAGTTGCTCAATACATTATGATATGTATAATATATTTTCAAGATAATGTTCAAAAAACTAAAAGCTGTAACTTTAACCAAGAAACATATCATTTCTTCGCTGCTTCATAATTTAGTGGTTTAACATTGCAGAATGATAATATTTAAATATTTAAACGATTGCTGTGAATGCTTAATGTAAAGCTTTAGTATATATTACCAATAACTTACTTGACAATTTTAATCCTATACTATGGACAACTAAATAAATACATACATAAATACATTAGATCTGTAAATGCAAGAAGTTTTTAAACCAAAAAAGTTCTAAAAACATTATTAAAAACATTTTTAAATGCAGAAGGGATAAGTGGATGTAAAAATATAAAAATATATAAAAAATGAATACATTGATACCTAGTTATAGACGGGCCATTCTTAGCTTTAGGACACTACTCAAGTTGATGCTGTCATTAAGACCAGGAAATTTACCAGCGTCTAATTTAAGCTGCCGAAGAAGCTCCTTGTATTCCAACCTGGTCTCCCAGTCTCCTCCCCTATTGTCTACCATGACATGCTCTAAGACAATAAATTTAAGTTCCATATTCTGACACAAAATGGAATGTTTGTAAAAAGCATTAGATTCTTTCTTTTTGGAGATGTCGTGTTCGTAAATCCTCCTTCTCAAAGTTCTTTCTGTTTTTCCTATATAGAAACTATGACATTTTGTACAAAAACCTAAATAGACTATACTTTTAGTTCCACAGTTGGAATAGCAGTTTGCTTGGAAGAGGAACTTCCTCGATGGAATATAAAGTGAATAACTGTTAATAATGGAGGTGCATTGTTTGCACATCCCACATTTAAATGTACCTTTTCTACAGTTAATCTTAGATGTTTTAGGCAGTTGTTTCATTTCAAATAATTCTTTTATGTTCGCATCCCTTCGTCTAACAAAATTAGGGTGCTCAGGAACTATGTTTTTTAGCTCATCATGGAGCGTGAGAACTGGCCAGTGTCTTAAAACAACATCTTCAATTTGACTAGAATTGTTGGAAAAAGTGTAAATGTAGTTGTTCTGATGTTCAGTCTGTTGGTCAATATTGCTGTTATCAACCTGGGTATCACTTAATCCTAAAAGAGGGGGATATTTACTTTCTCTATTGTTGGTGACTTCTTTTGCTAAAGTATTAACCAATGAAACAGGATAACCTCTTTCAAAAAACAATCCCTTTAGAAAACCAACTTCATCCAAATAGTGGTCTGTAGTACTAGACATTCTTGAAGCCCAAATGAGCTGCCCTTTAACAATGCCTTTCTTCTGATGGAAAGGGTGACCACTGTCAAAATGCAAATACGAGTTGGAGAAAGTAGGTTTTCTATATAATTTAGACGCAAGCTTATGATTTGGAATATCCTTCAGAAGAGTTACGTCTAAATAATTCAGCTCATCCCTGCTGACCGTGTGTGTAAAAGACAAAAAAGAAGTAGTAGAGTTTATGTAATTAACAAAATCATAAAAGTCAGTTTCAGTTCCACTCCATAGTAAACAGATATCATCCAATATCTGGTATAACGCTTTATGTGGTCAGCCCAGCTGGTTGAAAAAATAAAAGTTTGTTCCCATTTGTGAAGCACTATGTTAGCATAGAGGGAAGCACAAGGAGCACCCATCGCTACTCCTTTCTTTTGTTTGTAAATTTCTCCATTAAAATAAATAAATAAAATTATTTTCTAACACTATCTCCATAAAGTCGACTAATAAATTTGTAACATTAACACTAAGGCCAGCTTCACTGACTAATATCTCGTTAAACCAATCTAGACCTGTAGAATGTGGAATAATGGGAAATAACTCCACTATATCTATAGTGATCATTAAAAGCTCAGAATGGAATAACTGAGGTTTAATACTTTTAAGAAAGTCCCATGAGTCTTTATAAACATATTTCAAAGATAAAACAAATTTTTTTAACGCCTGATCAATAAATTTACCTAGGGGTTCAGTAATATCCCCCGCCTCGGAAACAATAGGTCTAAATTTCAATGGATCTAGGCCTTTGTGTGTTTTGGGGATACCAAAAATTACCGGGGTCTTAGGTTTAGCTACATGGAGATAATTGTATAATTTCTCATTAATAAAAGTATAGTCTATTTAGGTTTTTGTACAAAATGTCATAGTTTCTATATAGGAAAAACAGAAAGAACTTTGAGGAGGAGGATTTACGAACACTTATATGACGTCTCCAAAAAGAAAGAATCTAATGCTTTTTACAAACATTCCATTTTGTGTCAGAATATGGAACTTAAATTTATTGTCTTAGAGCATGTCATGGTAGACAATAGGGGAGGAGACTGGGAGACCAGGTTGGAATACAAGGAGCTTCTTTGGCAGCTTAAATTAAACGCTGGTAAATTTCCTGGTCTTAATGACAGCATCAACTTGAGTAGTGTCCTAAAGCTAAGAATGGCCAGTCTATAACTAGTATCAATGTATTCATTTTTTTATATATTTTTATATTTTTACATCCACTTATCCCTTCTGCATTTAAAAATGTTTTTAACAATGTTTTTAATAATGTTTTTAGAACTTTTTTGCTTTAAAAACTTCTTGCATTTACAGATCTAATGTATTTATGTATGTATTTATTTAGTTGTTCATATTATAGGATTAAAATTGTCAAGTAAGTTATTGGTAATATATACTAAAGCTTTACATTAAGCATTTACAACAATCGTTTAAATATTTAAATATTATCATTATGCAATGTTAAACCACTAAATTATGAAGCAGCGAAGAAATGATATGTTTCTTGGTTAAAGTTGCAGCTTTTAGTTTTTTGAACATTATCCTGAAAATATATTATACATACCATAATGTATTGAACAACTAGCGCTGAAGCTAGATATATTGTAGTGTGATTGTTCATTATTTTAGTTTTGGTTATAAGCAGGTTACAGTTTAATCAATTGATTTTAACAATTTAATTAACAAGTCACATGACTTATTATCATTTCTATTTAATGAGAACAAGGCTAGTAGGTTTTTATCTTGACAAAGCTCGGTATTGACCGAGTGAAAGCGCTTGATATACTGGATATATTGGGACATCTTTATGTGGTCTATTAAAGTGGTGCACGTGCACCTTGTGGTTCCTGCTTTCTTTCATTGTGAACACTTTGAAGTTATAGTTTTTGTCGCTCGCTCTTTTTTTGGTGTTCAGAGTCTATTTGTCGTTTATGGCAGAAGAAGTGGACCAGGTGGACTTTGCTGATACTCCACAGCTCTTAAAAAACTCGGACGAAGATAAATCTGTCACTCGTTCCGAGTTTAATCAGATTTTAGGTCTACTAACACAACTTACTAATGCCCTGAATAGTAGTAAGGCGAATTCTCTTCCACGTTACCAGGCAACCAACAGCAACATGGCCTCGAACAGAGGAAGAGGCGTGTACCTAACGAGACGTTGAGCTTGGGCAATAGTTTCCGGCCAGAACCCATTGATGAACCGACAACCAGTAAAGGTACTGATGGTGGCTACTCTAATAGAGTTTTATTACAACAAGCAAGTGGAACGAGTGGAGTGGATGATCGGCACAATGAATTTGATTTTAATGCATGGGCTGGGCAACAATTTTGTTTTAAACAAGATACTGTGGCTGTTAATGATAAATCTGATATTGAGCATGATTTTAACGAACTAAGACACAAACTTTACACGTATAAGGCAAATCAACTAGAAATAGACTATTTGAAAGAATGTGTCAATGTGAAACGAGATCCAAAAGGTCTACGTTGCTACAAGTTCCCTAACAATGTCCAGCCGGGAACCATATATTATAACAAATTGTGCAATATTTTTAACAGAACAGGAATTGAAATTTTAGAAGTTATGATAGAAGAATATGAGGCGAAGGCCAGTATTCTATTAAAAGATTTGACTGTGTTAAATGAAACGTTAGTTAATGATATCAACTTTTTATCTGTTAAGAAAAATTATGACAATATATTTCATGAAGCTGATCAGTTCTATGTCAAAATCCTGAACCGGAAAATTAATAAACTTGAGAGGGATCTTAATGAATATAGAGAAGGAGCAGCATACCCGCTGCCTGTAAGAGCAAGATTAAGTAATAATCAAAACAACAAAGCCAACTATCAGGTTAACACACCGAACAATAACACTATAGTAACGCCTGTAGAACTCCCCAGGAGGAGTGAAAGGTTGGCAGAGAAAGGGAGGAAAAATCCCCATCAGGATTTTCAGTTTCCCCCAGACAGATTCGAGGGGAGGGGGGCGAAGTTCCAACAGTCGAGGTGGAACAAAATCCACAAACAAATGAACATGATGAACAAACTACAGGTAGCCCCTCAGCATTGCATCATTGCACGCATGATTCTAATGTAGAATACACGGTTAACAAGGAGAACAATTTTACTATTTATAATTTTACTGAGATTGAATTGAAACATGAATTTTTCAACTTGTTTACCAGAGGTTTACATTTTGTACCTTTACGTTCTTTCAATTTAGCGAATGCACTGGTGGACCTCAAACTGTTTGTCAGGCAGCTTAACCTGACACACTACTTCAAGGGGCAACCCTTTAAAAAGAGTTTACTCTCTAGAACTAGCACTTTCAATCCCCCCACACACCCCTCTCTCAAAGTGTTTGAAGAACTGGTGGAGAAAGATATAAGGAAGGTTAACACTAGGAAGCTAAGTAGTCTACCTCAAAACATCAGCCTAGAAGAATTTGATTTAATACACCTCCTTAGAAATGAAGGTTGTAGGGTTATGAAATCCGACAAAGGGGGTGGGGTTGTTTTAATGTACACTACAGATTACGATGCCCGTCTTCTCAGTATGTTGCAGGATTCTGACCAATATGAGCTGGTTTCTAAGAATGAGATGCATTTAGCTTACTCAAAGATTAATTTCCTGCTAATGGACCACCTATTACAAGGTGCTATTAATGAGAAATTATACAATTATCTCCATGTAGCTAAACCTAAGATCCCGGTAATTTTTGGTATCCCCAAAACACACAAAGGCCTAGATCCATTGAAATTTAGACTTATTGTTTCCGGGGCAGGGGGTATTACTGAACCCTTAGGTAAATTTATTGATCAAGCATTAAAAAAATTTGTTTTATCTTTGAAATAAGACTCATGGGACTTTCTTAAAAGTATTAAACCTCAGTTATTCCATTCTGAGCTTTTAATGATTACTATAGATATAGTGGAGTTATTTCCCAGTATTCCACATTCTACAGGTCTAGATTGGTTAACGAGATATTAGTCAATGAAGCTGGCCTTAGTGCTAATGTTACAAATTTATTAGTCGACTTTATGGAGATAGTGTTAGAAAATAATTTTATTTATTTATTTTAATGGAGAAATTTACAAACAAAAGAAAGGAGTAGCGATGGGTGCTCCTTGTGCTTCCTATGTTAAAATAGTGCTTCACAAATGGGAACAAACTTTTATTTTTTCAACCAGCTGGGCTGACCACAAAGCATTATACCAGATATTTGGATAATATCTGTTTATTATGGAGTGGAACTGAAACTGACTTTTATGATTTTGTTAATTACATAAACTCTACTACTTCTTTTTTGTCTTTTACACACACGGTTAGCAGGGATGAGCTGAATTATTTAGACTTAACTCTTCTGAAGGATATTCCAAATCATAAGCTTGCGTCTAAATTATATAGAAAACCTACTTTCTCCAACTCATATTTGCATTTTGACAGTGGTCACCCTTTCCATCAGAAGAAAGGCATTGTTAAAGGGCAGCTCATTCGGGCTTCAAGAATGTCTAGTACTACAGACCACTATTTGGATGAAGTTGGTTTTCTAAAGGGATTGTTTTTTGAAAGAGGTTATCCTGTTTCATTGGTTAATACTTTAGCAAAAGAAGTCACCAACAATAGAGAAAGTTAATATCCCCCTCTTTTAGGATTAAGTGATACCCAGGTTGATAACAGCAATATTGACCAACAGACTGAACATCAGAACAACTACATTTACACTTTTTCCAACAATTCTAGTCAAATTGAAGATGTTGTTTTAAGACACTGGCCAGTTCTCACGCTCCATGATGAGCTAAAAACATAGTTCCTGAGCACCCTAATTTTGTTAGGCGAAGGGATACGAACATGAAAGAATTATTTGAAATGAAACAACTGCCTAAAACATCTAAGATTAACTGTAGAAAATGTACATTTAAATGTGGGATGTGCAAACAATGCACCTCCATTATTAACAGTTATTCACTTTATATTCCATCGAGGAAGTTCCTCTTCCAAGCAAACTGCTATTCCAACTGTGGAACTAAAAGTATAGTCTATTTAGGTTTTTGTACAAAATGTCATAGTTTCTATATAGAAAAAACAGAAAGAACTTTGAGGAGGAGGATTTACGAACACTTGTATGACGTCTCCAAAAAGAAAGAATCTAATGCTTTTTACAAACATTCCATTTTGTGTCAGAATATGGAACTTAAATTTATTGTCTTAGAGCATGTCATGGTAGACAATAGGGGAGGAGACTGGGAGACCAGGTTGGAATACAAGGAGCTTCTTTGGCAGCTTAAATTAGACACTGGTAAATTTCCTGGTCTTAATGACAGCATCAACTTGAGTAGTGTCCTAAAGCTAAGAATGGCCTGTCTATAACTAGGTATCAATGTATTCATTTTTTATATATTTTTATATGTTTACATCCACTTATCCCTTCTGCATTTAAAAATGTTTTTAACAATGTTTTTAACAATGTTTTTAGAACTTTTTTGCTTTAAAAACTTCTTGCATTTACAGATCTAATGTATTTATGTATGTATTTATTTAGTTGCTCATATTATAGGATTAAAATTGTCAAGTAAGTTATTGGTAATATATACTAAAGCTTTACATTAAGCATTCACAGCAATCGTTTAAATATTTAAATATTATCATTATGCAATGTTAAACCACTAAATTATGAAGCAGCGAAGAAATTATATGTTTCTTGGTTAAAGTTGCAGCTTTTAGTTTTTTGAACATTATCTTGAAAAAATATTATACATACCATAATGTATTGAACAACTAGCGCTGAAGCTAGATATATTGTAGTGTGATTGTTCATTGTTTTAGTTTTGGTTATAAGCAGGTTACTGTTTAATCAATTGATTTTAACATAATTTAATTAACAAGTCACATGACTTATTATCATTTCTATTTAATGAGAACAAGGCTAGTAGGTTTTTATCTTGACAAAGCTCGGTATTGACAGAGTGAAAGCGCTTGATATACTGGATATATTGGGACATTTTTCATGTGGTCTATTAAAGTGTTGTATGTGTAACCTTGTGGTTCCTGCTTTCTTTTGTTGTGAATACTTTGAAGTTATAGTTTGTGTCGCTCGCTCTTTTTTTACTTAACCAATATTATACACATAAGTTGTCAGCCCTTTGGCATAATGTAAGCTCTTTCCCTCAAAGTCTTTGATTTTGACCTGTGGTTATTGACTAGGCTTGTAACAGTCTGCAGACCAATAGCTTACTGTTTACTTATGCTAATGTTCCCCTAGAGATACTTACTACACTTACCACAGGGTTTAAGTAATTAATAAAAGTAACATGTTCAAAAATATATATGTTTTATTACTTTAACTAGGTTTGTGCCTTATTTCAGTTTTGAAACTGATCATTTTATTTGTGAAAAAGCAAAACTGTTATGCAAGTCACCACATAGCTCCCAACAATAACCAATCAGAAATAAGTATTTATGAGCTCCCTTAAAATAGTGCTTAATGTAGGGAGCACTTCAGTACAGCCATGTCACACTGGAATCAACTAATTCACTTACAAAAATACTCAGACTTGGTCATTCTCAACGTAACCCAAGACTAATTCTAAACTTGGGTGAACAGCATTATAGACGAAGTCTAAACTATTGCGCTGGCCTATTTTTTTTTCCATATCTGTCAGCAGCACTACTGAAAAGTCAGCATGCTGCATCAAGAGCATTTCAATGGTAGTGAACTGTGGTATGGCAAAAAAAAAAAAAAAACGGTTGTAACCTCTCCCTTTAGTATTTGCTTATGAATAAGGATATTTCAAAGCAGATGTCACACTCGGAAGAACGTATAAAAATTGCACGCTTATCCCCACAGGGGCACCAATGAAAAACATTTCTTTATGCTAAATAAGGCAGCCACACAACCAACTGTAAAACGATATGAGAACAAAAACTACATAAAATAGCAATAAGAAACTCCTTTAGGAAAAGAAGGCTGTGTGATACTGAAGCACAAAAAAATTCAGGGGGGAACAGGGAATAACCAGAATAAAAGCTGAACAATTGGAAATATAATTTCTTGAAATAGCACACTAAAATCACTAGACAACAGCAGTTTTGTTACTGAAATGCTAGCCTAGATTGAGAATCATGAAGAAAAATGTCATAAGTGTGTTAGAGTGGGCTTAGGCTCAAAACAGAATAAATTACTCAAAAATAATTCAAGATTTACTAACCCACAGCTATTATAGTGGACAATGAACAGAAACAAGAATACAAGTGATAAATGATGAAAATGAAACATTTGCAACCCGGTTTAAACCACAATGAAAAAAAAAAAAAAAAAACAGCAATCTGAGTAATCTGTAGAGGAAAAGCAGTGCCGTGCATTATGAGATACATGGGAACGCATTAAGCAGCCTAGGAAATATTGGATTGCTGCGCAGTCCTTATGCTGCAGCTTAAGACTTAAGAGTTACAGGGGAGGGACCCACTCCTATGAGATATAGGATTCTCAGCATCAGTCAGAGCTTTATCTAGCCAGGTTGCAAGAGGCATTATATAGACACAGGCAATGTGAGAAGCATTGGACATTATGGTCAGACAACGTGTTTACCTTTTGCTGCCAACCTCTTGGCACTTGCTGAACTCAGGCAGTGTAGGAATTGCCTTAAGCCCACTGATAAACTGTTACTTAATACAAAACTCAGTATGTGAGATGTGCAAATGTAGCTAATATGGAGGCATCCCTTTCACCTACATCCACGCACAGTGAGCATCATATACTCACGGTCTCACCCCCACCAAATTCTCAACAAAAACACAATGTCATATACTGAGGTATTTCCAACTCATCACCGCCATGTACACCTACAGCATTTAATAACAAAGAGTGAAATTGTTCCTAATCTTGAACTCCTAAAAGTCTACTAACAAAATGTCTTAAGTAATTGGTGACTCAGTTGTTGGGCATAGAGTCCACACAAGGCTGGGCCAGGATTGCGTTACAGTCAGTTATTTTTCATGTGCCAGCATTTGATATTACCATGGCCCTAAAGACCCTTTCCCACAGCAAATGTGATGACTTAAATGATGGCGGTCTATGTGGCAGTGAATGCAAACAAAACTCAGTTACATGCAGACAGACAGATAACAGAACTCTCCATGTATGTGACAAATGTGGGCAAGACCCTGGTCCTAAGTGGAACCCCTTCTTCACCAAGAATGATGCCTAGGTATAAAGAAAAGAAAACTGGCTTCAACAATTGGCTGAAAAGTCGGTGTCATTCTAAGGAGATCCTGTAAGTGTCAGCATGGGACAAGCTAAATTACACTCCAGCTTGCTTCACAAGAAATGGCCTGTACCACTCATTCAATGGCTTCCACTTACTGGCTAAGGCCTTTGCTGCCCCCCACCCCCCAACAAAAGAGCATATATTAAGCACAGTCCAGTTAATGAACATTCCATCACACTCTCAGTTTGGACCACATTAAGGCTCTTCTCAAAGCCAGAAATCTCAACAAACACTGTCTGATCTTGAGGCTCTCCTTTATCTGGAACTGTCCTATAAATTACTGAGACTTGGTTTAAAATTAAATAAAGTACCCCCTCCATACTTGGGTTTTGCACCTACTATGCCTTCAGGCCTGATGGTAACTGGAGATGTCTCCATATTTGTTTTCACCGCCACACAATTTCCAACAGGCCCAAAAACCAGAACCCCTAGAACTACAGATCACCTTAAATAAGAAACAACCAACGTGTAGCCTGTGTGTCCCCAGAAGATTATGCCAGATTCCTGAAAAGTATTTGAAGTACTGAAAAGCTCCATTACTTTGAAAGAATTTAACTACCTCACAATTAATTGAAGTGCATTTACTTCCAACACAGGCTATGTCCAAAGGTTCTTGGATTTATATAGCCTCTACACGTATTCCTCTGGTCTATCCTTCTCCAGTTAAGTTGGACAAAAAAGTTATGACATTTGTCTCCAAAGCCCCTGAAACCAAAATTTCTGAATTTAAATGCTTTGAATGGGCAAACCTCAAAATTCACTTATGATAGCACCAGCTTGGGGTGCTGATATAACAGTCAGCTTCACAAAAATACAGTTGTGTACACTTACCATAAATGTAGATGTTCGACTGTATTCACTGTTGCAGTCATCACATTTGGGTTATCTGCCTGCAGGTAGCCCTCAGTTGGCCTGTATACCTGAGTCTTTGGATTTCTGCGTCGGATGCTGTCGCTTCTTCCATGACGGCAGGTTGTCAGGGGTATAAAACATGCAGCCGATGCCATTACATCAGTTTTTCTTGCCCCAGATGTCAGGGGCCTCCACAATAGGAAGCAATTATATGGTAGGGAACACTCCCAGCAAAACGCAAATACACATGATATAATATCTGCCAAACAAGAAGGAAAGGTAGAGCCAAGAGAAGTCAGGGGGCTGGAGGGAGGGTAAGCAGGACTGCAACAGTGAATACACTTGAACATCTACATTTTGGTAAGTGTACACAACTGTACTATGTTCTTCGTGTTTCACTGTTGCAGTCATCACATTTGAGTGGATTCCCAAAGCTATGGTACAGTAGAGGCAGTTAAAGAGCATAAGGGCTAGCAATCAGGCCCTGTAAGACTGCTGTGGCAAATCCAGCTATGGATTTAGAAAAGATAGGCAGGTGGTAATGCTTGGTGAAAGTATGTACAGAGCTCCAGGTTGCAGCTTCCAGGATGTCCCTGGTAGGGACTCCTCTGAGAAATACAGTAGAGGTAGATACAGCCCTGGTGGAATGTGTTCTTATCCTCTGTGGGGTAGGTTTTCCATGGTGCTTGTAGCAGAAATGGACGCAATGTGCTATACATTTGGAAATGGTTTGCTTTGAAATGGCCTTCCCCTCTGCCCCTGCAGCAAAGCTAACTAGCAGCTGGTCAGATTTTCTGAGAGGCTTAGTTCTGTCCAAATAGAATCTAAGCTGTCTGTGCACATCCAGAGAATGCAGTATACTTTCCCCTTATTTTGAGGATTAGGAAAAAAAGTAGGCAAATGAATGGACTGGTTTAGAGCCACACTAGACACCACCTTGGGCATAAAGGATGGATTAGTCCTGAAGGAAACCCTGTCCGCATGGAAGATAATGAAGGGTTCCACTGCCATGAGGGCCTGCAGTTCAGACACTCTTCTTGCTGAAGTGATGGTTAGAAGTAAGGCTGTTTTCCAAGAAAGGAATTTCAACTCTGCTGTAGTAGCTGGTTCAAAGGGGGGATGAGTGAGTTTTTCCAATACAAAGTTAAGGTCCCAGGCTGGAGTGGGAGCTCTCCAGGGGGGGGGGTGTCTTAAATTTTTGGCCACTCTAAGGAATTGTTTTAGAAGGGGATGAGAGAAGAGGAGTGGCTCAGTATTATAATGTGCTGAAATGGCAGAGGCATGAATCTTAATTGAAGAGAAAGAAAGGTCCTTGTGGAGCATTTCTGTTAAATAATCTAGAATACGAGGTA
Source organism: Protopterus annectens (assembly GCF_019279795.1). NCBI lineage: Eukaryota > Metazoa > Chordata > Ceratodontiformes > Protopteridae > Protopterus > Protopterus annectens. The sequence goes on from NC_056746.1 coordinate 405,981,000, forward strand.
AGATGGGCACTGTTGTGCCCATCCCCTGAGCCTGGCTCCAGGAACAGTATCTTCTCCACTTTTCAGCATAGGAGTTTCTAGTACTAGTCCTCCTTGCCTCAAGAATGACATCCAGCACCTGTTTACTGTGGGTTGTTAGAGGTGAGCTCAGGAAATTAGCCAGGCTGCAAGGTTCAGGGTTTGAAGCTGAGGGTGCAGAATCTGGCCCGCCTGCTGGGACAGCAGGGAAGGGGATCTGAGGCAGGTGCCATGGTTGCAGCACTGTCAGACTGCGCAAAAGGGGGTACCAGTGCTGGCGTGGCCAGTCTGGGGCAATCAGTATTGTCCTTGGCTTGTTCGGTTTGATCTTTAGTAGAACTTTCGAGAGGACAGGCAGAGGGGGAAAGGCATAAACTGAGAGGCTTGCTCAGGTAATGGACAGGGCATCCACTTTCCAAGCTTAACTGTGGGGAGTTCTGGTGCAGAATTTGTTCAATTGGTAGTTCTGAGTGGAGGCAAACATATCTACCTCTGGTGTCCCATTTGTTCCTCAAGAGCTTGAATATTTTGGGTTCCAGTTTCCATTCGTGTGGGTCTATGAGATTTCTGCTTAAGTCGTCTGCCAGTGAACTTAGTTTGCCTGGCAGGAATTGAGCTTGCAGGTTCACTTGGTAGCTCAAGGCTGTGTTCCCCAGAGCCATGGCTAGTTTGCAGAGTGGGTAGGAATGGGTTCCCCCCTGCTTGTTTATGTACCACATAACTGTGGTGTTGTCTGTCTTTACCAATAATTGTCCTGGAAGAATAAGGTCTCTGAAGGCTGTCAGAACATTCTGTACAGCTAACATTTCTTTTTGATCGATATGCAGGTGCATCTGTTTTGGGTTCCATTTTCCCTGAATGCACTACCCTGCCATGTGAGCCCCCCATGCATAGTCTGATGCATCTGTTAGGGTTTGGGCGGCAGGGGGTAGAGTGAAAAGGAGTCTCTTGTTGTGGTAGCAGGCCTCTGCCCACCAAAGGAACTCTGCCCGTAGACAAGGAATGATAGGAATCATTGTTTACAGGTCCTGAGAATGTTGACACCATAGACTTTTTAGATACCATTGACGTTTCCTCATACGCAGTCTTGCATATGGAATTAACAGAATGCAAGAGGCCATGAACCCCAGGGCTTGCATGATTTTCCTTGCAGATAGCTGGGTTTTTGTGGCCAGTAGGTTGTCAAATAAACTTGTTTCTCTGGAGTGAGTAATGCTATCTGGGAAGTTGTGTTCAAGCTTGCTCCCAGGAATACAATCTGTTGGCAGGGTACTAGGTGTGATTTCTTCTCATTGATGGTGTAACCCCAGTGAGGTTAGAAGTCTCTTTACAAATGCCAGGTGTTGTAATAGCATGTCCTGACTTTTTGCCTGAATCAGGCAATCGTCCAAGTATGGGTAAATCTAAGTATTTCTCTGCCTGCAAAATGCAATGGCTGGAGCTAGGCACTTTGTGAATACCCTGGGCACAGTAGATAAGCCAAAGGGAAGTGCAGAGAACTGATGGTGCATGGAGCCCACCCTGAAACGTAGGTATTGTCTGCAGGATTCCCTTATTGGGATGTGCAGGTAAGCTTCTTTTAAGTCTAGGGTTGCCAGCCAGGCAACCTTGGCTAGCATAGGAAGAAGCTGTTGAAGAGTTAGCATTTTGAATTTTGGAACCACCAGAAAGGTGTTGAGAATAGGCAGGTCCAGGACAGGATGCCAGGAATTTTCTTTTCTGGGAACCATGAGCAGTCCTGAATAAAAACCTTGTCCCCTTTGTTCTGCTGGGACAGGTTGAATATCCCTGATACTGAGGAGAGAGAGAACTTGTTTTTGGGCCTCCGCCCACTGATTTGTGGGGAGGTCTGGCCATCCACTTGGGGTTGGGAGTGACTGGAAGTGGAATTTGTATCCTAGGGAAACTATGTTTAAAACCCATTTGTCCTGGGTCATGAGTTCCCAGTTTTTTGCATGCAGGGCAAGCTTTCCTCCTAAGGGAGCAAGTAGTTGAGCAGGGCTTGGAAGAGTTAAGGATAAGTCATTGTGCCATTTTTCCATAGTGGGTGGCTTACTACTTCCTGCTTTGGAAGTGGGAGACCCCCACTGCTTAGATCTGTGCATAGCCTGAGACTGAAGTCTTGGTGGTCTGCTGCTCCTGGGTTTGGACTGAAGACCTGGAAGGGACTGGATAAGACCAGTTCTTTGAAGACCAATGCCTACTGAATCTAGGAAGCTGTACTTATAAGCAAGGGAGCCCGCAGGATTTTTTGCAGGGGGGGGGTGCAAACCCAGAACCCCGCCCATGCAGCAACAGAGCCCCTCCCACACAGCAACAGAGCCCTGCCCCCACCACCCATGCAGCCATTCCAGTGTCCTGTTACTTGGATATTTCTCCCCTTTTGTCATAGACACTGTTCAAATCTCTCAGTGTGCATACTGTTTTATGCTTTACGTCTACAATGATTACAGATATTTGGATTTCATTTACAACTTTTATTTCAAATTTTATAGCACAAACACTGATAGGCATTTACTAAACCTAAACAAAGCAATAGTCTTACAATGAAAACAGACTTAGCATTAAAACTTTACCTTTGAAACCCACATTCACTGAAACAGCATTGAAACTTACATTCAAAGAAAATGCATCTGGCCAGTGCCTAGGTAAGTTTACCTTTGGGCTATTTTCAAATCAAGCTCCTTGCACACATTTTTAGAACTATGCAAAAGTTCTTTGATTCACCTTCCTGATTGTATTAATTATACTATATAATAACTGAATTATATCCCTTGTATAATACAGCGCCACTTGTTGGTGTGTTTTAAATTTATAGTTCTCAACATTCTTCCTTTAAGCAATGAAACAAATCATATGAACCAATAATGATGACCTGCCCAATTCAGAACATTTCAGCCATAAAAGGCCACTCAAACTTCTGTCATACAATCAACCAATATCAGTCAATATGCAGAAAGTCATCTGAATAATTCCACATTAAACCAATGAAGAGATTGTTGTTTCATTTACAAATTCAGTGCCTGTTGCCCTTGAAGAATAAATTGTCTATGTTACATTAAAAGAAATGGTAAGCTGGTAGATTACAATAGGGAATGGGTGGCAAGCTGGGTAATCTGCTGGCAAGTTGCCCTCAGTCGGCCTGATTAACAAAGTCTTGGGTCCTGCGTCGGTTGCTGTCCCTTCTTCTATGACGTCAAGTTGTCAGGGGTATAAAACATCAGCCGACGCCATTCCATCAGTTTTTCTTGCCCCAGATGTCAGGTGCCCCCAAATGGGGAGCTATCTATATATATATATATAGATATATATGTATGTATAGAATAAAAAATACAAAACATGTACCTCCAAACAAAAAGCAAATACACCAAAAAGGCTTTTAAAGATAGTGACAGAAATCTCTGGATTTAGAGAAGAGAGGGGAAGCGGTTTTCCAAGAGAGAAATTTTAGGTCCGCAGTAGCAGCTGGCTTAAAAGGAGGTAGTGAGTTTTTCCAAAACAAAATTGAGGTCCCATGCAGGAGTTGGTGCTCTCCTGGGAGGTCTTAAATTTTTGGCCCCTCTAAGGCACTGCTTTAGCAGAGGATGAGAAAAGAGGGGAGGCTCTGTGTTGTAATGGGCTGAAATGGCAGTGGCATGGATTTTTATGGAAGAAAAAGATAGGCCCTTGTGAAGCATCTCAGTTAAGTATTGCAGAATCTGAAGAATATTGGTCAATGTTGTGCTTATTCCTTGTGCTTGGTTCCAGGCACAAAATCTTTTCCATTTGTCAGCATAAGATTTTCTAGTACTAGGCCTTCTAGCCTCCAAAATGACATCCATCACAGGTTTGCTGAGAGATGCAATTGGTGAAATTAGTTGATTAGCTATGTTGCAAGATTCAAAGTTTGGAGCTGAGTGTGCAGAATTTGATTGTTCTGCTGAGACAGTAGGTGAGGTGTCTGAGGCAGGTACCACGGAGGAAGGTGCGACATATTGCGCAGGAGTGGGTACCAGTGTTGGCGAGGCCAGTCTGGAGCAATCAGAATTATTTTTGTTTTTTCCTGTCTTGACTTTTAGTAAGACCTTGGAGAGCAGAGGCAGAGGTGGAAAGGCATAGACTGATAGGTTTTTCCAGCTGAAGGATAGAGCATCCACTTTCCAAGCTTTTTTGTGATGAATTCTTGTGCAGTCTTTGTCCAACTGATAAGTTTTGGGGCGAGGCAAAAAGATCTATGTCTGGGCTCCCCCATTTGTGTGTCAACATGCTGAAGATTTGTGGATCCAGTTTCCATTCGTGTGGGTCTATAAGATTTCTGCTTAGTTCGTCTGCCAGAGTATTTTGCTTTCCTGGCAGGAATTGAGCTTGTAGATGTATTTGGTAAGTCAAGGCAGTGTTCCACAACATGCCATGGCAAGTATGCAAATGGGGTAGGAATGTGTACCCCCCCCCCCCCCGCTTATGTACCACATGACTGTGGTGTTGTCTGTCTTTATCAGTAGTTGTCCTGGATGAAGACAGTCCTTGAAGGCTGTCAGAGCATTCTGTACAGCTAGCATCTCTTTTGGATTGATATGTAGATGCATTTGATTCGAGCTCCATTGGTCCTGAAAGCATCTCCCTGCCAGATGCGTCCCCCCCCAAGCATAATCTGATGAGTCTGTAGTCAGTGTTTGGGCGGCAGGGGGGTGGAATGAATGACAATCCCTTGTTTTGGTGGCAGGTCTCTGCCCACCATAGGAACTCTAGTTGTAGGCAAGGAATGATAGGAATCATTGCTTCCAAGCTGTGGCAATGTTGACTCCATAAGCTTTTTAGGTACCATTGAAGTTTCCTCATATACAGTCTTGCATATGGAATTAGAAGAATGCAAGAGGCCATGAACCCCAAGGCCTGCAGAATTTGTCTTGCAGATAGCTGTTTTTTTGTGACCACCAGTTTGAAGTAAGTCATCAAGTGAATTTGTTTTTCTGGTGCAAGGCAAGTCATCTGGGCAGTCGTATTCAAGCTTGCACCCAGAAATATAATTATTTGTGAGGGTACCAGTTGTGATTTATTTTCTTTATGGTGTACCCTAGACGAGATAGAAGCCTTTTTACAAATGCCAGATGTTTTAGAAGAGTGTCCTTGCTTTCTGCCTGAATTAGACAATCGTCCAGGTATGGATAAATCTGAATATTTCTTTGCCTGCAAATTGCAATTACTGGTGCCAGGCACTTTGTGAAGACCCTGGGTGCAGTAGATAAGCCAAAGGGCAGTGCAGAGAACTGGTAATGCAAATAGCCTGCTTAGAAGCGGAGGTATCTTCTGCAAGATTCTCTGATTGGGATATGCAGGTATGCCTCTTTTAAGTCTAGAGTTTCCAACCAGGCAACCTTGCCTTGAATAGGTAGTAACTGTTGAAGAGTCAGCATCTTGAATTTTGGAATGTCCAGAAATGTATTTAGAATGGATAAGTCCATGATTGGACACCATGATTTGTCTTTTCTAGGAACCAGGAAAAGTCTTGAATAAAAACTTTGTCCCTTTTCCTTTTCTGGTACTGGTTGAATAGCCCCCATATCCATGAGGGACAAGTTATTTCTGGGCCTCTGCCCACTGATTTGGAGGCAGGTCAGGCCATCCGTTTGGGACTGGCAAAGTATGGAAATGAAATCTGTATCCCTGGGATACTATATTTAAAAAGTACAGTTGTGTACACTTACCATAAATGTAAATGTTCGAGTGTATTCACTGTTACAGTCATTACATTTGGGTAATCTGCTGGCGGGTTGCCCTTAGTTGACCTGAATAACAAAGTCTTGGGTCCTGCGTCGGTTGCTGTCCCTTCTTCCATGACATCAGGTCGCCAGGGTTATAAAACATGTAGCGGATGCCATTTCCATCAGTTTTTCTTGCCCCAGATATCAGGTCCCCCTCAAATGGGGAGCAATATATGCATGTAATTAAGAACACAAAAAATATACCTCCAAATAAAAGCAAATACAACAAAAAGGCTTTTGAGCATAGTAACAGAAAGAAGAAAAGTAGGGGGCTGGCAGATGGGTAACCAGGACTGCAACAGTGAATACATTATGGTAAGTGTACACAACTGTAGTATGTTCTTCGTGTTTCACTGCTGCAGTCATTACATTTGGGTAGAATCCCAAAGCTATGGTTGGGAGGATGGAATTATACAGCATTAGGAGCAGCTATAAGGCCCTGCAGGACAGCAGTGGCAAAGCCTGCTCTGGATTTAGAGAAGAGAGGTAAATGGTAATGCTTGGTGAACGTATGAACTGAGCTCCAGGTAGCAGCTTCTAGAACGTCTCTGGTAGGAACCCCTCTGAGAAAGGCTGCAGAAGTAGATGCAGCCCTGGTGGAATGGGATCTGATCCCCTTCGGGACAGGTTTACCATGATGCATGTAGCAGAAACGAATACAATGGCTTATCCATTTTGAAATTGTCTGCTTTGAGACAGCCTTTCCCTCTGCAGCAAATGCCACCAGTAGTTGCTCTGATTTTCTTAGAGATTTTGTACTGTTCAAGTAGAATCTTAGTTGTCTGTGTACATCCAATGAATGTAGAATCCGCTCCCCCTTGTTCTGTGGATTTGGGAAAAAAGTTGGTAGATGAATGGTCTGATTAAGAACCACACTGGATACCACTTTAGGCATAAAGGATGGATTGGTCCTGAGCGATACCCTGTCCGTGTAGAAAATAATAAAAGGCTCCACTGGCATGAGAGCCTGTAGTTCTGAGATCCTTCTAGCTGAAGTGACTGCTAAAAGAAAAGATGTTTTCCAAGAGAGAAATGTTATGCCCGCAGTAGCAGCTGGCTCAAAAGGAGGCAGGGTGAGTTTTTCCAAAAAAATGAGGTCCCATGCAGGAGTTGGTGCTCTCCTGGGAGGTCTTAACATTTTGGCCCCTCTGAGATACTGCTTTAGCAGGGGATGAGAAAAGAGGGGAGGCTCTGTGTTGTAATGAGCTGAAATGGCAGAGGCGTGGATTTTTATGGGAGAGAAAGATAGGGCCTTGTGAAGCATCTCAGTTAAATATTGCAGAATCTAAGGAATATTGGGCATTTCCTTGCTTCTTCCTTGTGCCTGATTCCAGGCACAGAATCTTTTTCATTTATCAGCATACAATTTTCTAGTGCTAGGCCTTCTAGCCTCCAAAATTATATCCATCACAGGTTTGCTGAGAGATGTAACTGGTGAAATTAGTTGATTAGCCATGCTGCAAGATTCAGAGTTTGGAGCTGAGTGTATAGAATTTGAAAGTTCTGTTGAGACAGTAGATAAGGTGTCAGAGGCAGGTACCACGGAGGAAGGTGTGACATATTGCGTATGAGCAGGTACCAATGTTGGCGAGGTCAGTCCAGGAGCAATCGGCATAATTTTTGTTTTTTTCCTGTCTGACTTTTGGTAATACTTTGGAGAGCAGAAGCAGAGGGGGAAAAGCATATGCTGATAGGTTTTTCCAGCTGAAGGATAGAGCATCCACTTTCCAAGCTATTTTGTGATGAATTCTTGTGCAGAATTTGTCCAGAATTTGATAGTTTTGGGGTGAGGCAAAAAGATCTAGGTCTGGGCTCCCACATTTCCGTGTCAACATGCTGAAGATTTGCGGATCCAGTTTTCATTCGTGTGGGTCCGTAGGATTTCTGCTTAGTTCGTCTGCCAGAGTATTTTGCTTTCCTGGCAGGAATTGAGCTTGTAGATGTATTTGGTAAGACAAGGCTGTGTTCCACAAGGCCATGGTTAGTCTGCAAAGGAGGTAGGAATGGGTACCCCCCTGCTTGTTTATGTACCACATGACTGTGGTGTTGTCCGTCCTTATCAGTAGTTGTCCTGGATGAAGAAAGTCCTTGAAAGCTGTCAGAGCACTGTACAGCTAGCATCTCTTTCTTGATGATATGGGCTCCATTCGCCCTGAATGCATCTCCCTGAAGGATGCTCCCCCCAAGCATAGTCTGATGCATCTGTAGTCAGGGTTTGGGTGGCAGGGGGTGGAATGAATGACAGTCCCTTGTTTTGGTGAGAGGCCTCTGCCCACCATAGGAACTCTTGCTGCAGGCAAGGAATGATAGGAATTATTGTTTCCAGGCTGTGACAATGTTGATTCCATAAGCTTTTAAGGTACCACTGAAGTTTCCTCATATGCAGACTTGCATATGGAATTAGAAGAATGCAGGAAGCCATGAACCCCAAGGCCTGCATAATTTGTCTTGCAGATAAGTGGGGTTTTGTGGCCACTTGTTTGAAGTAAGTCATCAATTGGATTTGTTTGTCTGGCGTGAGGTAAGCCATCTGGGCAGTTGTATTCAAGCTTGCACCCAGGAATGTAATTTTTTGAGAGGGTACCAGTTGTGATTTCTTTTTGTTTATGGTGTACCCTAGGCAAGTTAGAAACCTTTTTACAAACGCCAGATGCTGTAGAAGAGTGTCCTTGTTTTCTGCCTGAATTAGGCAGTCGTCCAGATAAGGATAAATTTGAATGTTTCTTTGTCTGCAAAATGCAATTACTGGTGCCAGGCACTTTGTGAAGACGTTGGGCACAGTAGATAAGTCAAACGGCAGTGCAGAGAACTGGTAATGCAAATAGCCTTCTTTGAAGCGGATGAATCTTCTGCAAGATTCCCTGATTGGGATATGCAGGTAAGCCTCTTAAGTCTAGAGTACCAACCAGGCATCCTTGCCTAGCATAGGCAGTAACTGTTGTAGAGACAGTGTCTTGAATTTTGGAATGTCCAGGAAAGTATTTAGAATGGATAAGTCCAGAATTGGACACCATGATTTGTCTTTTCTGGGTACCAGGAAAAGTCTTGAATAAAAACCTTGTCCTTTTTCCTTTTCTGGTACTGGTTGAATAGCCCCCATATTCATGAGGGACATAACTTGTTTCTGGGCCTCTGCCCACTGATTTGGAGGCAGATCTGGCCATCCGTTTGGAATTGGCAACGTGTGGAAATTAAGTCTGTATTCCTGGGATACTATATTTAAAACCCACTTGTCCTGGGTAATTAGATGCCAATTTTGTGCATGAAGTGCTAGTTTGCTCCCCAAAGGGGCTGCCAAAAGATAAGTGCTTGGAAATGGCAGAGGAAAGTCATTGAGCCTGTTTACCGTAGGGGGGTGCCTTGCTACTTCCAGATTTGGAGGTGGAGGCACCCCATTATTTTGCTCTGCAAGTTTCTTGTGACTGAAACCTGGAGCCTTTGGAGTGTCTGGGATTGACCTGTGCGGCTCTGGTGGGTACTGGAAAGGACCAATTCTTAGTAGACCAGTGCCTACTGAACCTGGGTGGCTGCACTTGTAGGAAATCTTCTACAGTTTGCATAGATTTAGCTTTATCTTCCATCTTTTTCAAAACCTCTTCTGCCTTATTACCAAATAGACTGTCCTGTTGTAAAGGAGCATCCAACAATTTTGCTTTAACATGATCAGGCAGATTTTGCTCCTTGAGCCAAGCATGCCTTCTTATCACAGATCCAGTTACAGTGGCCCTGCAAGAGGCCTCCAAGGAATCAAAACCACATTGCAAAGTATGCTTTCCAACTTGTGCAGCTGAATGCAATAAATCCTGTAACTCTATTTTCCACACAGTCAGAAATCAACATCATTTTCTGTTTAAGTAAGCCCACGACATGCTGCTGATATTTAAGCACATGAAATTGACAGTTTAAAGCCCTGATTGCCAGGGTTGCAGACTGTAAACCTTCTTACCCCATCTATCCAGCGCTCTGAAGTCTCTATCAGAAGGGGTAGGATTTTTAGCAGTAGAAGCCTTAACACCCTTGGGACCCTGAGAAATTGTTTCAGGGTCAGTAGTAGGGTTTTTAAAAAGAAATTTGTGGGAGTCAGGAACCCAGTAATATCTGTCTGGCTTACTGGGAGCCGGAGGCAGGGAATCAGGAGCCATGCTGGATTCTGAAAAAACATCATCAACAATGTCTAGAACAGGAGGTATAGCCAAAGGCCTATGCTGAGGAAGAAGAAGAAAATCCCTAAGTCTCTTTTTAGATTCTGAGAAATCCTGACTCTCCCAGTGAAAGTGTTCCCTTAAGGTATGCAAAGTTTCTCCAAAAGAAAAATCCTCAGGAGGAGAAGCAGAAGGGATGGAATCTTCTGCATCAGAGTCCTCATAAGTGGGAATAGATAATTCCTGATCAGAAGAGGAATCAGAAGAAATAGAAACCTGATCTGAAGATTCATAGTCAGTGCCTTGCCTAGGCCTCTTAGCAGGAGGGGGATGGGTACCCCTGACCAAGGTAATTAAATCCTCAGCCATTTTGATCATTTGTTTTTTTAGGCATTTACATTTAGGCCTGTACACGTGGCCCAAGCGTCGGTTTTTTTAGACATAGAAGTAGTTTTTGGCCTTAGTTTTGAAGATGGTATTGGTTTAATATACAAATCTTTAGGCCTAAAAACACCCTCAGTAGACGGTGTCTGCTCAGCGGCTCTGGACCCATCTAAGGTAGAGACATCCGTGGGTTCAATACTTAAAGTACCTCATGGCATGGGTCTCAGTAGAGGCCTTCAAATCAAAAGTAGCAGGTATCAGGAGCTGGGAAAGCGCCTCACTGAGTACCGGCAAACCAGCGACTGGCTTAGGAGAAGCTTTGTCGGTTTTGGACCTCGACGGTCTGTCTCTGTCTTTTTCTTTACGCTTTTTAGGTATTCCAGTAGTCTGATTGCTAACCAACGACATTTCTGGATAGTTAAATCTTGAGCCAAAATATTTAGAAGCAAAAATATACAGACGTTTAATAGTGCGTTGATTAAATTTAGCACAAAACCGACAGCAAGGCATGTTGTGGTCAGGGCCTAGGCAAGGAATACAGTACAAATGAAAATCCTTATGAGGTATTTGCTTCCCACAAGTAATACAATTATTAACTTTTACTGACATCGGTAAGGAGCAAGAAAAAGTTTCCCCAACGGGGTACTTAGCTTTTAGTAAAAGACTTTGGTTCTGAAACTCGAAAACGAAAATTTCAGGAGTAAGCCGACTGGCACTTGCAAACTGCTTCTGCTTTGGGCACCACGTGGCAAGAAAGACTGATGTAATTGGCGTCAGCTGCATGTTTTATACCCCTGACGTCATGGAAGAAGGGACAGCAACTGACGCAGGACCCAAGCCTTTGTTAATCAGGCCGACTGAGGGCAACCTGCCAGCAGATTACCCAAATGTAATGACTACAACAGTGAAACACGAAGAACATCTTCAATTTCTCTCCCATGTAGAAATCTGAGATGGCAGCCATATGAACTTTAATGGTGGAGTAGTTAGCCCCAACATGAAAGTGACTGGCTAAAAAAAAAAAAATCTTAAATTGCAGTGACAGAGGCCACAAAATCATTGCTAAATGCCCATAAGGAAAATCCCTTCCATTTGCCTTTATAAATTTTCCTAAAGAACGGTTTCTGAGATGATGCCAGGATATGGACAACTGAGGGTGAAAGCCTGGACTATCTGGTCATTATCGGAGCTGAAAAAACAATGCAGCTAACTTCAAGGCTGCTATGTCCTGATGATGCGTGCTGAGTGCATGAAAGATGAGATCTGAAATGAGATCCAGCACCCACGGCGTGCCTTTCAGGCAAGGACAAAGATAAGGAAACCATACCTGTGAGGCCAAAAGTGAACAGCAACGTTGGTATGAGGGGATTAAGATTATGTGTATATAGAAGACCTGGGGACTAGTTGTGGACTACAGAGTCCCTCTGGGACTCTCCCTCCTTGGGAATTATGGCAAAATAGCCACTGTACAGTGTTTAAATGGGCTGTAAATAGTTTTCAGCAAAAATGGTGCTAGTTGCTAGAAATATGATCCAACAGCACTTGAATGAGAGACCACACCACGTGCTGGGAGAAGTATGGACCAGCTCAGCTTGTCCACTAAAACACTGCATTTCCCCAGGATGTGCACAGTCACCACAAAGAGATGAGAAGACATCTCCTACTGACAAACTCTCATGGCTTCTCGACACAATGGGTAAGATAATTTCCTTTGTTTTTTGATGCATGACGCCACTACCAATTTGTCAGTCTGGATATGTGGAGGGAGTCCTGAAAAGTCTGCAGCACCAGGAGGACTGCTCTCAGCTCCAGGATATGCATGTGAAGACTGGTCTCTCAGACGGACCATGTACTTTGGACTGTCATTCCAATGAAATTCCCCCCACCCCAATTGGGAACAGTCCTTCGCCACTCTGGCCTGAAGGGTCAGTAGAATAAAACACTGAACATGGAAGACTAGGGGAGTTCAACCACCACTGAACATGTTTTTATATGCTGGTGAAGCAAATCAGAAAGTGCACCGGTCGATACCACACCGACTACTGAACTGCAAGAGTGTACTGCAACCCCTCATGTAAAATCTGAATCAAGGAACTAGGGTGATAGAGGCCATCACTGATCCCAGGAGCAGCAATAAGCACCTGGCCAGTGGCTTTTGATGGGGGAGAACTGTTAAGGCTCGTTGATGAAAGGTGAGAATTATCAACTCCAGCAATCTGACCATCTGCAGTGTTGCATCCAGGTGGGCCCAAATGAACTCTACTGCTTGAACAGGGATTAACACTGATTTTGTTTTTCAAATTGTTTGATTGCCAGACAGGAGTAAAGCTGAAGCAAAGAATCTCTGGCTTAGAGTAATAGATTCCTGGAGGGAGCAATTTTGAGCCAATAGATCAGATATGGAAACACAAGGAACTTGTGCAGTTTTAAGATGAGCTATATACACTGCCACATACTTTGCAAACACCAGGGGTGCTGTGGTTAGACCAAAGGGTAGGGCTCTGAAATGGAAATGACTGGGTCTCAGCCAAAAGCAGAGGAACCTTCTGTAGCACCCGGCTATCTTGCTGTGGTAGTACTAACCCTGAAGGCCTGCCAAGCATATCCAGTCTTACTTCCTTAACAATAGTAGCATGGACTGGACTCATTTGGAACTTTATTTTACTTAACTAAAGTCCAAAATAGACAAGAGGTTCCCATTCTTCTACAGGACCAAAAAGAACCTTGAGTAAACTCAAGATCCTTGCTGGTCTGGTGGGACCACCTGCATGACTCAATTTGTCTAATAGCTTTTATTTATTTATTTTACAAATATATATATATATATATATATATATATATTTTTTTTTTTTTTTTTTTTTAATCTCTTGTGCTGTAGCCTTCCTTTGCAGGGGTAGGACATTGCAAAATCTTCTTGAACTGGGAGGAAGAAGAAGAGAATATAACTGTGTGGCCTCTGGTTATGATTCGCTGCAACCTCAAATCTTGAATGATAGGCTGTCCTGGCTAATGGGTGCACAGATAAGTGCCCTTCCAATGTCTCAAAAGATTAGCCAGTTGGCCAACCTTTCAAGAGCACTGAAAAGTATCTGTAGGAGAAGGGGTGCCTAAATGCATGATTCTGAAGACAACCTCTGCCACGAGGGCAAAGTCCATTGTGATTATTCCCCCACTGTAACTGTGAATGTACCACTGCTCCAATTACTGTCATTGAATCTGATTAAGTGCCCTTGGAGTAAAGTCTTCATTGTAATTTACATGGCTATTTATATGGAAAATAGAAAAGTATTACTTGTTACAACTATGTACAACTTCGATCTGACAAGGGCAAAAGCACTCATCTTTTGCTTTAACTTTATAAACCACAGTTTAAATAAGCAATTCCAGCTTAAAGTGATCTTTGACATGGATCTTTCATAAGTTGTGACAATGGCCCGTTTTAATAGAGCAGTCATTCCTGTACAACTAGTTTTCCCTTTTATATATACATATATATATATATATATATATATATATGTATATATATATATATCTACACATATACACACACACACACGTATGTATACACATATAATGGCTTTTTTCTCAAAGATCGTGGTACAGTGGGAATCGGGGAATTTACCCTTCCCCACTGTACTGCAGTCTTGGAGTTAGTATAATTAAGCAGGGGGGTGTAGGGGGGCAAGACCCCATTCAAAAAATAGATTATTTTTCAAATATTTGTGATTTGAGGTAGTGTGTATTTGAATCTGTGACTGAAACTCTTTTACGTGTATATACTATACACACATAACACATTTTAAAGCCTGATATAGTTGAAAGTTGCAGGAGAATAACATAGCACACACTTCTCATTTTAGGTGCTGCAAGCACACAGTGGCTAACTAGGTGTGTTTTTTTGTTGTTGTTAATACGGAACTTCATAAATGTAAAGCAACAATGAAAGGTAGCTATCAGATCAAACCGTGAATGCATTTTTAGTTCATTGAGCTGTGCCGATATTGCCGTTTTCTTTTTTGTTTAATGTAAATAGTATACTATAAATAGCCAGTGTATGCACTGCACACAGCTTTTATTTCAGTTGTAAATAGCACATCTCCATCTCTGAATGGCCACAGCATATTGTATTCAGACAATCACTACTGTTGATGTTTTTGCTTATGTACGTTGGATCTCTGTAACCACCCGGGCTGGGCCTGAAACTAGTCTAGTCTGACCAATGCCCTATACCAAATCAACAAACGTAAATAAACTCTAGTGAGTAAACAACATGATAAGGAGAAATACACGGGTGGAAACAAGTCAGAACACTCTCTGTGCGCTGTTGCTTCACACTAAAACATATGACCTGGCTACTGTTATTTACAGAATCATATGTTTTTTTTACATCAAAGTTGTCATGCACTCTGGTACATGTACAAAAAATACCTCAACTTAACTAACTCAGCAGCAGTTTGTTACCATACTAACAACATTCTTTGTCCAAACTTTCCCAGGTCCATAAAAAAACAAAAGGAAAATGAATAGGTTGCAGTAGCTATTTTTACCAAGCATCAATGTGCTAAATTATTAAAACAAAACAAGAAAATATGAACATACATATGCATATTCCCATATAATTCAAATGTTAAATCTTTCAAGTAGTCATCAGAAAGGATTTTCAGCCTACCTTGTGTTTCAGGTCAGTCAGAAGTCAACCCTTCCGATGATCACTCCCACTGTAAAACAATTATAAATAACAATACTTTTAACATTTCAAATTGACAAGGTCTGACCTTTTAAATAACAATTCTGACAGTCCCATTACTTCAGTTCACAAAAAACATGTCACAAATCCCTAAAACACCCTATGAATCCCCACCGGAATCAATTTGCCTCTCTTCACACTCACAGCCATAGGCACTTCAAAGAAGTGAATCAAGAGCTGGCAATGAAAAATAAATTCAAGCAGTATATGAGATATGAAATATCACAGTCTAGTAAAAATTACATTAGACCTCCTCCTTAGTTCTACATCGAGACAATGTAAGCTAGGAGACCATGCAATCTAGGCATGCCGGATATTCAGGTTAGACTTCCACCTGCTCAGAGAATTAGGCAAAATGCATGCACTTCTTCTGTTCAAGCAATAATTACTGAAAAAACACTTCTGTCTAGTTCAACTACAAGCTGCTCTCCATCAGATAAAAATTATGGCAATTTCATTTTAATACTTGGAATAAATTACAAAAGTACAAACTAACAGATGGAATTAAATATTAAGGTATGAAGTGCAAACCAAGTGGTCACTTCAGTTTCTATCAAGACAGCGGCAAGTTTATGCTGGCAGAAGAGGCCTCAAGACACTAAAACCTTTAAGCAGGTCACGCCATTATTAATTTAGATTTGTAAGTAAGTTTTAGTGTTAGGACTTTCATCCAGTGGTGTTCCTTTAACACCACAGATGGGGAAGGCATGAATATCAAGTGTAGAAATATGTCTTTGCAGTACAGTACACAAAGTTTTCCTCTATATGGCTGAACCTGAAAGGAATTTCAACATTTTAAAACTGGATCCTTCCACCTGAGCATGATATTGCTTTTGTGAACACTAATTTTAAAGTGTGAACACTTTAAATAACTGCAATGAATCTTGCTGAGTGGATGCATTTTGAGGAAAATGTACTGCCATGAAAACAATGTGCCCACACTGAACTGCTTGACCAAGAGAGCAGAACTTTTGAGAAAACAAAATCAAGGGCAATAAAGAGGAGTACACTGTCCTGTAGTCACTGCTTCCCAGAATTATTCACTGACGTACCTGTAAACAAAAACATATCTGCATGTAAATCATAAGCAGGGAAGGAACCGGCTCTAAATATGCCACTAATTTATGGTAAGTTTTGTAGTGTATGCACACAAGGCAATTCATCCACAAAATGTGTAGGCCTACACAGACAGGCATATGGTTTCCGTTAATTTAAGGAGAAGTTCATAAACATGATGCATAAGGGCACATGACTAGCAAGTGGCAAGAATGAGCCATCAGAGCCATGTGCAATTCATTAAACTAAGCAAACTTCCTGGAGTAGTTACATATACTTCTGCATACACATCTGGAAGAGTCCAAGAAAAGAATAAGTATGTAAATGAAGTACTGCAATATATTTTATGATTGCACAGTTAAATGTGAGATATCTCCAGACATTTACAGGACTTCAACTGCAGACATACCACACCTACTACTGTAATAGAGTACCTGAAGCCCCAGGACAGGTGATGTGCTACTCAGCTTAACATATGTAAGTGTCAGCATCTACCTAAAATGCAAGAAATCTGCACAATTTTTGTTTACAATCCCTCATTCAAACACATCTCCCACTTACATGTACTTTGCATACTTGTACTGTAACTCAGTCACACACTGTACTACCACAAAGACCATGAACTGACTCACTTCCACAGTCATGGACAGAGAGGTAGAAAAGTTTATGAATCACTGCTGGCCATGTCTACTCACTGTGCACATATTGTGTTAAGGTACCTCTACAACACAAGCAACTAGGGCACAGCATATTACTAGCAGAATGTGCATATTCACCTGTTTGAAATTTGCCAAGAGTTATTACTGTATAACTTTTTGTTTCCAGACAGTAATTTTTATAGGGGCTCAGGAATAGGACCTCTCCTTTTTCCTGAAGAAAATTCAGGGGGAAAAGTACAGTTTTGTACCTACCATAAATGTAGATGTTCGAGTGCTAATACAGCTGCAGTCATAACAGATGGGTTCTCCTGTCAGGCGGGTCCTCGGTCGGCCGAATTCCAAAGTCTAGGTCCGGCGTCGGTTGTCATCGCTTTCTTTCCTGACGTCAGTGCGACAGGGGTATATAACACATAGCCGATGCCATTTTCTTCAGTCTTTCTTGCCCCAGATGTCAGGTGCCCCCAGAAGGAAGGCAATATATATAAAAAAAAAAAAATATATATATATATATATATATATATATATATATATATATATAAAATATATAATCATGCATTACAATATAATCAAAAATCAGTAGTTGCAAGCAAATACACCATAGAAGGATAACTCAATCAATCAAGTTGTAAGATGAGGAGTTAGCCACTAGGTCTGTACCCAGAGGGGAAGGAGGGAGGGAAACCTGGACTGCAGCTGTATTAGCACTTGAACATCTACATTTATGGTAGGTACAAAACTGTACTATGTTCATCGTGCATACAGCTGCAGTCATAACAGATGGGTAGAATCCCAAAGCTACGCACAGGGTGGTAGGCACTAGGTGGAAATGGGAGGAGCCAGAATGCCCTGCAACACAGCAGTAGCAAAACTTGCTCTAGTTTTGGAGTATAAAGGTAGGTGGTAGAGTTTAGTGAAGGTATGCACAGAACTCCAAGTGGCTGCCTCCAAAATATCTTTGGTAGGGACTCCTCTGAGGAAGGCTGCAGAGGTAGCTGTGACCCTTGTGGAGTGGGATCTGATGCCAGCAGGTACAGATTTACCACGAAAGGAGTAACAAAACCGTATGCAGTGGCCTATCCATTTCGAAATTGTCTGCTTGGAAATTGGCTTCCCTTGAGCTCCTACAGCATAGGACACAAAGAGTTGTTCTGATTTCCTGAAAGGCTTTGTTCTGTCCAAATAGTAACGTAGCTGTCTATGGATGTCTAAGGAATGTAGCAGCCTTTCCCCTTTGTTTTGAGGATTGGGGTAAAAGGTAGGTAAGTGTATGGCCTGATTTAAAGCTACCCTGGATACTACCTTAGGCATAAATGACGGGTTGGTTCGTAGGGAAACCCTGTCCTGATGGAGGATGAGAAAGGGCTGCACAGCCATGAGGGCTTGTAGTTCTGAAACCCTACGAGCTGAGGTAATGGCCAGAAGGAAAGCTGTTTCCCAGGACAAATATTGCAAATCTGTTGAGGCAGCTGGTTCAAACGGAGGCAATGTTAATTTTTCTAGAATGTAATTAAGATCCCAGGCTGGTATTGGTTGTTTCCTTGGAGGTCTTATATTCTTATCCCCTCTGAGGAACTGTCTTAAGAGTGGGTGAGAGAATAACGGTGGATTAGTGTTGTGTTGTATTCTGCAGAAATGGCTGAGGCATGAATTTTGATGGAGGAAAATTAAAGTCCACTGTTCAACAGCTCAGCTAGATACTGTAATATCTGAGGCAAATTCAGTTTTCTAGGATCCTGGCCTTTTTTCTCATTCCAAGCGCAAAACCGTTTCCATTTTGCAGAGTAAGCCTTTCTAGTAGATGGCCTTCTGGCCTCCAAAATGACATCCTGCACCTCTTTGGAGAGTAGGGTCTGTTGTGGTGTTAAGGAATTTTCCATGCAGCCAGATTGAGTGTTTTCAGCTGACTGTGAAGAGTTTTGTAGCTGTGCTGAGTCAGTAGAAGAGGCATTAGAGGTAGGGTCCAGGGAGGAGTATGTTTTAGGCTCCTCAGGAGTGGGTACCAGTGTTGTCTTGGCCAGTCTGGAGCAATCAGTATCATCTTCGGTCTGTCTGCTCTTGCTTTCAAGAGCACCTTGGGCAGAAGAGGCAAAGGTGGGAAGGCGTAAACTGTCCGTGCTGCCCAACTGAAAGAAAGGGTGTCCACTCTCCAGGCCTTTGGATGGAAGGTCCTTGAGCAGAACTTTGTCAATTGATGATTCCTGTGGGTGGCAAAGAGATCTATGTCTGGCCTTCCCCACGCTTGGATTATCTTTGTAAAGACTTCTGGATGCAACTTCCATTCGTGTGGGTCTGTCATATTTCTGCTTAGATTGTCTGCCAGCGTGTTTTCCAATCCTGGCAGGTACTGTGCTTGAAGTTCGATTTGCCATTCCAGAGCCAAGTTCCAAAGTGACATGGCTAGCCTGCACAGGGGGTATGAATGTGTTCCTTCTTGTTTGTTTATGTACCACATTACTGTGGTGTTGTCTGTTCTTATCAATAATTGCCCTGGATGCAGGAGGTCCTTGAAAGCTGTAATTGCATTTATCACTGCTAGCATTTCCTTTTGATTGATGTGAAGGTGCTTTTCCTTTTGGGACCATTTGCCCTGAATGCACCTGTCTGTCATGTGTGCCCCCCAGGCGTAGTCTGAGGCGTCTGTTATGATGACTTGATTTGCTTGAGGCTTGCAGAATGGTAGACCTGTGTTTGTTTGGCATGTTTGGGCCCACCATAGAAATTCCTTTTGCAAACATGGAATTATTGGTATTATTGTTTCCAAACTGTGGCTGTGTTGAGACCAAAGGTTTTTTTTAGGTATCACTGAAGTTTCCTCATATGCAACTTTGCACATGGGATTAGAAGAATGCAAAATGCCATGAAGCCCAGAGCCTGCAGGATTTTCCTTGCAGTTAGCCTGGTACAATTTGCTAGTATTTTGAAGTACTGAGTTAATTGCCCCTGTTTTTCTGGCGTAAGATAGGCCATCTGGGTGTTTATGTCCAAGTTGGCACCCAAGTTATTTTCTGAGATGGTGTTAGCCTGGATTTCTCTTTGTTGACTGTGTATCCCAGAGAATTCAATAACCGTGTTACATAAGCCAGATGTTCCAGAAGTATGTGTTTGCTGTCCGCTTGGATCAGGCAATCATCCAAATAAGGGTAAATTTGTATCCCTTGAAGTCTGCAGTAGGCAATTACTGATGCCAGGCATTTCGTGAATACTCTGGGCGCAGTAGATAAGCCAAAGGGCAATGCAGAGAATTGATAGTGGATTGAACCTGCAAGAAATCTGAGGTATCTTCTGCAGCTTTGTCTGATTGGGACATGCAGGTATGCCTCCTTGAGGTCCAATGTTACCAGCCAAGACTCCTTGCCCAGCATGGGAAGAAGCTGCTGTAAGGTGAGCATCTTGAATTTTGGTACGAGTAGAAATGTGTTTAGGATGGATAAGTCCAAAATGGGTCTCCAGTCGGTTCCTTTCCTTGGTACCAGGAATAGTCTGGAATAAAAACCTTGACCTTGTTCATGAGTAGGTACCTCTTGAATAGCTTTCATGTCCATGAGCTTTGAAATTTGTATTTGAGCCTTTGCCCTTTGATTGTGTGGCAGGTTTGGCATGCCTCTCATTTTTGGAAGAGTGTGAAAATGAAATCTGTAGCCTCTGTTTATAATGTCCAGGATCCATTTGTCTGTTGTGATAATATGCCAATTTTTTGTAAATAATGCCAGCTTTCCTCCCAAGGGTGCTGCCAGCTGAGACTTGCTTGGCATGAAAAGGGGAAAGTCATTGGGTTTGTTTCCTGTATTGTTGTGTACTGTCTTCGCCACCTCTTGGTGCTGGAGTTTGCCATTGTCTGCATCTATATGATCCTTGAGATTGTCCTCTGCCCCTTGTGCGCCTGTATCTACCTCTTTGGGGCTTGTCCGTGGCTGGAAAGGACCAGTTTTTTGAAGGCCAATTTCTGCTAAAACGTGGTGGTTGAACCTGTAGAAAAGCTTTGACAGTTTGCATAGATTTAGCTTTTTCTTCCATTTTCCGTAGTATCTCCTCAGCATTAGTACCAAATAATACATCCTTTTGTAAAGGAGCATCTAGTAGTTTAGCTTTAACATGATCAGGCAAGGTTTGTTCCCTAAGCCAGGCATGTCTACGAATGACTGATCCTGTAACAGCAGCTCTACCTGAGGCCTCTAGAGCATCATAGCCACATTGTAAGGTGTGTTTACCCACTTGTTCTGCACTATGCATCATATCCTGCAACTCCTTCAAATCTGGTTGTTCAGGTTGTAACATTTTATTCCTTAATTGTGATAACAGAAACTGCTGATATTTAAGCATATAGAACTGACAATTTAAGGCCCTCATGGCTAGGGTGGCCGAGGTATATACCTTTTTTCCCCACCTTTCTAAGGATCTAGACTCTTTTTCGGAAGGTAGTGGATTCTTAGCAGTAGAGGCCTTCATTCCCTTGGGGCCTTGAGAAATGGTTTCAGGGTCAGCATTATGGCTTTTGTAAAGAAATTGGTGAGAGTTAGGAACTCTGTAGTACCTACCAGGCTTGACTGGGGCAGGAGGCAGGGAATCCGGATTATGGCAAGCCTCCGAGTAAACATCATCAAGTATGTCCAAGACAGGAGGTATCGCCAGAGGTCTGTGCTGAGGTAGCAAAAGAAATTCCCTAAGTCTTTTCTTGGAATCAGAAAAGTCTTGGCCTTCCCAATGGAAGTGTTCCCTCAAGGTATGCAAGGTTTCCCCAAAAGAAAAATCCTCTGGGGGAGATGCAGAAGGAATTGACTGCTCTGCATCAGAATCTTCAAAAGGGGAGTACGAGTGTTGCTCTTCATCAGAATGTTCTGAAATAATGGAGCCCTGGTCAGAAGAGGGAGAATCTTCCTCCACTCTGGGTCTCTTGTCCGGAGGGGGTTGGGAACCCCTGATAAGAGTAATTAAATCCTCAGCCATTTTTAGCATCTGCTTTTTAGGCATGGGGCCTGGAGATGGGCCCTGTGCAACAGGCCTCTTGGGATGCATGGCTGATTTGGACTTAGTAAAGGCCTTTATGGAAAAGGAAGATGAGGGTCTAAAGACACCATGGGTGGAAAGTGGACCTGTCTACATTAGGAGGCTCAACACTCACAGTGGCTTCGGTAGCTGTAGTCTGGGTATGGGCCGAGGCACCTGCGGTCTCGGTTACAGAAGACACCGCCAGAGAAGTGTCGTCTGTAGTCAGGGGCTGCGTAGGCGCCTCGCTGAGAACCGGACCACATGTAGCCGGTTTTGGCGTGGTGTCAGTGGAGACCGCGGACCTCGCATGTCGGTCTTTGTCCTTGCGTTTTTTGGACAAAATGGTAGTCGGAGTCTCCGACGACATTTTATAATCAAAAGCTTTACCAAAAAAAGTGCTGGGCGAACTCCGCCCGACGCTTAATAGTGCGTTTATTGAAAGTAGCGCAAAAGCGACAGCCCGAGAAGTCGTGGTCTGGGCCTAAACAAGGTATACAGAGGGAATGGAAATCCTTATGCGGTATTTGCTTCCCACAAGAAATACAATTGTTAACTTTGTCTGACATCGGTCTGAGGCAAGAAAAGTTTCCCCAATGGGGTACTTAGCTTTAAAGAAGACTTTGGTTTCCAAATTTTCGTAATTTCAGAAGCTGGCCGACCGGCACTTGCGAACTGCTTCTGCTTCGGGCACCGCGCGGCAAAAAAGACTGAAGAAAATGGCGTCGGCTGTGTCTTATATACCCCTGTCGCACTGACGTCAGGAAAGAAAGTGACGACAACCGACGCCGGACCTAGACTTTGGAATTCGGCCGACCGAGGACCCGCCTGATGGCAGGAGAACCCATCTGTTATGACTGCAGCTGTATGCACGATGAACATCTGCCTGTTCTGACCAGAAAAATAAGGTCCTCGGCCAGCCTAAGTCCTGTTGAATAAGGTCCTCGGCCAGCCTAAGTCCTGTTGGTAACCAGTGGGATGGGAGCCGGTAGGCCTAGACACAGGCCTCGAGGTCGAGCTCTTCTTGGGTGTAACCTTTGCCTTTGGGCCTGTATGTGTCCACTACTCTGATGCCAGTCTCTTGAAAGGAAGAAATGGTAGCTGCCGGATGCCCCTGGTGAGCACTGTTGGTTGTGGATTGTTCGCCGGAAGCCGAAGCCTGCAGAGCGGCGCTGGTCCCGACCAACAAACCATAAACCAAGGTCTGCACTGAAGTTGAGGGACCCGATAGCATGTCAGACTCCAAACAGGTCTCAACAGAGGCCTGTGCCTTCACCTCACTCGCAGAAGAGGGCTACAAAACAGCCTCACCTTCTTCTGCAATTATAAGCTTTGGGGGACTGGTGGAGGGAGAACTGGTGTTGTCCAAGGCCCTAAGTTTGGGTCTTTTTTCCTTCTTTCACTTAGGAAGCTCAATCTTGGGACGGCCAACTGATGCCATCACATGATGCGAAGTGGACTGCTGACTAAGGTGCTTAGATAGCATTACAGCCATACCCACTATAGTTCTGGCATTAAAACAGGTGCACAGATGGCAATTAGGGACACTGTAGTTTGGGACTAAGCATGACACACAAAGTATGAAAGTCTCTGTGTGGGATTTGTTTTCCACAGAAGAGATGGTTGTTAACTTTATCTCACATGAAAGAAAGAGTTCCCCAATGGGGTGTTTAGCTTTTAGAAGATTTCTCACTTTGGTGCGGACCAACCAAACACTCAGTACTGCTTTGGGCTCTGAAAGCAAGAAAGACTGATGTCATGGCTTCAGCTGGCCCCCTTTATACCCAAACATACCAACATCAGGGTAGAGCGTCCGCCAGCCTTAGGAGGAGGGAATTTTTTACTCTAGTAGTTGGGCTGACCAAGGGCTTCCGAAGCAGGAAATTCCATAAGTCAGGACTGCAACAGTGAAACACGAAAAACATCTAACAGTTATCTCCAACCTTGGCATAAATAAGTCTTCCATAAATATTTCCATTTGTGCTCTTTATTTCCACATTTCTTTTCTTTATATAAATTTTCATTAAATTGCCAAAATATTTCCAATACTTCTACAGGATCACTGGTTATTTTTCTTTTCTTCAGTATGTCATTTTCACTTCACTACCCTACTTATCTTAGTTTTTATTGGTTCATGATCTGAAAGAGTTACTGGATGTGTACTGAAGATTTCAATTAAATGCACACATTCCTGTGAAATATAATTTCTATCCAGTCTAGCCAGTTATTATGCACTGGGTAATATCTAAATTGTGTCAGAGATCCTACTGCTGAATTCACATCTTCCATACCAAATATTTCCATAAATTTCTTCAGGAGTCTACCCACTTTTGTTATATTTTCCCTTATAGGTCAACCAATACATCCTCACTATTACAAATAAAAGTTCCATTCCCCGGCTGTAAGTAATAATCCAGTGTGAAACCCAATTATTTCCCTCCAAATTTTCTTAAGCTCCATAATAGCAGTTCCTCATGGAACAAAAATACAAGCTAGTATAATGCTCCTCCCTTGCCAACAGCCCCTTACCACCACAAATCTACCATAGTCTTCCCTCCCCCTTCTATTATTATTGGAGCCCTTCTAGCAAGGAGTATTCTCCTCTGTCCATGATATTCCGCTGAATATCCTTCCTGAAATCACTTCTGTCAAAGTCACATGTTCATTCCTTTCCAAATGCGTCTTTGACAACATTGCTATTTGTACTCTTCATTTCTTAATATAATTCAATAAACTTTCCTTTTTGTCTATACTTGTAAGGCCATTTACATTCCAAGATAATCTGGATAGCGTAGCCATTGTGATTAAAAAAAAAAAAAAAAGACGATTGTTTCCTCCTATTATACATGACAGTTTTTTTGAATGTGTATTTCTAACTTTATTACATGCATGCACTCTTTGGCAGGCTACTTTTATATAGTTTCTTCGCATTACCACCTAAACCTGTGTCACATACTTCAAGACTTTATGTTTTAATGAAAATGCTATACAAAAAAAAAAAAAACACATTTTCAAAACATCCCTATTCCCTTTAATTTACAACAGAAAAATATGTACTTTTTAAAGAAAAGAAAAAAAAAACAAAGTTTAACTCTCCAGACAGGAACAATCTCCCAAATCAACATCTGCAAACAAAGGTATTACCTAACCTTAAATTAAGGTTACCCATGCTAAAGTGCATGTTACAGCTTGTGTTCTAACTTGCAAGGATTGCTAACTGTTCTTTTCTTATCTCTGTTTGCCTCCCAGATAAACAGAGTCCCCTTTCTGTTTGCTGGCTCACTTTCTGTTGGATAAGCTTTTTTTTTTTTTTTTTTTTTTTTATTTCACCCTTTGTGTGTCTGCATCCAAAAAAGTCTTTGATTCTAAAAATATTCTAAAGACAGCTGGATACAAAAGCTTGACTCTCACACCTGCCTCTCAACATTCCCCAGTTGCTGGTGCACAGTAAATAATCATTTTCCACAAACATTCTGTTGTCTCCAATTTTTAAAACGTTTTCCCTTCCGTTACAGTTTTGGCAGGATCACTTATTTCTGCTGGTATAAACTGTATCTCAATTAATACAGGCCTTGGCTACTTTCTCATGGACATGTATGGAGCATACACTCTCTAAGCCCTTTCAGTTAGTAAATTCTGCTGTGAAATATTAGCAACTTCTGGTGTGGAATATCAGTCTTGTTGCTTATTTTTGCTTTCATAAAATCAATACAGTGTTCCTTTCAGTTTCACCAGTACAGCAAATAATCTCAGGTTCTCTACATAATCTGTTTCCTAACTCTCTATCATATTTTGAAACGGCTATTTTTGAGAAGCTTCATACTCAACCAGCATTTTCTTCATTTTACCCTCCGATTTTAGTAGTTGTATCAGTTCATCTGAATAGCTAGTTAAAAGTTTGCCTTTTTTTCTAGCCATTTGTTATTTGATTTGATATATTCCTTAAACGTTTCATTTATTTTAATCACCACTGAGAATATTTGATTTATTTTTTCCTCTAAATTACTGGAAGCCATCTCTTGTACCAAAGCAGGACAGGGTACTACTTTTTGCAGAACAGTTGCAGAATTCTTACCAGCCAGTGTTTTCTCTTCACCTTTTCTGGTTGAATTTTCTCATTCAGGTTTTCTAAATGTCTTCTTTTCTGGCATCCAAGAAGAGTTTGTACTAGTCAGTAACTGAATTTTACCCAAGCTGACAACATCACTGACTCTTATTCTCAGTTTCTGTTTACACACTGGGAGAGATGAAATTAAGATGCTGATCAGTGTGCAGCCATCTTGGAAGTCTCACAACTGAGATTCAATTAGCAGCCCTAACACTGGAGGAGCTAGGAAAAGCAGGTGCAGGAGTGAAGAGCTGGGGCTTTCTCAAATCTCCCAGAAGGTAGATGGGGGTTACATATACTCAGAGGCACAAAGGGTGGTACGACTGCCATGGTGGAGACACCAGAAACCACTCATGCCATGAAGAGAGGAGTAGGGCTGCTTGGAGAATACACTCCTTATAAGTTTGTAGGCGATTACCAGGCTAATGACCCCTGGGAAGCCATTTTAAGCCTAGCCATGTTTCTTACATGTACATGGCATGTTGATACCCTAGGACTGTTTTATGCAGTATATGTAGACTTGAGGATTTGTGCTCAAAGCATGTACAGGCTGCCTCTGTTACAGACACTGATGCCAGACCAGTAGTAAAATTTCCAATTCCCCATCCAGTGGTCAAAATTATGCTTGAATTGGGTTACAGAAGAGCTCTGCTGGACTTGGATGAGAAACTTATTCCAGAGAAGGAGTAATCTTAGACACACACCCTTCAGCATGTCCAATTAATGCTGCAGGCAAGATTTAGGTCCCCAGATTGGGTAATTTTGATACCATTTGTTTTGAGGATGTGCAACAGGCCCATCAGAGTGGGATAAGGGGATGCTTTGCAGGCCAGACATAAATCATCTCTCAGCGGCCTGTATGATACCAGAGTACAGGAGACAGGACTTTGAGATAGTCCGCATAGGACATGTTTATACCCCATATTCCTTTGTCAGGAACCTCTGTGGAAGCTTCAGTTGTTGCATATGCATGGTCAGGAAAGTACAGTTATGTACACTTACCATAAATGTAGATGTTCGAGTGTATTCACTGTTGCAGTCATTACATTTGGGTTATCCTGCTGGCAGGTTGCCCTCAGTCAGCCTGAATTCCAAAGTCTTGGGTCCTGCGTCGGTTGCTGTCGCCTCTTCCTTGACGTCATGTCGTCAGGGGTATGAAAGATGCAGCTGACACCATTTTATTCACCTTTTCTTGCCCCAGATGTCAGGTGCCCACAAAAGGGTAGGCTAAAATTATGTAAATAAAACATACATGCACCAAAATAAGCTTTATCTTCATCTATAAGCAAATACACCACCTAGGTTGTATAGATTAGAGAAGTAAAGATAAGTTCCAGCAAAAATAAGGGGGGTGACGGGTGGGTAACTTGGACTGCAACAGTGAATGCATTCGAACATCTACATTTATGCTAAGTGTACACAACTGTACTATGTTCTTTGTGTTTCACTGTTGCAGTCATTACATTTGGGTTGAGTCCCAAAGCTATGGTTGGGGTGGCTGGTGCTAAACAGCATTAGGTGCGGCTATGAGGCCCTGCAGAACTGCAGTGGCAAAGCCTGCCCTGGATTTAGAGTAAAGAGGCAGATTGTAATGTTTTGTAAAGGTATGCACTGAACTCCAAGTAGCAGCCTCTAAAATGTCTTTGGTTGGTACTCCCCTGAGAAAGGCTGCAGAAGTGGCTGCAGCTCTGGTTGAATGTGGCCTATTGCCCTTAGGCACTGGTTTGCCATGCTGTGAGTAGCAGAAATGAATGCAGTGACCTATCCACTTTGAAATAGTCTGCTTGGAGATAGCAGAAATGAATGCAGTGACCTATCCACTTTGAAATAGTCTGCTTGGAGATAGCCTTTCCTTGTGATGCTGTGGCATATGCCACTAGTAATTGTTCTGTCTTTCTGAAAACTTTAGTTTTGTCCAAGTAAAATCTAAGTTGTCTGTGTACGTCCAAAGAATGCAGAATTTTCTTCCCCTTGTTCTGTGGATTTGGATAAAAAGTTGGCAATTGAATTGTTTGGTTAAGGGCTACACTAGATGCCGCCTTAGGCATAAAAGTAGGGTTTGTTCTCAGAATGACCCTGTCTGGATAAAAAATGATAAAGGGTTCCACAGCCATGAGAGCCTGTAGCTCTGAAACTCGTCTTGCAGAAGTTATTGCTAGGAGCAGAGCTGTTTTCCAAGATAAGAACTTTATATCTGCAGTAGCAGCTGGCTCAAAAGGAGGTAAGGTGAGTTTTTCCAAGACATAACTGAGGTCCCATGCAGGTATTGGCGTTCTCCTTGGAGGCGTTATGTTTTTCGCTCCTCTGAGGTACTGCCTTAATAAAGGATGAGAAAAGAGTGGTGGCTCTGTATTGTAATGTGCCGAAATGGCAGAGGCATGGATTTTAATTGATAAAAAAGATAGGCCTTTGTCCAGCATCTCAGTTAAGTATTGCAAAATCTGAGGAATATTTGGGACAGCTGTATTAGCTCCTTGAGCTTGGTTCCAAGCGCAAAATCTCTTCCATTTCCCAGCATAGGATTTTCTAGTACTAGGCCTTCTGGCTTCTAAAATGACATCCATCACAGCCGTACTGAGAGGTGTGGTTTGTATGGCTACATTATCCGCCATGCTGCCAGGTTTAGGGTCCTGAGTTGGCTGTGCAGAATCCGATTGTTTTGCTGGGACAGTAGATGAGGTATTTGAGGTAAGGTCCAGGCTGAGCACTGGGACAAGTTCCTTAAGATCAGATACCAGTACTGGCGTGGCCAGTCTGGGGCAATCAGAATCATTTTTGGTTTCTCCTGCCTGACCTTTAAGAGTACCTTGGGGAGGAGAGGCAGCGGAGGAAAGGCATATACTGATAGGTTTGTCCAGTTGAAAGATAAGACGTCCACTTTCCAAGCTTGTCTGTGGTAAGTCCTTGTGCAGAATCTTTTTAGTTGATTGTTTTAAGGGGAGGCAAATAGATCTATGTCCGGGAGTCCCCATTTCTTTGTTATCATGCTGAAGACTTGTGGATCCAGGTGCCACTCTTGGGGATCCATGAGGTTTCTGCTTAGTTAGTCTGCCAGAGTGTTTTCCTTTCCTGGCAGGAATTGTGCCTGCAGATGAACTTGGTAAGTCAATGCTGTGTCCCATAAAGCCATGGCTTGTCTGCACAGGGGATAAGAATGAGTGCCCTCCCCCCTGCTTGTTTATGTACCACATGACCGTGGTGTTGTCTGTCTTTATCAGTAGTTGTCCCGGATGAAGTAGGTCCTTGAAGGCTGCCAGGGCATTTTGAACAGCTAACATCTCTTTTTGACTGATATGTAGATGCTTTTGGTTTGAGGATCAGGTGCCCTGAATGCCTCTTCCCTGCCATGTGTGCCCCCCAGGCATAATCTGGAGCATCCGTCATTAGGCTCTGCCTGGCTGGGGGTAGTGAGAATGGCTGTCTCTTGTTTTGGTGACAAGCCTTTGTCCACCATCGAAACTCCTGTTGCAGGCAGAGAATTAGAGCAATCATTGTTTCCAAACTGTGGCAATGTTGTGTCCAGACACTTTTTAGGTACCATTGAATTTTCTTCATATGCAGTCTTGCATATGGAATTAGTAAGATGCAGGATGCCATGAAGCCCAAAGCCTGCAGAATTTTTCTTGCAGATAACTGGGCCTTTGTTGCCATTTCCTTGAAATAGGTAGTCAGTTGCCTTTGCTTGACTGGAGTGAGATAAGCCATCTGGGCAGTTGTATTTAAGCTTGCACCCAGGAATATTATCTTTTGAGAGGTTTTGATTTCTTTTTGTTGACTGTGTACCCTAGGCATGTTAAAAGTCTCATCACAAACGTCAGATGCTGTAGTAGAATGTCCTTGTTCTCTGCTTGTATGAGGCAGTCGTCCAAGTAAGGATATATTTGTATTCCTCTGTCTGCAGTAAGCAATTACTGGTGCCAGGCACTCTGTGAAGACCCTGGGCGCAGTAGATAAGCCAAAGGGCAGTGCAGAGAATTGGTAATGCTTTGAGCCAGCCTTGAATCTGAGGTATCTTCTGCATGATTGTCTGATTGGGACATGCAGGTTAGGTCTAAAGTCATGAGCCAAGCCTTGCTGCCCAGCATGGGCAGAAGCTGTTGTAAGGTCAACATCTTGAATTTTGGTATATCCAAGAAAGTGTTTAGAATAGATAGGTCCAGTATTGGTCTCCATGCTTTGTCCTTTCTGGGTACCAAGAATAGTCTTGAGTAAAATCCTTGTCCCTGCTCTTGCTGTGGCACTTGTTGAATAGCCCTCATGTCCATGACAGCTGCGACTTGTTTTTGAGCCTCTGCCCATTGATTTTTTGGCAGGTCTGGCCAACCATTTGCCCTTGGCAGGGTATGGAAATGAAACTTGTAGCCTTGTGACACTATGTCTAGAACCCATTTGTCTTGGGTTATAATGTGTCAATTTTGTGAAAAAAGTGCTAGTTTTCTCCCCAAGGGTGCTGCCAGAAGACAAGTGCTTGGTGCAGGCAAGGGGAAGTCATTGGGACTGTTTCCTGTATGATTGTGCTTTGTCTGCTCCACCTTTGGAGGTAGAAGCACTCCACTGCTTAAACCTGTAGGATCCTTGCGGCTGTGATCTGCCTGTAGGGTGTCTAGATCTGCCCCTTTGAGGTCTGTCGGAGACTGGAAAGGACCAATTCTTTGTAGGCCAGTGTCTGCTAAATCTAGGTGGCTGTACCTGTAAGAAATCCTTGACCGTTTGCATAGATTTCGTTTTGTCCTCCATTTTAACACCTCTTCTGCATTAACACCAAACAAGGTATCATGTTGTAAAGGAGCATCTAATAATTTTGCTTTAACATGGTCAGGCAGATTTTGTTCCTTTAACCAAGCATACCTCCTAATGACAGAACCCGTAACAGCAGCCCTGCAGGATGCCTCCAGAGAATCAAACCCACATTGCAAATTATGCTTTCCAACTTGTTCAGCTGCATGCAATAAATCCTGCATTTCTTTGTTTTCTGCACATTCAGAATTTGCCATCATTTTCTGTTTAAGCAGTGTCATGATATATTGCTGATATTTGAGCATATGAAACTGCCAAGTTAAGGCCCTTACAGCCAAAGTAGCAAATGTGTAAATCTTTTTTCCCCATCTATCCAGTGCCCTAGAATCCCGGTCAGAGGGGGTAGGGTTTTTTGCAGTAGAAGCCTTGACCGCTTGTGGACCCTGAGAAACAGTTTCTGGGTCTGCAGTAGGGTTTTTGCAAAGGAATTTATGAGTCAGGGACCCTGTAGTATCTGTCCGGCTTAACAGGAGCTGGAGGTACAGAGAGTCAGGGGTCAGATTAGACTCCAAGAACACATCTACAATGTCCAACACAGGTGGAATGGCTAGACGCCTGTGTTGAGGAAGTAAAAGGAAATCTTTGAGCTTTTTCTTAGATTCAGAAAAATCTTGGCTCTCCCAGTGGAAGTGCTCCCTCATGGTATGCAAGGTTTCCCCAAAAGAGTAGTCCTCAGGAGGAGAAGCTGAAGGAATTGATTCTTTAGCTTCAGAATCCTCATAGGGGGGAAGGAGAATATTCCTGATCAGAAGAGGAATCAGAAGAAATGGAAACCTGATCTGAAGATTCATAGTCTGTATCTTGCCTAGGCCTCTTATAAGGAGGGGGATGGGAACCCCTGATCAAGGTGATTAAGTCTTCGGTCATTTTGAGCATCTGTTTTTTTGGGCATGGAGGCCTGTCTTTGTGGCTGGTGAACTTGTTTCTTTGCCTTTAAAGGTGTTTTAGTCTTTGAAGTCGATTTAATATATAATTGTTTAGGTCTGAATACACCCGCAGAAGCCGATGCTTGCTCAGCGGCTCCGGACCCATCTGAGGGAATAATCTCCAAGGCTCCAATACCTTGAGTTTCCAGCGGCCTGGCCGACTCCATGTGGGAGTCGGAAGCGGCCTGCGACTCTAAAGTAGCGGTTATCAGGGGCTGCGAAAGCGCCTCACTGAGAACCGGCGAACCCGCGACTTGCTTAGGAGAAGCTTCATCGTCGGTTTTGGACCTCGGTTGCCTGTCTTTTTCTTTGCGTTTTTTGTGAACTCCGGTAGTCGGATGGCTATCCGACAACATTGTATAATTAAATCTCCACCCAAAATAGCTTAATGCAAAATCGTACCGACGCTTAATAGTGCGTTGGTTAAATCTTGCACAAAACCAACAACTAGCAACGTCGTGGTCAGGGCCTAGGCAAGGAATACAGTAAGAATGAAAGTCCTTATGAGGTATTTGCTTCCCACAAGAAATACAATTACTAACTTTTTCTGACATCGGTCTGGAGCAAGAAAAAAGTTTCCCCAGTGGGGTACTTAGCTTTTAATGAAGACTTCGGATCTGAAACTCAAACATGAAAATCTCAGGAGTCGGCCGACCGGCACTTGCGAACTGCTTCTGCTTCGGGCACCACACGGCAAGAAAGACTGAATAAAATGGTGTCGACTGCATCTTTCATACCTCTGACGACATGACGTCAGGGAAGAGGTGACAGCAACAGACGCATGACCCAAGACTTTGGAATTCAGGTCGACTGAGGGCAACCTGCCAGCAGGATAACCCAAATGTAATGACTGCAACAGTGAAACACTAAGAACATCATACTGAAGGGGGTACTGTACTCAGTGATTGGACGGATGAGGGTACAGTACAGCAAAACAATGACATCTTTGGACCTTTGCTTATACATTGTGCAACAAACAATTTCCTTACCACCATAGGCAAGTGATGATGAACGTCCAGGTTACTGTCTAGATGTGTTCGCAGATCCCAGACCACTGGGTCTACCCTTAGGGGTGTATTGCCAGTGTGGTAGGTTTCAAGGGGTAGGCATCTTGCCAAAGGATACTATTATGGATTTCTTTGCATTAAGTTTTAGACCATGGCTCTGGACTTAACAGTTCTAATGTCAGTTTAGTACTATGGCAAAAATATCCTCGACCCAATTCTCAGACTCTGCTCTGGACTCCTCCCTGCAGAGGGTTTGTCTCTCACTCATCAAGTCTGATCACCACCTGGTTAATCTTACCTTCAAAACATTCTCTCCTTTGGTTACTGATGCTACCATCTTTTGAGAAATAAAAATACTCACCTTTTACAACTGTATGACAAAAATTGCAAAATCCTCCCACACTAATGTCCAAAACAGAATTGGGATATGCCTATACCTATGCCATATACCTATGCCACTCTATGGTCATTTAGATAAATACATTAATACGACTATCCCCACCAGGACAAAAAAAAAAAAAAAAAAACAGTGGCAAATTCAATAACAAGCCCCTCCCGGTGGTCAGTAGATACAAATAAACTTTGTATAAAGGAGGAAACCGTTTAGATTACCTTGTAATGCCAGAACCACTCATCAAAATGAGAATATAAAGTGCCTCACTAAGAAGCCTTCCTTCCATGAACATATAATTATCCTTAGCCTCTGAAGTAAGTCTAAATTCTTCTTCTGCTATGTTTGAAAATCAAAGATTAATTCACATCACTGCTCAGAACTTATCTACAATAGCACCTCCTATTCAAGTCCAAATGACACTGCCATTACAATGGCGAACATGTTTGCTGCAAATTCCTTCTCTGAAATTACCGTCCCTACCCCAAAACATATACCAGTCACTCATCCCTCCCCCACCCCCATGCGTACACACCATCTCTAAGGACTACATCCTTAAAATGCTCAAATATAAATAATTCTGCTTCAAACAGATCCTGACAACATTCCAGGCTGACTTATAAACAGTATCAAGCAGACCCTTGATAATCCCCTCCTTAAGTTGTACAACCTAAGCCTTGCCACATTCTACTTTCCCAATTAATGGTGGCTGGGGTGGTGATCCCACTACTAACCCAAGAAGCTATAGACCCATTAGCTTTACTAGTCTTGTCTGCAAAGCTACGTAACACACCATCCCTGACCACATATACCAGGAAATTAAGACTTTAATCAGGCTCAACCCATAAAAGATCTGCTTTAAGGGCCTGTCATATCTATTCAACCTTACAAACGTCTCCAAAAAGGTTGCGCAGTCCATGGACAATGGTCACACTGTTCACACTGTCTACCACATAATGGAACTGTATAATAGCTACAGCTTTAAACATAAATCTCTATGTGATAAGATGGATTGCAAACTGGCCTGAAAATGTACAGCTGTGTACACTTACCATAAATGTAGATGTTCAAGCGTATTCACTGTTGTAGTCATCACATTTGGGTTATCTGCCTGCAGGTAGCCCTCAGTCGGTCTGAATACCAGTCTTCGGATTTCTGCATCGGATGCTGTTGCTTCTTCCATGACATCAGGTTGTCAGGGGTATAAAACATGCAGCCGATGCCATTACATCAGTTTTTCTTGCCCCAAATGTCAGGTGCCCCCACAATAGGAAGCAATTATATGGTATGGTACACCCCCATCAAAAAGCAAATACACAAGAAAAAAATAAATATACCAAACAAGAAGGAAAAGTAGAGCCAAAATAAGTCAGGGGGCTGGAGGGAGGGTAACCAGGACTGCAACAGTGAATACACTCGAACATCTACATTTATGGTAAGTGTACACAACTGTACTATGTTCTTCGTGTTTCACTGCTGCAGTCATCACATTTGGGTTGATTCCCAAAGCTAAGGAAGGGAGGAGGAAGTTAAAGAGCATTAGGGCCAGCTATTAAGGCCTGCAAGACTGCAGTGGCAAATTCAGCTCTGGATTTAGAAAAGATAGGCATGTGGTAATACTTGGTGAAGGTATGTACAGAGCTCCAGGTAACAGCTTCTAGGATGTCCCTGGTACGGACTCCTCTGAGAAATGCCATAGAGGTAGATGCAGCCTTGGTGGAATGTGATCTTATCCCCTGTGGGATAGGTTTTCCATGTTGCTTGTAGCAGAAATGAATGCAATGGGCTGTCCATTTGGAAATGGTTTCCTTTGAAATGACCTTCCCCTCTGCCCCTGCAGAAAAGCCAACTAGCAGCTGTTTTTCTGATTGATTTTTTGAGAGGCTTAGTCCTGCCCAAATAGAATCTAAGTTGTCTGTGCACGTCCAGAAAGTGCAGTATACATTCCTCTTTGTTTTGTGGATTAGGGGAAAAAAAAGTAGGCAAATGAATGGACTGATTTAGGGCCACACTAGACATCACTTTGGGCACAAAGGAAGGATTAGTCCTGAGGGAAACCCTGTCCGCACAGAAGATAATGAAGGGTTCCACTGCCATGAGGGCCTGTAATTCAGACACTCTTCTTGCTGAAGTGATGGCTAGAAGTAAGGCTGTTTTCCAAGAAAGGAATTTCAACTCTGCTGTTGCATCTGGCTCAAAAGGGGGGGGGGTGAGCTTTTCCAATACAAAATTAAGGTCCCAGGCTGGAGTGGGAGCTCTCCTGGGGGGGTCTTAAATTTTTGGCCCATCTAAGGAATTGTTTTAGCAAGGGGTGAGAGAAGAGGGGTGGCTCAGTATTATAATGTGCTGAAATGGCAGAGCCATGAATTTTAATTGACGAGAAGGATAGGCCCTTGTGGAGCATTTCTGTTAAGTACTCTAGAATATGAGGTAAGCTGGGCACCGTTGTGCCCATCCCCTGAGCCTGGCTCCAGGAACAGTATCTTTTCCACTTTTCAGCATAAGAGTTTCTAGTACTAGGCCTCCTTGCCTCCAGAATGACATCCAGCACCTGCTTACTGAGGGATGCTAGAGGAGAGCTCAAGGAATTAGCCAGGCTGTAAGGTTCAGGGTTTGAAGCTGCGGGTGCAGAATCTGGTCCGCCTGCTGGGACAGCAGGGAAAGGGTCTGAGGCAGGTGCCATGGTTGTAACAGTGTCAGATGGGGTACCAGTGCTGGCATGGCCAGTCTTGTGCAATCAGTATTGTCCTTGGCTTGTCCTGTTTGATCTTTCGCAGAACCTTTGAGAGGTAAGGCAGAGGGGGAAAAGCATAAACTGAGAGGCTTTTCCAGGTAAAGGACAGGGCATCCACTTTCCAAGCTTGACTGTGGGGAGTTCTTGTGCAGAAGTTGTTCAATTGGTAGTTCTGAGGGGAGGCAAACAGGTCTACCTCTGGATTCCCCCATTTGTTCCTCAAGAGGTTGAATATTTTGAGCTCTAGTTTCCATTCGTGTGGGTCCATGAGATGTCTGCCAGTGAATTTAGTTTGTCTGGCAGGAATTGTGCTTGTAGGTGTACTTGGTAGCTCAAGGCTGTGTTCCACAGAGCCATGGCTAGTCTGCAGAGAGGGTACAAGTGGGTATCCCTATGCTTGTTTATGTATCACATAACTGTGGTGTTGTCTGTCTTTACCAATAGTTGTCCTGGAAGACTACAGTCTTTGAAGGCTGTCAGAGCATTCTGTACAGCTGACATTTCTTTTTGACTGATATGCAAGTGCATCTGTCTCAGGTTCCATTTGCCCTGAATGCACTGCCCTGCCATGTGAGCCCGCTATGCATAGTCTGATGCATCTATTGTTAGGGTTTGGGTGGCAGGGTAGAGTGAAAGGGAGTCTCTTGTTGTGGTAGCAGGCCTCTGCCCACCAAAATAACTTTGTTCTTATACAAGGAATGATGGGAGTCATTGTTTCCAGGTCCTGAGAATGTTGACACCCTTGGCTTTTTAGATGCCACTGGAGTTTCCTCATATGCATTCTGGCATATGGACTTAGTAGAATGCATGAGGCCATGAACCCCAGAGCTTGCAGTAGTTTCCTTGCAGATAGCTGGGGTTTTGTGGCCAGTAGTTTGAAGTAGGTTGTCAAATAAACTTGTTCCTCCAGAGTGAGGAATGCCATCTGGGAAGTTGTGTTCAAGCTTGCTCCCAGGAATACAATCTGTTGGCACGGTACTAGGTGAGATTTCTTTTCGTTGATGGTGTACCCCAGTGAGGTTAGAAGTTTTTTTTTACGAATGCCAGGTGTTCTAACAGCATGTCCTGGCTTTCTGCCTGAATCAGACAATTGTCCAAGTATAGCTAAATATGAATATTTCTCTGCCTGCAAAATGCAATGGCTGGAGCTAGACACTTTGTGAACACCCTGGGCAAGTAGATAAGCCAAATGGAAGTGCAGAGAACTGAAAGTGCATGGAGCCCGCCCTGTAACGTAGGTATTGTCTGCGGGATCCTCTTATTGGGATGTGTAAATATTATGAGGCTTTTTTTCTAGCAAATTAATGTATGCTTAGTAGCAGTTCTGTATCTCACCCTCATGTCTCCATAGAAACAATATGACAAGAGGTATCGACTGTCTAGTTCTTATGTCTCCATGCAGACAATCTGACAATGAGAAATTGGCTGTCTGGTTCTCATATCTCCATGGAGATAATTTGATAAAGAGAAATTGGTTACAGTCTGGTGGAGAGTGGGGGAAAAAAAAGAAAAGATAAACTGGCTAGGAGATAATGTTCTCTGAAAGCATTCAGGGGTTTTCCCAGCTGGGAGAGCTATAAAGATAGGACAAAGCCAGTTTGCACTTAAGTAGGATAGCTTTTCTTTTACGTTAACTAAAATCTGAGTGTGGCTGCAGTTTGCGATATTTGTTCCTATTAGAAAGGTAAAACTTCAGTATTTGAAGATGTACATAGTTTTGTGTGTTAGTATTAAATTAATAGGTTTTTAGGGAGTGTATTGGGGGGTTGTTTTTCATTTGAGGGCTTTGAGTAAAGCAAAAAGTTTTGTAAGATGCAACATAGGCTCAAATGGATATGACAAGAAACAACTATATAAAATTTCAACCTGCCAAACAGTGTATACACGTAATACAAAAGCAGGAACTAGACATTTAACAAAAAAAGGTGTTATGCATAAAAGGTGGGAACAACAACTTTTTAATATAATGATGCCTTCTGTAATGCCTTTAAATGTCAATGGTCTCACAGATAAATACAAAAAATTAAGTACATTTTTTAATATAGTTCACTGTTGAGTAAGAGAAGCACTTATATGAATTGCAAGAGAAGCTGCGATAGTGATAGAAGAGGATAAAAAGATAATAATCATAGAACTGTACTGCTAAGGGGCTACTGGCAAGAGAGAAGGTTACACTGGCATATATTTATATTCCACCTAAAACTGCTACAATGGAGCTTAAGAAAATAGTGGGAGAAATAGCTGGGGACTGGAATTTGCGGGTCTATATTACATCACCGAACGCTTAAAAAAGCGAACAGTGATTAATCGACCCTATGTAAGCGAAAGCTTACACTGTCGAACTGTCAGAAAGTACAGTTTTGTACCTACCATAAATGTAGATGTGCAGCTGCAAAAACAGTAACCTGATCTCTACCACGATGCGATAAAATAACACATGAAAGTGCAATCAGAAGTCCATAAGGCAAGCAAGTAAGCGTAACAAAATTGTAGTAAAAACTCCTTTAATCCATAAAATAGTGGGTAACGGTAGCGTGGGTGCAACCACGCTTCCTCAGACAATAAAGAACCCCACACACAACGTTTAAATAGCAAAAGCTAAACTCTAATTAAGACCAATTAAGTTAATTAGCAATTAATGCTTTAAAGAAAAACCAACAAACTAGTGTCTATATAGCATTCTTATGTTACAAAATATAAAACGAAGCTATTGCAAACTATAAGAAGTTACAAACTTCCAGTTTCATTCTATAAATGTGTATAAAAACATTTCCAAAATCGTACAAGTTATACAATCAAATAAAAGAGAAATGCAGAAAATACAATCATTTACGAGTTAGTCTTTCATGACGTGAAGCTAAACAAATCAGTTAAAGCACTACTGAAACATTTTCTCTTTTCAGAGTATAACTTAAAGCTATATCATCAGCCTTAGGAATCTAAAGTTAGAGACCAACGGCTGTAATGGTTTAGATGTAGGAGTTCAGTAAACATTAAGAACATTTCTACATTAAGTACAGTAAAGTAGAAGTATATAATTGTGTAAATAAAAAGGTTTTAACAGATCAATAGTTTCGGTTTGATAGCAATAAAATACATTCTAAAAAACCCGATGTTTCATAATACAAATAAGACCAAAATTAGCCTTATCAGTCTAGTTACTAACTGCAACTATAAACAGGTATAAACTAATAAGCTTCCGAAACACATGATAATACAGACAAACAAAATCCTTACAAACGAAAACTGCATTTGTAATTTACCGCCACATAATGAGATTTCTGTTCTATTAAGGAAGAAAGCTTACAATGCATCCTCAAGCTGACACTGAGCATGTTCCTTCGGAGCAGCTTACCAACTTCTAAGGAAGAAGTTGGATGGTAGAAACAAAACAATATTTAAAGCGCAAAAAATACCTATCACATAACATACATCTAAATACAAGTTCTTACAGGTGTTT
Source organism: Protopterus annectens (assembly GCF_019279795.1). Lineage (NCBI taxonomy): Eukaryota > Metazoa > Chordata > Ceratodontiformes > Protopteridae > Protopterus > Protopterus annectens. Next base: position 406,020,153 of record NC_056746.1, read on the forward strand.
GAGATATTAATTTAACATCACTAGTTTACTAAAGGGAAAAAAATATATACTAAAGGAAAAGAATATATATGTAATGTAGGTATTAAATACCATTACAAAATTACGTGATTATTATATTAATAAAGTATTTCATAGATTTTTTATCGGAAAAGTTTTTTTAAAAAGATTTTTTAAAAAGGAGGAATATATCTTAAATTCATTAGCTATAAAAACATATATATAGATATATATTTAAAATCATTAACTATAAAAATAAACTGAATTTTACTCAAAAACAACTTGCACTAGAACAAAACTTGTGTTTATTAACTAACCATACAGCTCGACCTGGAAAAATAAAAATAAAAATAAAGAATTATCAACTGTTATAGGCAACACCTGAACCTTATTACAAGTATATAAAAAACATATATATGAATATATATGTAAATAATAACAGTAAAAGTTATAAGTATGAACTATTATTCAAAATAAAATAATTTATTGGTTCATTTACTTGCTATACACAATGTTCATATTTACCACTGCGAAAAAAGTAGACTGAAAATCTAGGACTAGAACATTATATGCCACTGCTGATAATGAACTCACTGAACTATTTTTCTAACTGGAGAAGCAAGATATATCCTAAGAAAGGGGAATATATATATATTTTTTAAAATATTTTATATTTACAATTGCTTTAACGTTTCCTAGCATTCAAAATAGGCTTAATAGATACAAAAGTATTAAGGCCAGGAAAGTTATGAGCATTAAATTTCAATATCCATCTAAGTTCTGCTAAGGCTAAATTATTGGAATCATCACCCCCTCTAACATTTAAAGGCACCATTTCTAGCACTCTAAATAGAAATGTATGGTCTCTATGATCTCTTATATGCTGAGCTAAGGCATTAGTGTCTGATTCTTTCCTAATTTCATATAGGTGGTTATAAATACGATCAGTTAGTCTTCTTTTTGTAAGCCCTATGTAAAAGGCAGTACATTTTGTACATGTAGCTAGGTAGACCAAGTTTCTAGAATTGCAAGTAGCTGATGTATTAAAACGAAAAATAAAATTCAAAGAAGGATGAGTGAAAGTTATTTCAGTACAAATATTATTACACCTGTTACAGTTACCACAGGGAACTGTGCCTAAGTTCAATGTAGCTACTCTAAAAGCTGAATTATAATCTTTACACAGTAACTGCTTCAAATTAGGGCAGTTTCTATAAAGAAAGGTGGGATAATTACCTACTAAACTGGAGATTAAAGTATCAGTCATTAAGATGTTCCAGTTTCTACAAACAACTCTTTCTAGACTCTTCACATCACTGGTATATTTCGTGATGTAAGGAATCTTAGATAATTTTCCTAATGTCTTAGTCCTGTGAAAATTAAGTTTCTTAGGTAGATGTGAATCTAACTCTGAAGGGTACAAAATTTCATTTTTGATAGAGTTAATTAATTTAGAATCATAACCTCTATTCAAAAAGAGAAGTTCCATTTTGTTAATTTCTTGCTCAAGAATTTCTCTATCATGACATAGTCTGGTCAACCTGATGAATTGACTCTTGACAATGCCAGGGAATGTATGTCTTGGGTGCATGCTGTTAAACTGGAGTAAAGTGTTTGTCCAGGTTGGTTTTCTAAAAATAGAAGAAACTACCTTACCTTGTTCATTAAGGGTCAGAGAGACGTCCAAAAAGTTTACACATCCCTTAGAAGCTTCCATTGTGAACTTTAAATAGGAAGTGGTAGTCTCTAAAAACTGCAAAAACAGTTCAAACTCAGCCAGGGTACCTTCCCAAATTAAAAGGACGTCATCTACAAACCGCTTGTAGAATATGATCTTTTCAAATGCAGTGTTACTGAAAAGGAATTCCTTTTCCCAATTTAGAACTACCAGGTTTGCGTAAGTGTTTGCGCATGGGGTGCCCATGGCTACACCCCATGTCTGCAAATATGTTTGACCATCAAAAGTGAAAAGATTACTATTAAGTACTAGGTCGAGTAGTTGACAAATCAAGATTATCCTATCATTCGAGAAACCAGTATCCCTGACCAACAGCTCTCTTATAGCTTCCAGACCCAAATCATTGGGGATGGAAGTAAAGAGGTTTTTTACATCAAGAGTTATAAGCATGTACTCTTTATTCATAATGTCAAGAGTCAAATCACTCAGGTTATCTAACAAATGATAGGTATCCTTTAAAATAGATGAAACCCCATCTACTATTGGTCTAAGAAATTTTTCTAGGACAGTCGAAATTGTTGCAGTGACCCAATTGCCACCTGAAACAATAGGCCTAAGAGGTAAGGGTTCGATCTGTTTATGAATCTTAGGTAAGCCTTTTATTATCGGAACAGTTGGAAATTCTATAAATAAGTAGCTGTAAAGTTCTGGGGATATCTGCCTACACATAAGTAAATCATGCAAGGTGGCATGCACATTTGACACTATAGAGTTTATATCCTTTTGAGAAATAATTCTATAAGTGTCATTGTCAGACAACATATTAAGCATTAAAGAGGTGTAATCAATCTTGTTCATGATGATAGTACCACCCCCTTTGTCAGCAGGTCTAAAAGTTAAATCTGAAAGTTGTTTAAATTTCTTAAGTGAGGCCATTTCATTAGTAGTTAAGTTTACATAGGCTATCTTATTTTTGTGAGTGGAGAACAAAGAATAAAAATCCTTTTCACAGGCTTTTAAGAAACATTCAAGATTCGAACATAAAGGGGGTGAAAAATTACTTTTACATTTCAGGGCCATGGGATCATTACATTGTAAATCCCTTCTTTGTTCAGCTGAGTCACTTTTAAAGAACATTTTCAAGGCTACAGACCTACAAAAAACACGTAAATCACATAATACATCAGTTAGCCTGCTACATTGGGCTGGAATAAAGTTAAGACCTTTATTAATTAGGCTAGCATCAGATGAGTCCATAACATAATGAGATAAATTAACAAATAGGTCAGTCACATTCTTTGTCTTCTTGTCACTCCATACTTCTCTTCCGATATTTTCCGTTTCCTTGGCCCTCTGCTCTGTGAACGTCCTCTCCCTTGGAATTTTTGTTTTATCGGGTAGGGTAAAAAACGATCTGCTTCTTGGATGGTTTTAGATCTAGCCCCTAGTTGGTTGGTTCGATGTGTATCAGCAAATGCTAGCTGATTCGGGGGAGGTGTAGCAGAGGATGCTGTAAAGTTAAGCAGTTCAGTTCCAGCTGTATTAGGAGCATTTATCTCCGTGGTAGACGAAAAGTGCAAAGGAAGGTTTTCATTAGATGAAGCAGGATTAATAGAATGTGCCGCTTCAACACCTTGATTTATGGATGAAGCCTGTCGCTGTTCAGAAGTCTGGGTAGTAGTATGCCTCGGCCAAACAAAAATTTGACCAGTTTGAAAGTCATTAAAATCTCTCTGTAACTTCTTGAGTTTAATTTGTTTCAGTTTATCACTGAAAGAACTGACTTGTGAAAATATAGCCTGTAGTTTCTTTTTAGCAAAGTCAGATTTGAATTTTTCACACAGACTTTTATGCATACAGTCTATTTCTTTGCGCAATTCAGTTTCAAGTGGTAAAAAGTATTCGTTCAGCAGTGACATATATCTGAAGCCTTGTTCTATGTTTAAGTCCTGCCATTTCTTAAGGAGGGTAGGGTGATTACTCCCATAAGATGGCATACAAAAAACACGCATTCCCCTAGGGACAATGCGGTGATGTAAAGAAGCCTCAAGGTGTTGCCTCTGCCAGGCATATCTTTGTAATAAATATAACTTATCTTCAAAGTCTTTAACAGTTAGATTAAATTCAGCAATATTCTCTTCAGGTATGAGCAATACAGATTCATTAGAGAACTCACCAAGCTCCAGAGCCAAAAAAGGGTTTGAGACCCGATGCAACAGTCATCTGGTATGTGTACGTTGTCCCTCGACTCCGGTCTATAGTCAAGTTCCACCACCTGGGTATCCATCGTGTAGAGCAGTTACCACACACTATAAGAATTTCAAAAAAACCAAGAGGCAACTGCAACTTGAGGAGACCAGGAAACACAAAGTAGAAAACGAACTGCAAAAACAGTAACCTGATCTCTACCACGATGCGATAAAATAACACATGAAAGTGCAATCAGAAGTCCATAAGGCAAGCAAGTAAGCGTAACAAAATTGTAGTAAAAACTCCTTTAATCCATAAAATAGTGGGTAGCATACGGGCTTCTTTGGTGCAACTTCCTCAGACAATAAAGAACCCCACACACAACGTTTAAATAGCAAAAGCTAAACTCTAATTAAGACCAATTAAGTTAATTAGCAATTAATGCTTTAAAGAAAAACCAACAAACTAGTGTCTATATAGCATTCTTATGTTACAAAATATAAAACGAAGCTATTGCAAACTATAAGAAGTTACAAACTTCCAGTTTCATTCTATAAATGTGTATAAAAACATTTCCAAAATCGTACAAGTTATACAATCAAATAAAAGAGAAATGCAGAAAATACAATCATTTACGAGTTAGTCTTTCATGACGTGAAGCTAAACAAATCAGTTAAAGCACTACTGAAACATTTTCTCTTTTCAGAGTATAACTTAAAGCTATATCATCAGCCTTAGGAATCTAAAGTTAGAGACCAAAGGCTGTAATGGTTTAGATGTAGGATCTATAAATGTAGATGTCCGACAGGTATGCATCTGCAGTCCTTACATATGGGTTGTCCTGCCTCAGGCAGCCCTTCGGTCGGCCGGATTCCAAAGTCTGGGTCCGCGCCGCTGATGTCACCCTCCCGACGCCAGAGCCTGGGGTATAAAAGCGTCAGCCGACGCCATCTTCCTCAGTTTTTCTTGCCCCAGATGCCAGGTGCCCTCTAAGGAAGGCTAAATTTGGAGAGATGCAAAAAATTCCAAACAATCACAGTAATATAAAACAAATACACCATAACTGATAACCCCAACTAGCTACAAGAGGGATAAGTACCCAGGAAATACCACAGAGGGGAAGGAGGGAGGGTAAACCTGACTGCAGATGCATACCTATCGGACATCTACATTTATGGTAGGTACAAAACTGTACTATGTCCTTCAAGGATGCATCTGCAGTCCTTACATATGGGTAGAATACCATAGCCAAGCTGGGGGAGGTAGGATCTAAGAAAGGGATGGTGTAGCTAAAATGCCCTGCAGGACTGCCGTAGCAAAGCCTGCTCTGCATCTGGAATAGAAGGGTAAGTTGTAATGCTTGGAAAATGTATGCACGGAGCTCCATGTAGCAGCTTCTAAAATGTCCTTGGTAGCCACCCCTCTTAATAAGGCTGTGGAGGTAGCTGTGGCTCTGGTGGAATGAGGTCTAATGCTAGCTGGCACGGTTTTGCCATGAAAAGAGTAACAGAATCAAATGCAATTCCCTATCCATTTTGAAATTGTCTGTTTGGAAATTGCTTTTCCTTGTACACCAACAGCATATGCTACAAATAGCTGGTCAGTTTTTCTGTAAGTCTTAGTTCTGTCCAAGTAGTAGCGCAACTGTCTGTGAATGTCCAGGGTATGCAGAAGTTTCTCCCCTTTGTTTTGTGGATTTGGAAAGAAGGTAGGCAGGTGAATAGCTTGGTTCAGTGAGACCCTGGATACCACCTTTGGCATGAATGAAGGATTGGTTCTCAGTGAAACTCTGTCCTGATGGAAAATAAAAAAAATGGTTGTACTGCCATGAGGGCCTGCAGCTCAGATACTCTTCTTGCTGAGGTTATGGCCAGAAGGAAGACAGTCTTCCAAGACAGGAACTGTAGTTCTGAAGATGCTGCTGGTTCAAAGGGAGGTAGAGTTAATTTTTCCAACATGAAGTTAAGGTCCCATGTAGGCACTGGTGGTTTCCTTGGAGGATTGATGTTTTTAATTCCCCTTAGAAAAGTACAGTTTTGTACCTACCATAAATGTAGATGTTCGAAGATCCACATTGCTGCAGTCCTTACATATGGGTAGTCCGCTGTCCTCGGTCGGCCCGAATATCAAAGTATTAGGCTGACGTCGGTCAAGGCGCTTAAGACTGACATCAGGACGTCAGGGTACAAATGCGCATGACCGACGTCATATCCTCAGTCTTTTCTTGCCCCAGATGTCAGAAGACCCTAAAAGAAAGGCCAAAACCAAAAGACAGCAAAAACAACCAACCACCCTTGCACTAATCATATGTACAATATATACAATATCCACAATATTCACAACCCAAACCACACAACCGCCTCTAACTACAGAGGGAAGGAGGGAGGTAATTGGACTGCAGCAATGTGGATCTTGAACATCTACATTTATGGTAGGTACAAAACTGTACTATGTTCTTCATCTCACATTGCTGCAGTCCTTACATATGGGTAGAATCCCAAAGCAGAGGTAAGGGAGGATGGCAAAACTATAAAGCATTAGGAGCTGCCAAAATGCCCTGTAAAATTGCAGTGGCAAAACCAGCCCTAGATTTAGAGTAAAGTGGAAGGTGGTAATGCTTAGAGAAAGTATGCACTGAACTCCAAGTAGCTGCCTCCAAAATATCTTTAGTTGCCACCCCTTAAAAAGCTGTAGAAGTGGCAGTAGCCCTAGTGGAATGAGGCCTAATCCCAGCTGGAATCTCCTTACCATGATGGGAATAACAGAAAGCAATACAAAACCCAATCCACTTAGAAATAGTTTGTTTTGAAACAGGCTTGCCCTGAGAACCCAAAGCAAATGAAACAAATAACTGCTGAGACTGCCTGAACCCTTTAGTTCTGCTCAAATAATATCGCAACTGCCTGTGTATATCCAAAGTGTGCAAAATCTTTTCCCCTTTATTTTGGGGGTTTGCATAAAAAGTAGGCAAATGAATAGTTTGGTTTAAAGCCACACTAGAAACCACTTTAGGCATAAAGGAAGGATTAGTGAAAGATACCCTATCCTTATGGAAAATTAAGAAAGGCTCAACCGCCATAAGGGCCTGTAATTCAGAAACCCTTCTGAGGTAATGGCCAACAAAAAAGCAGTCTTCCATGATAAATATTTCAACTCGGCAGTATCTGCAGGCTCAAAAGGTTGTAGAGTGAGTTTCTCCAACATAAAATTGAGATCCCAAGCAGGAGTAGGAGCTCTACGTGGGGGTCTTATATTCTTTGCCCCTCTAAGGAATTGCTTAAACAAAGGATGAGAAAACAATGGTGGGTCACAGTCATAGTGAGCAGAAATTGCTGCAGCATGAACCTTAATGGAGGAGAAGGACAAACCTTTGTCCAGTAACTCAGTAAGATATTGAAGAGCCACACTTAAATTAGGCTTAGAAACATCAAATTCCTTTGCTGTACTCCAAAATAAAAATCTCCTCCATTTATCTGCGTACACTTTCCTTGTACTAGGCCTTCTGGCCTCCAAAATAACATTCAAAACTTGCTGTGGAAGCTGAGACCCTCCAGGGTTTAAAACAGAATATGCCAGGCTGTTAGATGTAGAGAGTGAAGTTTGACATTGAGTAAATGACTGTTCTCCTGAGACAGCAGGTGAGGAATCGAAGGCAAAGGCCATGGAGGCTCCCGTATCAGACTTCTCAGTAATGGGTACCAGTGCTGTCGAGGCCAATCTGGAGCTATTAAAATCATCTTTGGCTTGTCCTGTCTGACCTTCAGGAGTACCTTTGGGAGGAGAGGCAGAGGTGGAAAGGCATACACATGAAGATTGCTCCAATTGAATGAGAGAGCATCCACTTTCCAAGCTGTGGGATGAAACCTTTTTGTGCAAAACTTTGGCAGCTGGTAGTTTAGTGGAGAAGTGAACAGATCTATGTCTGGAGTTCCCCATAAAACTGTCAATTTCTGAAATACATGTGGATCCAATTTCCACTCGTGGGGATCCATAATTTGTCTGCTCAACACATCTGCTAAGGAGTTCTGTGCTCCCGGCAGAAACCTTGCCTGAAGATTTAGCTGTAAACTGAGAGCAGTCTCCCACAAAATCATTGCTTGTCTGCAAAGAGGATAAGAATGCGTTCCCCCTTGCTTGTTGATGTACCACATGACAGTTGTGTTGTCTGTTAGAACCAACACCTGCCCTGGAAGAAGTAAATCCTTGAAAGCTATTAATGCAAATTGGACTGCTAACATCTCCTTCAAGTTGATATGTAGATGTTGAAGTCTGGCAGGCCACGTGTCTTGTACCCACTTTCCATTTAGATGAGCTCCCCAAGCTTTGTCTGAGGCATCTGTCGTTAGAATCTGACTCGCCTCTGGCCGGGTCACAGAGAGTCCCTTGTTTAGGTGACATTCCTGAGCCCACCACAAAAATTCCTTTTGAAAGCAAGGTATTATCTGAATGACAGTGTCCATATCTTGGCAGTGCTGTGTCCATACATTTTGAGATACCATTGTAGCTTCCTCATATGCAGTTTGGCATTGGGAAGCACCAGAATACAAGATGCCATGAACCCCAAGGCTTGAAGGACTGTCCTTGCAGTCAGCCTGGACTGATGAGACAATTGATGGAAGTAAAGCGAAAGATTCTTTTGTTTGTCCGGGGTCAAAAGGCCATCTGGGATGCTGTATTCAGTCTCACACCCAGAAAGCACATGTCCTGAGAGGGTACTAGACTGGACTTTATTTCGCTCACAGAATACCCCAGGCATCTTAGCACTGCTATCACATACTGTAAATGATGAAGAAGTTCGTCCTTTCTTGGGCCAGAATCAGGCAATCGTCCAAATAAGGATAGATCTGTATTCCTCTTAGCCTGAAGAAAGCTATCACTGGAGCCAGAACCTTTGAACACTCTGGGCAGTAGATAAGCCAAAGGGCAATGCAGAGAACTGATAATGAGAAGTCCCAGCCCGAATACGCAGATACTTCCTGCAACTGAGCCTGATAGGAACATGAAGGTAAGCCTCCTTGAGATCCAGAGTCACCATCCAGTGATCTTTGCCCAGCAGAGGTAAAAGCTGTTGTAACGTCAACATTTTGAACTTGGGAATGTCCAGATATGTGTTGAGGATAGATAAATCCAAAATTGGTCTCCACGTGTTCCCCTTCTTTGGTACTAGGAACAGGCGAGAATAAAATTCTAGGCCCACTTCTGGCAGAGGGACCGGTTGTATGGCCCCTATTTGAAGTAGCAGAGAAATTTGTTTGTGAGCCTCTAGTCTTTGCTGAGGAGGAACGTCCGGCATGCCTTTGAAAGGAGGCAAGGTATGGAAATAAAACTTGTAACCTTGGTGTATGATATCCAATACCCATCTGTCTTGGGTAATCAAACTCCAATTTTCCTTGAAGAGTGCCAACCTTCCTCCCAAAGGTGCTGCCAGGCAAGAAGGATCTGGCAGCTGAAAGGTAGGTCATTGGGCCTGTTTACGAAAGGACTGGCCACTGCCCTCACCCGAAGATTGTGCAGGTGAACTCCCTGTTCTAGGTCTGAAGGAACTCTGAGCTCTACCCCTACCACGTCTAGATCTACCCCTAGACTGAGAATCATAAGAAGGATATCCACCCCTTAGCAGGCCAATTCCTACTAAACTTGAGGCTGAACTTGCAAAAATCTTTAACAGCCTGCATAGACTTAGCCTTGTCTTCCATTTTCTTCAAGACTGACTCCACAGGTGAACCAAACAACACACCAGACTGTAAAGGAGCATCCAAAATCCTTGCCTTAACATGGTCAGATAAATTCTGATCCCTCAGCCAGGCGTGCCTGCGAAGAACTGAACCAGTGGCAGCCACCCTAGATGAGGCCTGTACAGCATCAAAACCACATTGTAAAGAATGCTTACCCACTTGTTCAGAGACATGCACCAAATCTTGCAATTCTTTACACTCAATGCCTTCCGCCAGAGCATCTACCTTAGACTTCAATTGAGAAAGAAGATAGTTTTGATATTTCAACATGTGAAACTGGCAATTCAAAGCCCTCATAGCTAAGGTGGAAGAAGTATAGACTTTCTTTCCCCATCTATCCAAAGCTCTGGCCTCTTTATCTGGAGGAACCGGATTTTTTACAACAGAGGCCTTAACACCCTTAGGTCCCTGACTAACAGTTTCTGGGTCCGCCCTAGGACTCTTATAAAGATATTTATGAGCCTCAGGCACCCTGTAATACCTATCCGGTTTAACAGGAGCAGGAGGCAAAGAATCAGGATTAAGTGAAGCCTCTGCAAACACATCTTCCACAACATCCAGAACAGGGGTATAGCCAAGGGCCTATGCTGGGGCAAAAGCAAAATTCCCTAAGCCTTTTCCTGGAATCAGAGAAGTCCTGACCTTCCCACTTAAAATGTTCCCTCATGGAATGAAGAGTCTCTGAAAAGAAAAATCCTCTGGAGGAGAAGCAGAAGGAGTCGAATCATCTGCATCAGAATCAGAATAAGGAGAGTACTCCTGCAAGTCTTCAGCCGAAGACTCTGAAACATCAAGCCTGCTCAAAACTCCCCAACTCTGGCTCCACCCTAGGCCTCTTATCAGGAGGGGGCAAAGAACCTCTAATCAAAGTAATTAAATCTTCTGCCATTTTAAGCATGTGCTTCTTGGGCACAGACCCTGCTGAACTAGGAGTGACACCAACAGAAGCTAAACCTGGCCTGCCTCTGGGAGAAGCCTTGGAAACAGAAGGAGAGGGCCTAACCACCCTAGGAAGGGAGGGGAGTACAGTAACCTGAGAAGCCCCTTCAGCCTGGCCTGCCTCCTGAGAGGCCACATCCTGCAATATCAAAGTCTCCCCCTGGGACTCCAGAGAAGCCTCCGTCGGAACCACCGGTTCCACTGACCTCTAAAGAACCGGCGTCCGGTGGGCGACTCTTCTTGCCTGGGTTTAGCTGCTTTGTCTTTGCTTCTTGAAGCGGCCGGAGAATCCGGCGGCATATTATAATTGCACCGCTTCAAGACCAACCTAGCACAATCTAACCTTCGCTTAATAGTGCACTTATTGAACCTAGCACAAAAGCGACACCGAACAACGTCGTGCTCAGGCCCCAAACAAGGAATACACAAAGAATGATAATCCCTATGCGGTATCTGCTTCCCACAAGAAATACAGTTATTCACTTTTTCTGACATCCGGTAAACCACTGAGGCAAGAAAAACTAAAATATTCTAACGGGTACTTAGCCAACTTTGACTCGGTCTGAAACTCCGTCGAAAAATTTCATAATCGAAGCGGCACTTGCAACGCTGCTTCTGCATCGGACCATGCGGCAAAAAAGACTGAGGATATGACGTCGGTCATGCGCATTTGTACCCTGACGTTCTGATGTCAGTCTTAAGCGCCTTGACCGACGTCAGCCTAATACTTTGATATTCGGGCCGACCGAGGACAGCGGACTACCCATATGTAAGGACTGCAGCAATGTGAGATGAAGAACATCTGCCTTAGGAGAGGATGAGAGAAGACAGGTGGATCAGTATTGTATTCTGCTGAAATTGCTGAAGCATGAATTTTTATGGAAGAGTAAGAAAGGCCATTGTGGAGCATTTCTGCCAAGTATTCCAGGATATGTGCCAAGTTCATCACTGTCGCATCTAGGCCCTTTGTGGTGTTCCAAGTGCGAAATCTTTTCCATTTTGCTGAATATGCCTTTCTTGTGGAAGGCCGGCGAGCTTCCATGATGATGTTCTTCACTGTCTTGGATAGCTTATCCTGGTGAGGAGTCAAGGTATACTCCAGGCTGTCAGCTGCAAGGTTTTCAGGCTGGAGTGCAGAGTTTTGTAATTGTGTTGTGTCAGAAGAAGTGGCCATTGTGGTAGAGGCCACGGTTTCGTGTGTGACATGCTCCTTAACAGTGGGTACCAGTGTTGTCTGGGCCAGTCCGGAGCTATCAGAATCACTTTGGGCTGCTCTGTCCTGATCTTCAGTAAGACCTTGGTCATTAATGGAAGAGGTGGGAATGCATACACTGTTAAGAGTATTCCAGCTGAAAGAGAGGGCGTCCACTTTCCATGCTTGTGGGTGGTATGTCCTTGAGCAGAATTTCTTCAGCTGATGGTTGTGGTGGGAGGCAAAAAGATCTATGTCTGGCCTCCCCCATGATTGTGTTATCTGAAGGAAGATGTCTGGGTGCAGCATCCATTCGTGTGGATCCATGATATTTCTGCTTAGGCTGTCCGCCAGTATATTGTCTTTTCCTGGCACAAACTGGGATTGCAGCTCTATATTGATTTTTAGGGAAAGTTCCCAAAGATTCATTGCCAGCCTACAAAGAGGGTAGGAATGGTTACCTCCTTGCTTGTTTATGTACCACATAACTGTGGTATTGTCTGTCCTTATTAGCAGGTGTCCTTGATGCAGAAAATGTTTGAAGGCCTCGATTGCATGTATCGCCGCCAGCATTTCCTTTTGGTTTATGTGCATGCGCACTTCTTTCTGTGACCATAGTCCTTGGATGCATCTGCCCTCCATGTGTGCTCCCCATCCATGGTCTGAAGCGTCTGTTGTAATGGTTTGGCTGATTATTGGTTTGCTGATGGGCAGACCCCTGTTTGACTGGCTTGCTTGAGCCCACCACAGAAATTCCTTTTGAAGGCATGGAATGAGTGGTATCAAAGCTTCTAGGCTGTGACTGTGCTGACACCATAAACTCCTTAGGTACCCATTGCAGTTTCCTCATATGTAGCCTTGCTTGTGGAATCAGAAGAATGCAAGATGCCATGTAACCCAGGGCCTGCAGGATTTTCCTTGCAGTCAGCTGAGTTTGTTTTGTCAGATTTTCGAAATAATCTGGTAGTTGTCTTTGTTTTTCTTCCATGAGAAAAGCCATTTGGGTGGTTGTATCTAGTTTCGCACCCAGAAAACTTATCCTTTGGGATGGAACAAGTCTTGATTTGTGAATGTTGACTGTATATCCCAAAGCCTGAAGTAGGCGGATGGCATAATGCAAGTGTTTTACCAAAGTTTGTTGGCTGTCCGCTTGTATAAGGCAGTCGTCCAGATATGGGTATATTTGAATCCCCTGAAGTTTGCAGTGTGCAATTACTGATGCCAGGCATTTTGTGAATACTCTGGGCACAGTAGATAAGCCAAAGGGCAATGCTGAGAATTGATAATGCTCTGAACCTGCAAGAAATCTGAGGTGTCTTCTGCAACTTTGTCTGATAGGGAGATGCAGGTATGCCTCCTTGAGGTCTAGAGTTACCAGCCAAGACCCCTTGCCCAGCATGGGAAGGAGGTTGCTGTAGGGTCAGCATTTTGAATTTTGGCACAATGAGATAAGTATTCAGTGCGGACAAGTCCAGAATAGGCCTCCATTGTTTTTCTTTTCTTGGGACAAGGAATAGTCTGGAATAAAATCCTTGGCCTTGTTCTGCGAGAAGAATCTTTTCTATAGCTTTCATTTGCAATAGGTTGGAAATTTGTTTTAATGCCTCTGCCCTTTGATTCGGTGGCAGGTTTGGCATGCCTTTCCTTTTTGGTAATGTATGAAAATGGAACCTGTATCCTTTGTCTATTATTTGCAGTGTCCATTTGTCCCTTGTAATACTGTGTCAATTTTTTGAGAATAAAGATAGCTTTCCACCCAAAGGTGCTTCCAATTGAGCCCTGGTTGGCGGGGTCAAGGTAAAGTCATTGAGTCTGTCCTTGTGAAGCAGTTGTAGGTCCTGCACTACCTCTCTGATTAGGATGCTGCCACTGACGTCCTCTGTAGGAGCCTCTAGCTTGCCCTCTACCTCTGGCACGCCTGTTCTTGCCTCTTTGAAATCTCTCTGTGTCTGGAAAGGACCAATTCTTAGAGGGCCAATGTCTGCTGAATCTTGGTGGTTGGACCTGGAGAAAATCTTTGACTGTTTGTACAGATTTAGCCTTTTCCTCAAATTTCTTTAAGAACTCCTGAGCAGTGGAGCCAAATAACTTTTGCTTTTCCAGTGGCGCATCCAGAAGCTTTGCTTTAACATGATCTGGCAGAGTTTGTTCCTTCAGCCAAGCATGCTTACATATGACTGCACCTGACACTGCTGACCTACATGAAGCTTCCAATGCATCATAACCACACTGCAAGAAATGGTTGCTAACCTGTTGGGAGTTATGTACCAGATCCTGAAGTGACTTGCGATCTAGGGGGTCAGGTGAAGACAGTTTTTTATGCAATTCATCTAACAAATACTCTTGGTACTGTATCATATGGAATTGACAATTTAATGCCCTCATAGAAAGAGTGGAAGAAGTATACACTTTTTTACCCCATCTCTCTAAAGCCCTGGACTCCCTTTCAGAGGGGAGTGGATTTTTAGTAGTGGCAGATGCAACCCCTTTAGGGCCCTGGGAAATAGTTTCAGGGTCAGCAGAGTGGGCCTTGTAAAGTGAAATGATGCGAGTCCGGGACCCTGTAGTACCTATCGGGTTTGACAGGAGCCGGAGGAAGGGAGTCAGGGGTAATGCTAGACTCAGAGTACACATCATCAATGACATTCAAAACAGGAGGAATAGCCAAAGGTCTATGCTGAGGTAAATGCAAAAAAGTCCTTAATCTCTTCCTGGAATCAGAGAATTCCTGGCCCTGCCATTTGAAATGCTCTCTCATGGAGTGAAGGGTCTCCCCAAAGGACAGCTCTTCAGGAGGGGAGGCAGAGGGAATAGATTCCTCTGCATCAGAATCCTCATAGGCCGTAAAGGCCTCCTCCTGGTAGTCTGAAAGAGCAGAGCCATCTGAGGCCTCATCAGAGGACTGGGGATCAGTGTGCTCAACCCTGGGCCTTTTGTCTAGAGGAGGTTGAGAGCCCCTGTCCGGATGTGGCTGAGAGCCCCTAATTAAGGAAATAAGGTCCTCAGCTAAACTTAAAATCTGTGAACCTGTAGTGGATCCCTGAGGAATAGCCTTGGGAGACAGAGATTTTGGCTGTTTAGCAGCTTTAGCCCTTGTGAATGCCTTTATGGACATGGATGCAGGAGGCCTGGCTGCTCCACGTGCTGGCGTAGTTTTGTCTAGGGAAATGGTGTCGGATATTTCTGGAACACCGGTTTCTGAGGGAAATTCTATAACCGACTCAGAAGAGGCCTCTGGGGCCGAGGTTGTCGGTTGTGCGGTTTCGACGGTCGGAAGTACCAAGGACTTGGTTTCAGCCGAGACCGAGACACTCGCGGTAGGCCTAGGCGTGGTTTCAGCCGAAACCACGGTCCGCGTGTGTCGGTCCTTGTCCTTCCGTTTTTTGGTTAAATGAGAAGTCGGAGTCTCCGACGGCATATTGTAACAGTAACTAGCCCCAAAAAATTCCTCTGCAAACTCCGCCCGACGCCTAAGAGTGCATCGGTTGAAGAAGGCACAGGCTGTACAGGCCGAGACGACGTGGTCTGGGCCTAGGCAGGGGAGGCAGTAAGAATGGAAATCCTTATGAGGTATTTGTTTCCCACAAGTTAAGCAATTATTAACTTTAAGCGTTTGATCTGACATTGGCTGAGGCAAGAAAGAGTCCCCAACGGGGTACTTAGCTTTTGAAGTCTTCGGTAGCTGAAGTTACAGGAGCTGGCCGACCGGCACTTGCGAACTGCTTCTGCTTCGGGCACCACGCGGCAAGAAAGACTGAGGAAGATGGTGTCGGCTGATGCTTTTATACCCCAGGCGCTCTGATGTCAGGGAGAGGGTGACGTCAGCCGACGCCGGACCCAGACTTTGGAAACCGGCCGACCGAAGGGCTGCCTGAGGCAGGACAACCCATATGTAAGGACTGCAGATGCATCCTTGAAGGACATCAGTGATTTTTTTCCAAGGGAAAAAAATCACTGTTCCAATAAAAAAAAAAAAGAAAACACTTTAAAACATTATATTAAGTGGGGAGCTTCACCTCCAACCCCCCTTACTTAAATATACCAACTCCAAGACCGCACTACAGTGCCAAAAATGGCAAAGTAACGAAGCGGGCAAGCAAATTCTTTCCCAGGGAAAGAATTCGCTTAAAGGTTGCTTCAATATTTTGCCTTTTCAGGCATTTATGTTCGACCAAGATGCATTCGAAAGAATGCGTCTTAGGACTTGTAATAGGAACCCGAATTTGATTTGCAGCAGTGAGGATGTGTCTGGGGGTCCAGAAGGGAAAATATAACCAAGGAGGATAGATTTTTGAAGAAATGTATGAAAATATTTGGCATGAAAGATGTGAATTTGGTAACAGGAGTCTGGAGTGAATTTACATATTATTATCAATGATATAAAAACTAGGCTAGGCTAGGCAGAATTTACATTTCACAAGAAGAACACGTGCATTTAATTAAAGGTCTTGATACACACCCAGTAACTATTTCAGATCATGCACCAATAATAACTAAAATAAAAGCACAGGTTAATGAAATAAAAATGATACACTGGCGCCTTCCCACCTATCTGCCAAAAAGAGACGAATTTAAGGAATGGGTAGTGGAGACTATTCAGGAGCTGTTTATGAGGATATAAATTACTTCTGAAAACATAGCTAGGGAGTGGGATAAAATTAAGGTGGAGTTTAAAAATAGGGTGGCAATAAAAGAGATGGAGCTATTGTTAAGTAACAAAAACTATTTAGAGGGACTGTCAAAGTACTGCAGAATAGGGAGAATCTCGCAGAACAAGAGGATCAACTGCAGAATGCTAGGCAGAAAATAAGGGATTACCTCAATAATATACACGAGTTTAGAAATACTGCTGTTATGCAACTGTTTTTTGATAACAGTAGAACACAAAAACTTTTAGCACAACGACTTAGGCAACAGAAAGTAGAAAGGGCCGTCGTAATAAGGAGCCTATAACAAGGAAGGTAACAAGAGATACTGTAGAGGTATTAGAAATATTTCGGAAATTCTATGAAAGTCTGTATAAAGCAAAGAAATATGGAAATCAATAAAAGATACAAATGGAAATGTTTATGGAAGAATTAAATATGCCAAGGTTAGAGGTAGATAAGGCTCAGTTACTAAAGGTTAGTATAGAAGGAGAGGAGATAAAAATCATGATGTATAACCAATCTACAGGAAAGTCCCCAGGAAGAGATGGTATTCCTGTGGAAGTTTGGAAGCTAGGTGTGAAAAAAACTGATAAAGATCTGGAAGGTTTTGTTTAACAGTATTTTAAGAGGAGAAGTACCAACATCCTGGAAGAAAGCAGTGGCAGCTGTAATACCCAAAGAGGGTAAAGATCCATCAGATCCAGCTTCATACAGGCCCATTTAATCATCAAGTAGAAACCATATTCTGGAAATCCTTGTATAAAGCACAAAATCACCAACGGCATCTATTAAAAAATCAAGTAAGTTATTGCTCCCTTGTATTCTGCCTTGGTTAGACCCACTATAGACAAAAAAACTTCCTTTGGGATTTATCTCACTAGACATGTCAAAATACTTGAAAGATCACAGATGTTCCTAACAGAAAGAATCTTAGACCCTCAAACATTTCAGCTATCAGGAAAATCTGGAATAATTAATTTTCCCTGTACTTTGTGTCAGATGGACTACTGAAGGGAGGCCAATGCTTTGTCTTCTATACCCTAAGATATCTTATTATCAGGCACCTCCTTTTTCACGAAGAGTCAAACAGTACAGACAATAGTAGAACAAGATCTGAATCCACAGAGAAAAATAAAACTAAATGGAGAGAGAAGATCACCCAGCAATTCCTCTTGCTCTGGAATAGACTTCCCTTGCTTCTCAAGCATTATGTTTTCATGTCTGACTTCAAATATAGCTCAGGCAATTTAATGGGTACTTTAAAATACAGGCCTTGCTCTCCTTGAAAAGGTGGTTGCTGGCAAGGCATGTTCTAATAACCTTGCTGGCAAGGCATGTTCTAATAACCATGTATGTCTTATGACTCAGATGAAAAGTTACTGCAGTTCATTGTTATTTGGATATATTTAAAAATTAAAAACTTTCTGTACTGGTACAGGTAGATTCCCTAGATCTCACCATCTTCCATCTAACTACAGGTTGCCAATATGTTCCCAAAGTATTTTTAGCATTTTTATCTACATGATCTGTTACTGTTGACAAGCTAGAATGTTCCCTGCTGTGGTAGTGGTATAGAGGGATAACATCTCGACTACAACCCAGTCAACCTGGGTTCAATTAGCAACTTAGGCACTCGATGGCATGACAGGCAGAATATGCCTCACCCATTCTGGAAAGAAGGAATGGGTCACAACCACTTCACTGTAGCCATTCTTGACCTGCCACTGCCAGAAAGGAGGGAGACAGTACAGCAGGCAAGAGCCTGAAGGGGCAATCTAGGCATGAACACCCAAGCCTTCACAGCAGCCCTTTGCAGAAGCAGTACCTATGCTGACATAGGTGCAAACACCACCGTCCAAAGGGAGGGGTTAGAGCCTTCTTTCATACAAAAATAGCTTGCACTGCCAGGATGCCAGCAAGAGCATCAAATTCCCCAAAGCTTTCCTGGACAACTGCCCCTCTAGATGGCTCTTTCCCTGGGGAATGTGAGGGAAAGTCCCAGCCCGTACATAATTAATGGGCTCAAGTCTAATACGAGATGGCTTGACGGTCACAGGCAGAGGAAGAGAAAAAGCACCTGGAAAAAAAATGGAATATCCCTTATTCTTTTTAACTTTTGGGAATAGGCATGAAACTTGTGACCTGTATGTGTTTTAACAACAAAACATCAGACTTAGTAATTCAGTAACTGTTCCAAAGGCACACACCCACAAGATCAATGTATGTTAAGCAGACAAACCTTTCAAAAACTATACTGTTTATTTCTTGCATTCCCTAACATTTTCTATGCATCACGGACAGTCTATGGGACAAAGCCACTGTTATTTCTGCAGCAATCAGTCCCTGGAATGAAAGAAGGTAAGAGTTTGTCATGGTGGTGTTGGTGTCTCCTTAATCCTGCAACTATCTTACTTTCGCCAGCTGATGCAGTTACATTTGGGACAAAAGAGTAAATAATGGTAAAACCTTATTTATCTCCAATAACGATAGACTGTCTTGAGCCTGCAAAGTACAGTTGTGTACACTTACCATAAATGTAGATGTTCGAGTGTCTTCACTGTTGCAGTCATGACTGTAGGGTTCTCCCCTGCTGGCAGGCAGTCCTCGGTTGGCCAGAATCCCAAAGTCTGGGTCCGGCGTCGGCTGCTCAGCCATGTTCCGTGACGTCAGAGCGCCAGGAGTACAAAGCTGACAGCCGACGCCATGTTCTCCAGGTTTTTCTTGCCCCAGATGTCAGGTGTTCCAAAATTAGTAAGATCCCATACCCTTTGCAAATACACCTCAGAAGAAGGGTGAAAAAGGGAACCACACAAAAGAAAAAATAACAGGGGACAGGAGGGAGGGAAACCCAGACTGCAACAGTGAAGACACTCGAACATCTACATTTATGGTAAGTGTACACAACTGTACTATGTTCATCGTGTTTCACTGTTGCAGTCATGACTGTAGGGTTGAATCCCAAAGCAGAATACAAGGGAGGTGGTCATAAAGTAGAGGGGCAGCTAAAAGGCCCTGCAAGACTGCAGAAGCAAAGCATGCCCTAGACTTAGAGTAAAGAGGTAGATTGTAGTGCTTAGAAAAAGTATGCACTGAACTCCAAGTTGCAGCTTCCAAAATGTCCTTGGTAGGAACTCCCCTGAGGAAGGCAGCTGAAGTGGCAGCAGCTCTGGTAGAGTGAGTCCTTATACTCCCTGGGATTTGCTTTCCATGGTGTGAATAGCAAAATCTGATTCCATGAGCAATCCATTTAGAAATGGTCTGTTTTGAAATGGCTTTACCTTGGGAACTTGAAGCATAAGAAACAAACAATTGCTCTGATTTCCTGATGTCCTTGGTTCTGTCCAGGTGAAAACATAGTTGTCTGTGTACATCCAAGGAATGCAAGATCCTTTCCCCCTTATTTTGAGGAGTGGGGAAAAAAGTTAGCAAGTGAACAGTTTGATTTAAAGCCACTTTGGAAACCACCTTAGGCATGAAAGTAGGATTAGTCTTTAAAGACACCCTGTCTTGATGAAAAATAATATAAGGTTCCACAGCCATGAGAGCTTGCAACTACGAAACTCTCCTGGCAGAGGTCAGAGCTAACAGGATGGCTGTCTTCAAAGATAAAAACTTGATGTCAGATGTGGCAGCAGGCTCAAAAGGAGGCAAGGTGAGTTTTTCCAAAACATAGTTGAGATCCCAAGCAGGAATGGGTGGAGATCTAGGGGGCCTTAAGGTCTTAGCTCCTCTGAGAAACTGCCTCATGAGCTGGTGGGAAAAGATTGGAGGGTCTGTATTATAATGAGCAGAAATAGCAGAGGCATGTATCTTTATGGAAGAGAAAGAGAGACCCTTATGTAAGAGGTCTGTCAGGTAAAGTAAAATCAGAGGAATGTTAGGAATAAGAGGATCTGAATCCTGAGCCTGCATCCAGGAACAAAATCTTTTCCATTTTCCTGCATAAGATTTTCTAGTGCTAGGACGTCTGGCTTCTAAAATGACATCCATAACCTGCTTGGGTAGGAGAGAATGAATCAATCATAGACCCTGGATTAACCAGGCCGCCAGGCTGAGAGTTTTGACATGGGAGTGCAGAACCTGACCCTGGTGTTGGGACAGAAGGTTTGGAGTCTGTGGTAAAACCCAAGGGGGCTCCAGACAAAGGTTTTTCAGTGTTGGGTACCAAAACTGTCGAGGCCAATTTGGGGCCAGCAAGATTATCATCTTGAACTTGTCCTGTTTGATCTTTAATAATACCCGTGGAAGAAGAGGTAGAGGTGGGAAGGCGTACCAGAGAGGTTTCTCCAACTGAATGATAGTGCATCCACTTTCCAAGCTAGTTCGTGGAATGTCCTAGTGGAAAAAATCTGTAGTTGATGATTGAGGTGGGATGCAAAGAGGTCTATGTGAGGACATCCCCAGACTGCTGTAATCATCTTGAATATTTCGGTGTCCAGCATCCATTCGTGTGGGTCCGACAGGTTTCTGCTCAGACTGTCTGCCAGGAAGTTTTGCTTCCCTGGTAGAAACTGAGCTTGAAGGTCCAGTTTGCAAGCTAGAGCTGTGTTCCATAGATTCATGGCTAGTCTGCAAAGGGGATAGGAATGAGATCCCCCTTGCTTGTTTATGTACCACATAACTGTGGTGTTGTCTGTCCGTATCAGTAGTTGTCCTGGTTGTAGAAGATTCCTGAAGGCCAACAGAGCTTTCTGAATGGCTAACATTTCCTTTAAATTGATATGCAGGTGCTTCTGATCCTTTGTCCAAAGGCCCTGCAGACAGTTGCCCTGAAAATGAGCCCATGCATAATCTGAGGCGTCCGTGGTTAGTATATGAGTGGCTGGAGGCAGACTGAAGGGTTTTCCTTTGTTTAGAGTACATGCCTCGGACCACCAAAGGAATTCCTTTTGAAGACAAGGCAGGACGGTGATCTGTATGTCTAAACTGTGGCAATGCTGAGACCATACACTTTTTAGGTACCACTGTATTTTCCTCATATGTAGTCTTGCATATGGTAACGAGAAAGATGCAGGAGGCCATGTAACCCAAAGCCTGCAGGAATTTCCTTGCAGATAGCTGAGTTAATGTTGCCAAGGTTTTGAAAGTTGAAGCCAGCTGTAATTGTTTTTCGTATGTCAGAAATGCCATCTGGGTTGTTGTGTTTAGAAAAGCACCCAGAAAAATTATCTGTTGAGAGGGTGTCAAATTTGACTTTTTTATGTTTACAGTGAATCCCAGGAACTTGAGAAGATTCTGAACAAATTCTAGATGCTGGAGTAAGACATCCTTGCTGTCTGCCTGAATAAGACAGTCGTCCAGATAAGGGTAAATTTGAATTCCCTTGAGTCTGCAATAAGCTACTACTGGAGCCAGGCATTTGGTGAAGACCCTGGGCACAGTAGACAATCCAAAGGGCAGCGCAGAGAATTGATAGTGCCTCGATCCGGCCTTGAACCTGAGGTATTTTCTGCATTCCTGCCGGATGGGAATGTGTAAATATGCCTCCTTTAAATCCAAAAAGTTACCATCCATGCATTTTTGGTCAGCATTGGAAGTAGCTGCTGTAGAGTAAGCATCTTGAATTTTGGTATCTCGAGAAAAGTGTTCAAGACTGACAGATCCAGAATGGGTCTCCATGAATTTTGCTTTCTGGGGACTAGAAAGAGCCTTGAGAAAAAAACTTGTCCCACCTCTGAAAGTGGAACCAGTTCTATGGCTTTCATAGCCAAGAGAGCTTCCACCTGGTTTAAGGCCTCTAACCATTGATGTTTTGGAAGATCTGGCCATCCGCTTGGTCTTGGAAGGGTATGAAAATGGAATTTTAACCTCTTGAAACCACATCCAGAACCCACTTGTCTTGGGTTATACGAGTCCAATTTAGGTGAAAAAGAGAAAGTTTTCCTCCGAGAGGGGCTTCCAGGCAAGAAGTTCCTGCAGCCCAACAGAGGGAGTCATTGAGTCGGTTTTCTATGAGCTTGCGACCTGTCCTCTCCTTCCCTAGGGGTGGAAGCAGTCCACTGTCTTGGTCTACAAGAGGCTTGCGTTTGAGGCCTTCCTCGGGAGCGTCTGTATCTACCCCTCTGAGGCCTGTCTGAATTGGGAAAGGACCAATTTTTTGTAGGCCAATTCCTACTAAATCTGGGTGGCTGTACTTGTATGAAATCTTTAACTGTTTGCATGAATTTTGCCTTGTCCTCCATCTTCTTTATCACTTCTTCAGCTTTAGATCCAAACAAAACATTATGCTGAACAGGAGCATCCAATAATTTAGCTTTTACTTGATCTGGCAAGTTTTGTTCCTTTAACCACGCATGCCTTCTAATGACTGTGCCAGAGGCAGCAGCCCTACAAGAAGCCTCCAAGGCATCAAATCCACAGTGTAAACCATGCTTCCCAACTTGTTCAGTGGCATGCATTAAGTCATGTAATTCCTTATCATCTGCACAGGCGGAAATGGAAGTTAGCTTTTGTTTTAAAACAGACAGAAGAAATTGCTGGTATTTCAGCATATGAAACTTGACAGTTTAAAGCCCTAATAGATAAAGTAGCAGAAGTGTACACTTTTTTGCCTCATCTTTCTAAAGATCTGGAATCCTTCTCAGTGTGAATGGGGTTTTTAGCAGGAGCGGCCTTAACCCCCCTTAGGACCCTGAGAAACGGTTTCAGGATCAGCAGTAGGATTCTTGTATAAAAACTGGTGGGAATCAGGAACCCTATAATATCTGTCTGGCTTAACAGGAGCTGGAGGAAAAGAGTCAGGAGTTAAGTTAGCCTCCGAAAAAGCATCATCCACAATATCCAAAATAGGAGGAATAGCCCGGGGTCTATGTTGGGGAAGAAGAAGAAAATCCCTTAGTCTTTTCTTAGATTCCGAGTACTCCTGCCCTTCCCAGTGAAAATGTTCCCTCATTTCATGCAAAGTTTCCCCAAAAGAGAAATCCTCAGGGGGAGAAGCTGAAGGAATGGATTCCTCAGCATCAGAATCCTCATAAGGAGGGAAAGAATATTCCTGGTCAGAAGATGAAACTGAAGAAACAGAAGCCTGATCAGAGGAGTCATAATACACTTCCTGCCTTGGCCTTTTATCTGGAGGGGGATGTGAACCCCTAATCATAGTAAGTAAGTCCTCCGTCATCTTAAGTAACTGTTTCTGAGACTTGGGTGCCGGATCAGAAGAGGCCTGGGCTGCAGTCTTTGATTTGGAAAGAGTCTTTGCCTTTGTCTTTGCCTTTATTAGAAGCTGAGTAGGCCTGAAAACCCCTTCGGAAGCCGGTACCTGCACAGCAGCTCCGGACCCATCCGAAGGAGCATTGTCCGAAGGTCCTGCAATGGAAATATTCAAAGGCCTAGTTGGCTCCTCGTGGGAGTCCGTTTCGGCCATCGGTTCCGAAATGGCCGACGACAGGGGCTGCAAAAGTGCCTCACTGACGACGGCAGAACCTAAAGCTGGCTCTGCTTGTACAACATAGTCTGATTTGGACCTCGGAGGCCTGTCTTTATCCTTGCGTCGCTTGTGAACTCCGGTAGCCGGAACCGTATCCAACGACATTTTATAATTAAAACGCCTACCGAAGTAATGAAATGCAAAATCGTACCTTCGTTTAATCGTACGTTGACTGAATCTACCACAAAACCGACAACTAGCTACGTCATGATCAGGGCCTAAGCAAGGAATACAGTAAGAATGAAAATCCTTATGAGGTATTTGCTTCCCACATGAAATACAATTATTAACTTTTTCTGACATCGGACTGGAGCAAGAAAAAAAGTTTCCCCAACGGGGTACTTAGCTTTGAGTAGGAAAAGAAAGTCTTCGGACTGAAGTACGTTTATAAAAAATTGTCAGGAGTCAGCCGACCGGCACTTGCGAACTGCTAATCACCGCACGGCAAGAAAGACTGGAGAGCATGGCGTTGGCTGTCAGCTTTGTACTCCTGGTGCTCTGACGTCAGGGAGCATGGCTGAGCAGCTGACGCGGGACCCAGACTGGATTCTGGCCGACCGAGGACTGCCTGCCGGCAGGGGAGAACCCTACAGTCATGACTGCAACAGTGAAACACGATGAACATTTTACTATGTCAACTGCATTCTATTTTCTTAAATGAAGGCCTGCAACATTTTCCTGAAAACAGTCCGACATGAAAAAGATGAATAATTCTCTCAATCAATAATGAATCAAAGGCTTACAGTGCATCTAGTAAATAAATGCTACATACATGCTATAAGCAGGTCTTTTCAAGTATTCTTTTTTAATTTGGGTCTTAAAATATTTTTATTCTGCAGCCATTCTAATTTCTAGCCTTTGTAGAACTTTTGCATTCCTCTTTCAAGTATCATTGGCACATAACTATATTATGCATATTTTGTTAGTACAACGGGAAATTGTACCACTAAAAGTCATTTGATTTTTCATTAAAGGTTTAATTTCAAAATACCTTCTTGTTATGGGTATAGAGATTTAATACCATCCAAAATCACTATTTCAGTGATCTCTTTAGCGTATAGACCAATAATTTTTTAAACAGAATTTACATTACTGATTAAACATTACTTATTTACTATAATAATGCATGCCACATCACTATTCTTTAAAGATTATAAACCATAAATAATTACTTTTTCTTGCTGACCTTTACTTGTGTATGCACACATTTCAAACATTTTGCAAGTCTTCTAATATTCATTTATAACCATATTTTAATAATGCCAATTTCTACCCAATACCACTCTTTTTGCTCATCTCTTTAAAATAATAAAAATAAAATAATTAAAAATAATTTCAAGCACAGACAAGACTTTGCACATCCCATCTTTCTTCCTTATTAACATAACAGAAGGTAGAGAATAGCAAGGTCACTTGGACCCGATAAAGCCCAACACTCATGGATTTCAGCTTAAGCACAGTTTCATCTCAAAGTTTAAATAACCCAGAGTAAATGTGACTTATTCCCCCAGCAGCAATCCGCTTTCTAATTGATGTGAAAAATTCTTTCAACATCAGCAATGCAAAACAGAAATTTTACATCTTAAATGGACTGGTCATGTGAAAAGAAAAAAAAAAAACATAAAAAGAAAAAAAAATGGCTTTAACTACAGTACTAAGATATAGCAGTAAAACTTGTCAAAATTCAGTTCACTAACAAACACTTCAATGGATGCAGACAGTTATTAAAATGTTTTCATATTACACTTTTTACAACCACAGCTACATCAGAAAGAAAACATTTTTTAACCTTGCTTGCTTCAGTCATGCACTTAACTTTCCCTTGTATGTAGCAATCTCAGAGTTAATATCAAGTCCAAGGTGCAAGGGCCACAGCACCCTTTACAGAAAATGGTGCCCTTTGGTTCCTACTACACAGGAAGCATTTTTCTCTTTTCTTTGCTTATGCCCGTTTGGCAGTGTTGTGAATCATACTCAGTACACTGGTCGTATATTTTAGGGACAGACAGATTTTGGGACACTGTAGCCTAGTTAATAGTTGTTTTATAAACAATGACAGCCGACACCCTGTAGTAGCATGAGATGGAACCGCAAACTTTGAAATCCAAAGGTCTGCTGAAACACTGAAGGATACAGCAATTGCCAAAGTACAACTGTGCAAGTAAAATGTACCTTAACAGCAGATGTTCTAATAGAGCATGGTCGCAATAGCCTAAGCTACATGGTCCAACCCCACACTGCAACCAGAAAGCTACACAAAGCTAAAGGCACCTTCCACACTACCTGTCAGGAGCTCGTACAGCTGGAGCTTGGAAAAAGCTTCAAAGCATACTTTTTGCATAGGAGGGAGGCAACAGCCCTGAAGGCAATACTGGTAAACAAATCAAATAGTAACTATATACAAAAAAGGAAATATCCACACCCCTGGCAACACCAGGGCAAATTACCAGCATAACTGTGGCCTGGAGGGAGGAAAGGCTACTGCAACAGTGATCTAATATGACGTCCACTATTATGGCAAGTTTGATTTACACAACTGTACTATGTACAAACATAGATCACTGTTGCAGTAGCTTAAGCTATATGGTAGATTAGCTTAGCTTAGAGATGAAAATGAGGAGGCCAAAAACAGACTCCAGGAGCCCCTAAGGAATAGTTCTAGCAAAGCCTGTTCTGAAATTGGAAAAGGAATTTGGCTTGTAGTTCTTTGTAAAAGTCTGTAAAGAAGACCATGTCGCTAGCTATAGAACACTTCTAGAGTCACCACTTTCCAGAAAGCCACCAAAGAAGACAAAGCCCTTGTGGAATGGGTTGCAACACTGCTTGGAATTGGCTTATTATAACAAAAGGCAACAGCATGAGGCAAACACCTAGAAATGGTCAGTTTTGAAAATGGCTGCCCTTTCCTCTTACCTTCATAGGCGATAAACTGATTATCAGCTTTCCTGAGCTGTCTGTGGACATCTAGAGTGTGAAGGATCCTTTCTCCTTTCTTCATTGGTTTAGGAAAGAAACTGGAGGATTAACAGTAAACTCCCGAGATCGTTTTAAAAGAAGGAAAGTACAGTTTTGTACCTACCATAAATGTAGATGTTCGAGTGTTCACACTGCTGCAGTCATCACACTTGGGTTATCCTGCCGTCAGGCGGTCCCACAGTCTGCCAGAGTTCCAAAGTCTTGGTCCGGCGTCGGTTGCTGTCGCTTCTTCCCTGACGTCAGTGCGCCTGGGATATACAAGAGGCATCCGACGCCATTTTCTTCAGATTTTCTTGCCCCAGATGTCAGGTGCCCCCAAGTAGGTGGGCAATACATATTGCTAATTAAACATGTAAAGGAAATACAAGAAATACCTTCAGTTACAAGCAAATACACCACAAAGGTTGTACCAGATAGAAAGGTATAGAAAAGTTCAGCTAGGTCAGAGGGGATGGAGGGAGGGTAACCTGGACTGCAGCAGTGTGAACACTCGAACATCTACATTTATGGTAGGTACAAAACTGTACTATGTTCATTGTGTTACACTGCTGCAGTCATCACACTTGGGTTGAATCCCAAAGCTAAGGATGGGCGGTGGAATTAAACAGGGTTTGGAGAAGCTAGTAGGCCCTGCAGTACTGCAGTGGCAAAGCCAGCTCTGGTTTTAGAGTACAGAGGTAAGTGATAGTGCTTGGTGAAGGTGTGCATTGAACTCCATGTTGCAGCCTCCAAAATATCCTTGGTTGGTACCCCCCTGAGAAAGGCTGTTGATGTAGCTGTAGCCCTGGTGGAATGGGACCTAATGCTAGCAGGTACCGGTTTCCCATGATGCGTGTAGCAGAAATGGATACAATGTCCTATCCATTTTGAAATGGTCTGTTTTGAGATAGCTTTTCCTTGTGATCCTGCAGCATAGGATACAAAGAGCTGGTCAGATTTTCTGAAAGCCTTAGTTTTATCCAAGTAGTAACATAATTGCCTGTGAATGTCCAAAGAGTGCAGGAGCCTTTCTCCTTTGTTCTGGGGGTTTGGGAAAAAGGTGGACAAATGAATGATTTGGTTTAGGGCCACACTGGATACCACCTTTGGCATAAAGGAAGGGTTAGTTCGTAGAGCGACTCTGTCTTGATGAAAAATGAGGAAAGGCTCCACTGCCATTAGGGCCTGTAGCTCTGAGACTCTTCGTGCTGAAGTTATTGCTAGCAGCAGGGCAATTTTCCATGACAGAAACTGTAAATCAGCTGTAAAAGCTGGTTCAAAGGGCGGCAGTGTAAGCTTTTCCAGAACAAAGTTGAGATCCCAAGTTAGTGTTGGTGCTCTCCTGGGCGGTCTTATGTTCTTAGCCCCTCTGAGGTACTGTCTTAGCAGTGGATGTGAAAATATAGGAGGATCCGTGTTGTAGTGAACTGAAATTGCTGAAGCGTGGATCTTAATAGATGAAAAAGAAAGTCCTTTGTGCAACATCTCAGTTAAATATTGTAGAATCTGAGGAATGTTTGGGACAAAGGGATTTTGGCCTTTAGCCTGGTTCCAGGCGCAAAATCTTTTCCATTTGTCTGAATAGGCTTTCCTGGTGCTGGGTCTCCTGGCCTCCAGAATGACATCCATAACAGCTTTAGAGACAAGTGTTGGCTGGTTGCTTAGGTAATTTGCCATGCAGCCAGATTTAACGTCTTGAGATGGCTGTGTAGAATCTGATTGTTTTGCTGAGTGAGCAGGTGAGGAATTTGAGGCAAAATCCATGGTGGGCCGTGAGCCATGTTCCTTAGTATTGGATACCAGTGTTGGCGTGGCCAGTCTGGAGGAATGAGTATCATTTGTGGCCTCTCTAATCTGACTTTCAGCAGCACCTTTGCTAGAAGAGGCAGTGGAGGAAAGGCATACACTGTTAATGTTTTCCAACTGAATGAGAGGGTGTCCACTTTCCAAGCTAGTGGGTGGAATGTCCTTGCGCAAAATTTCCGAAGTTGGTAGTTTTGGGGGTTGGCAAACAGATCTATGTCTGGGCGCCCCCATTTTTGAGTTATCATTGCAAATACTTGTGGGTCTAGTTTCGACTCGTGAGGTTCCATGATGTTTCTGCTTAGATCGTCTGCCAATGTGTTTTTATTTCCTGGCAGGAATTGTGCTTGTAGTTGAACTTGGTAGGTCAGTGCTGTGTTCCACAAGGTCATTGCTTGCCTGCATAGGGGGTAGGAGTGTGTGCCCCCTTGCTTGTTTATGTACCATATTACTGTGGTGTTGTCCGTCTTTATTAGGAGTTGTCCTGGATGTAGGAGGTCCTTAAAAGTTGTTAGGGCATTTTGTACAGCTAGCATTTCTTTTTGATTGATATGCAGATGCCTTTGATCTGTAGACCATTTGCCCTGAATACACTGTCCTGCCATGTGTGCTCCCCAGGCATAATCCGATGCATCTGTTGTTATAGTTTGCCTGGCTGTGGGTAAGGTAAAAGGCTGACCCTTGTTGAGGTGACATGCCTGAGCCTACCATAGAAACTCCTGTTGAAGGCAGGGAATGAGTGGTATTATTGTTTCCAAGCTGTGGCTGTGCTGAGTCCATACGCTTTTCGGGTAACATTGTAATTTCCTCATATGCAGTTTTGTAAATGGTATGAATGCCATGAATCCCAAGGCCTGCAGAATTTTTCTTGCAGGGAGTTGGGTCTTTGTTGCCATCATTTTGAAGTATTGAGTCAGCTGTTCTTGCTTGTCTGGTGTGAGATAAGCCATCTGGGCCATTGTATTTAAGCTGGCACCCAGGAATATTACGTTTTGTGAGGGCACTAGTTTTGATTTCTTTTCATTTACTGTGTACCCTAGGCAACTTAATAGGTGTTTGAGAAACGCCAGATGCTTTAAAAGAATGTCCTTGCTTTCTGATTGAATAAGGCAGTCATCCAGGTATGGATATATTTTAATTCCTCTTTGTCTGCAGTATGCAATTACTGGTGCCAGGCATTTTGTGAAGACCCTGGGCGCAGTAGATAAGCCAAAGGGCAGTGCAGGGAATTGATAATGAGTTGAACCTGCAATAAAATCGGAGGTATCTTCTGCAATTTTGTCTGATAGGGACATGCAGGTATGCCTCCTTGAGATCCAACGTTACTAGCCAAGCCTTCTTGCCCAGCATGAGAAGAAGCTGCTGTAGTGTTAGCATCTTGAATTTGGGTACTTGCAGGTAAGTGTTTAGAATTGAAAGGTCCAGAATGGGTCTCCAGGCTTTGTCCTTTCTGGGGACTAGAAAGAGTCTTGAGTAAAATCCTTGTCCTTTGCTCCTGTGTAGGTACCTGTTGAATGGCTCTCATGTCCATGAGAGCTGTAATTTGTTTTTGAGCCTCTGCCCATTGATTTGGTGGCAGGTTTGGCATTCCTTTTATCCTTGGCAAAGTGTGAAAGTGGAATCTGTATCCTTGTGAGACAATATTTAGGACCCATTTGTCTTTTGTGATGATGTGCCAGTTGTCTGCAAAAAGTGCTAATTTTCCTCCCAAGGGAGCTGCCAAGAGAGGTTTGCTTGGCAGTCTGAGGGTTAAGTCATTGTGTTTGTCTTCTGATAGCTTGGGGCCTGTCTTCTCCTTCTTTCTGGGTTGCGGTACCCCATTGTCGCGGCTTGTAAGGGCCTTGTGACTGACCTCTGCCCCTTGGGCATCTGTATTTGCCCCTCTGTGGTCTGTCAGAAGCTGGAAAGGACCAGTTTTTTGTTGGTCAATTTCTGCTGAAACGAGGGGGTTGAACCTGTAAAAACATCCTTGGCCGTCTGCATAGATTTTGCCTTATCCTCCATTTTCTTTAAAACCTCTTCTGCTTTTACACCAAATAAAACATCCTGCTGTAAAGGTGCATCCAATAACTTTGCTTTAACACGATCAGGTAGGGTTTGTTCTTTTAACCAAGCATGTCTACGTATGACAGACCCAGTCACTGCTGCTCTACAGGAAGCCTCCAATGAATCAAATCCACATTGTAAAGTATGTTTTCCAACTTGTTCAGCTGCATGCAACAAATCTTGCATTTCCTTGAAATCAGGCTGCTCTGAATGTGTGATCATCTTTTGTTTTAATTGAGACATCAAGTATTGCTGATATTTCAGCATGTGAAACTGGCAATTTAAGGCCCTCATAGCTAGAGTAGCTGAGGTATATAACTATTTCCCCATCTGTCTAGTGCTCTGGAATCCCTTTCAGAGGGTACAGGATTTTTAGCAATAGAGGCCTTAACCCCTTTGGGACCCTGGGAAATGGTTTCTGGGTCAGCAACAGGGCTTTTATATAGGAATTTGTGTGAGTCAGGGACTCTGTAGTATTTGTCTGGTTTGGCTGGTGCAGGAGGTAGAGAGTCTGGGTTAAGGCTAGATTCTAAGTAAACATCATCCACAATGTCTAACACAGAAGGGATAGCAAGTGGTCTGTGCTGGGGTAGTAAAAGGAACTCTCTGAGCCTTTTCTTAGAATCAGAGTAATCCTGGCCTTCCCAGTGGAAATGTTCCCTCATGGTATGTAAAGTTTCCCTAAAAAGAGTAGTCTTCTGGGGGAGATGCTGAGGGAATAGACTCTTCAGCATCAGAGTCTTCATAAGGGGGAAAACGAGTATTCCTGTTCCTCAGAAGAATCTGAAGAAATTGAGACCTGGTCAGAGGAAGCATAATCCTCCTCCTGTCTTGGCCTTTTATTAGGAGGGGGATGGGAACCCCATGATTAGGGTAATTCAATCTTCAGCCATCTTGAGCATCTGTTTCTTAGGCATGGGGCCTTGTACTGGAGACTGCTGTACAGTCTTTTTTGCTTTTAAAGGAGTTTTCAGCTTTGCATAAGATTTGATGGTGAGTGTAGTCGGTCTGAAGACACTGCAACTGAAGGCATTTCAACTGCACCAGAATCTCCTTCTGCTCTGGAGTCGGAAGGGGCTAAAGATGAAGGCTGTGGCGGCCTAGTAATCTCCGCTTGGGAATTGGAAGCCATCTGAGGTTCTAAATCAGCGGTAGTCAGGGGCTGCATAGGCGCCTCACTGAAAACCGGAGAACCGGCGACTGGCCCAGCAGAGGCCTCGGAGTCTGGTTTGGGTCTTGGCTGCCTGTCCTTATCCTTGTGGTTTTTTTATGCATTCCGGTCGTCGGTTACTCCGACGGCATGGTATAATTAAATTTTCTACCAAAGTAATGTCTGGCGAAATCAAACAGACGTTTAATAGTGCGTTTATTAAACCTAGCACAAAACCGACAACCTGTGACGTCGTCGTCTGGGCCTAGGCAAGGAATACAATACGAATGAAAGTCCTTATGAGGTATTTGCTTCCCACAAGAAATGCAATTGTTAACTTTTTCTGACATCGGACTGAGGCAAGAAAAGGTTCCCCAATGGGGTACTTAGCTTTACTGAAGACTTCGGTCTGAAATTCGATTTGAAAATCTCAGGAGTCGGCCGACCGGCACTTGCGAATGGCTTCTGCTTCGGGCACCGCGCAGCAAGAAAGACTGAAGAAAATGGCATCGGATGCCTCTTCTATACCCCTGGCGCACTGACGTCAGGGAAGAAGCAACAGCAACCGACGCCAGACCAAGACTTTGGAACTCTGGCCAACTGCGGGACCGCCTGACGGCAGGATAACCCAAGTATGATGACTGCAGCAGTGTAACACGATGAACATCTTCCTTTTCTTACCTGAAGAATCAGAGGGCAAGCAAAAAGCATTAATAAGCTCCCTGGCAAATCCCAGTAAATCTGCCCTGTCCACAGAAACAGACACAAGAGCTTAATAGTTTTTCCTGACTAAGTAAAATCTCCCTGAAAACAGACTAAATCATATTAGGCACACTGTTCCCAGCTTCACCTACTCTTCGCAGCCAAGTGAAGACCTTCACCTGCCCTTTCCACAGCACCCACAAAAGTGGCTCTCCCTTGCCCACTAAGGGTATCCCTACAGATGCAGAGGACATAACTCTCCGCAATCTTTGGGAGATGAAAAAGCTACACCAGGAGTACTGGTGAGATAAGGATGGATGACCTGAGTAACAACAGGCAGGCACAGCGGAGTCATCCACCATCAGCTGAAGTAGAACAGGAGCCTACCTTACACCTAAAGACTCCTTTGTAACTTTTTTTTTTGCTTGCTGAGGAAGGCATTACCATAGAAACCAGATGTTGCTCCATAGGTAAGCCAATAAAGAGACATCAAAAGTGGGGAACGGAGTCTAGATGGGTCAGTAAATTGTAAGGTTGAAACCAATTAGTTCTGAAGTAAATAACTATTGACAGTCCCACAAAAGTACAATATCCTGTCACAAACACACTAAAGTTTACAGTCCCAGTAGAACTTTTCCTCCCAGCAAGTTCACATAAGCATTTGTATAACTCATTTTGAAGTGTTCAGACTATCGCTGCATTTCTGCTTCCCAGTTAAACCCAATAATTTTCTTAGAAAAACACAAGTTTTCTTCCCCCATGGGGAGTTACATGATCAGTTCTTGAAGATCACCAGCTCACCAACAATTTCATGGAGCTTGCCAAAGGAGTAAAAAGTATGCGGAGAATAAAAATAGATTGGTACAGTAACAAGTAACTACTAAGAAAAACAAAAAAGTACCGAAGCTAACACAGCTGAAGGTAAAACAAACTTTAATGCACACAAAAGAGAGTGAATCTCTCTTTTATGTGCATTAAAGTTTATTGTTTTACCTTCAGCTGTGTTAGCTTCGGTACTTTTTTGTTTTTCTTAGCTTGCCAAAGGAGCCCTCTCTTTAGGGACCAAAAAAGCTATGAAGTTTTGTGTTCCAACTACACCTTTATGGAGCTCTGCTCAAGCTCCTGACAGCTGCATCATGTGGAAGATGCCCTCAGGTTTGTGAAGATGGCCAGCTACAGTGCAGGTAGGACCTATATAGCTTAGCCTACTGCAACAGTGATCTGTGTTAAACATATAATTAGCCACCTTCAGCATTCCCATCATTTCAACAATGGGGAAGATTGGGGACACAAGTACCCCATCAATGTTATCTGTGTTACATTTTACTATGTTTATTTTTTACATCAGATTGTTAACTGGGTACGCCCACTGGGCTCAAATGTCCTTTTTCAGGGGTAACACGGGAGCACTGTCTACTTAACTGACTTGTTCAGAGCCACAATGTAGGCAAATGGAAGTGGAAGGAATCCAAGTTTGTGACCTTGACTACAAAAACATCTGTAATAGCTCAGAGCCTTAAGCCTCTGTCAGACTTCCACAGATTTTCTGCTTATTATGATCACAATACGAGAAATGTAACCCTTTCCCCACCTTACAGGCATATCGGTCAATGGAAAGTAAAGACAACTTAACCAGCAAACATACTGTGCATTAGTTCTGCTCAAGATCAAGTCTTACTTGTGTGCTACACAGCAAGTTGAGGAAGAATAGAAACTGTAACTGCACTGTGACAATCAGTGTGTTCAAACAGTGATCAGGTACAAGTTCTTTTTTTTTTTTTTTTTGGACTGAGCTCTGATGGATAATAAATGCTAGAAAAACACTGCTTCATTTCCACTGCTTACAGTCCACGTTGGTGCTTTTCCACCTACAAATGAAAACAATCCTTTGTACGGTAAAACCACTGTTATAATGATCCTCTGTGTAATACAGTTTAATTAAAAAAGGATTATGCTCAGAAAAAAGAAGTTATGTCCTTACCATAACGTTCCATGTGGAGTGTTCATCTCGCCTTTGTTATTACACATGGGTTGACTGCAAGCTCTGCATCGAGAAGAAGCTCGAGGACATCTAATACCCACAATCCCCCTCTGCCTTTACCTCAGATCTAGTTTGTAAGCAAACCAGACATACGCACGCACACATGCCACTATATACATAATATACATAATATACATATATACAAACATACCCTGAGTATGATAGTAACAGTACTACTGCAACAGCAGAAGGAGAATACTCCAGACCAGGCACCAAATCGAACGTTCTTCCTAAGGGTGGGAAGGGTGGGAGTGTAATAACAAAGGATGAACACTACACATGGAACGTTATGGTAAGGACATAACTTCTTTATGTGAGAGTGTTCAATCTCACCTTTGTTCTTACACATGGGTAGCGCCTAGCTCCATGATCCTGAGGAACTCAAGGAGAACGTTCTTGAGCACAGTGGAACCAAAGGTTGCCCTATCCCTAGAAACCCTGTCCACTTTGTAATGAGAGATAAATGTATGTGGTTTAGCCCAAGTAGCAGCCGCACAAATTGTGTCAAAGCTGCGTGTTTGGAGCCAAAGATGTAGACACTGACCTGGTAGAATGTCCTCTGGGTTTTGCAGATAAAGTTTGGTCAGAGGCTTCATAAACATATGTGATACAGTCAGTTAGCCATTTAGAAAGAGTTCGTTTTGTAACTGCAAGACCCTTTCTGCTGTCAGCAAAAGCTACAAATAGTTGATCAGATTTCCTGTGATCTTTTGTTCTATCCAAATAAAATCTGAGTTGTCTATGGACGCCTAGTTTGTGCAACATATACTCCAATTTATTAGAGTGGTTTTAAAGAAGGTGGGTAATTCAATGGACTGATTGATATTACTAGAGGAACAAACTTTGGGAAGAAAGGATGGATTAGTGCGTAGGATACTCTGTCAGAATGAAATATTAAATAAGGATGTTTGACCGAAAGGGCCTGGAAGCTCAGACACTGAGCAGATGTAATGGCCACTAGAAATAATGTTTTCCATGATAAAAATTTCAACGCAGCTTGAAGCTGGTTCAAAGGGTGGCAACATTAATTTAGAAAGCAACAAATTTAAATTCCACGGTGACGCCGGACTTCTGACTGGTGGTCTGATATGAAAGGAACCTTTAAAAGGCTTTACAAAGTCTATGAGCCATAATAACATTCTTCTATATGATAGTTAGAAATGGCAGCTAACTGTACTCTTAAAGTAGCGGGAAGCTCCTTCATGAAATAATTCAGTCAAGAATTCTAAAACCTTGTTTAACGGAGCTGTAACAGGGTCCAAGTGATGTGACTCCAGAAGACAAAACGCTTCCATTTACTGGTGTAAGTCTTTGTAGTGGAAACTTTATGAGAAGCTACCAAAATATCCTGAACCGGCGTAAGGGAATTGACCTGGCTAAAGCGGAGCAGCCAAGCTGCTAGATGGAGAGATTCCAGAGATGGGTGAGGAACTCCTGACGAATGAGTCAGTAGATCTGGCTCTGGGTCCAGCATCCAAGGTCCCGTGATGCAATAGAAAGGGAAACCAAATTTGACGAGGCCAGAACGGAGCAATGAGAATTATAGTCCTCTGAAGGTTGTTTGCTTTCTGTAGAAACTTTGCAATCAGGGGAAATGGAGGAAAAGCATATAGGAGACCCGGGGCCAATCGTGCACCACCTGGGGACTTCCCTGGAGGTAATAGGGCAAAGTAGCTCCTGCATTTGGCGTTCATTGGAGACGCAAACAGATCGCAGGTAGGCTGGCCCCATTTAAAATCCTTTCGCAACTGACTGTTTGAGGGACCACTCGTGAGGCAATAGTATTGTTCTGCTCAGCCTGTCGGCTATGACGTTGGATGACCCCGGGATGTGCGCATCAGAAAGCGACCGTGGACTCTGCCCATTGCCAAATTCTCATGGCCTCTCTGCATAGTTGGTAAGACCTGGTTCCCCTTGCTTGTTTATGTACCAGACTACTGACATGTTGTCTGTCTGAACTGCAATGGTCCCTGGAGGAAGAAGGGGAGCAAAGTGTTGCAACGCCAAGAACACTGCCCTCAACTCCAGAACATTGATGTGCAGATTGTACTCCAGATTGGTCCATTCGCCTTGGACTGTCTGTCCCTGAAAGATGCCCCCCCACCCTATCAGGGAAGCGTCCGTGGTTATCGTTGCTGACGGTGTGGGTAGCACAAATGGTCTTCCGCGGATAGGTTGCAAGTCTGTAACCACCACCTTAGGTGTGATTTGCATGTTTTCGTTATCAATATTTCGTGAGTCAGTGGAAGTTGTTGGAATGACCATTGTGCAAATAGAAGCCATTGTAGCACTCTCATGTGCAGTCTTCCCAATGGTATTGCTATGAGAGAAGCTGCCATGAGACCCAGAACTTTCAGAACAATTTTTGCTGGGGATTTTCTGGACGATAGCAGAAGGGAAATGTTGAATTGAAGTGCTACTATTCTTTCTGTCGGAAGTTTTAGAACTAACTGATCTAATTCCGCTCCTATGAATAAGATATGCTGTGATGGCTGTAGCAAGGATTTCTCGAAATTTACTGAAATGCCAAGGTGTGAACAAAGTTGTAGGGAGTAATCCCTGGCATGTATCAGTTGACGCCTGGTGGTGGCAGACAGGAGCCAGTCGTCCAGATACGGAAAAACCTGGAATCCTAGGCCTCAGATGAGACGCTACCACTGCCATGCATTTGGTGAAGACCCTGGGGGCTGTGGTCAGACCAAAGGGCAGGGCTCGAAACTGATAGTGACTGGCTCCCAGCCGAGTGATCTCTGGACGCCCTGGCCATTTTGATGTGGTAGTATGCGTCCTTCAGATCTATTGAGCACATCCAGTCGTCCTTCCGTAAGAACGGCAGGATCGATTGAAGCGTGACCATTCGGAACTTTTCCTTCTTGACAAAGGTGTTGAGATGACTTAGGTCCAGAATTGGCCTCCAGTCCCCTGTTTTCTTCGAACTAAAAAGAACCTTGAGTAAGTTCGAATCCTATTTGGTCCGCTGGGACTGGTTGGATGACTTTCTAGCAGCTTTGAAATTTCTGTAGCTGCTGGGTCTCGCAGATGGGGTGGTACATCTGGGAGTTTTCTTTGGAATGGGGTGGATAGAAACGGATTTTGTAACCTCTGGTAACAATGCTTTTACCCAATTGTCTGAAGAAAGGTTTTGCCAGGCCTGAGGGTATAAAGCTCCGACTGCCTCCAGAGCAGGACAGTCGGGCCTCCTCTCAGGAGTGCTGAAAAGGTTTGCCAGGAGGTTATCCCTGTCACCTTGGTTTTGGACCCCTCTGCCGCCAGGGCGTCTTCCACCTCTGCCCCTCCTCTGCCTCTAGAGGGGCATCACCCTGTGTGTTTGGAAAGACCCTTGGGGTTTTCAAACCACATTTTCCACCACGTTGCCCTTTGGGGTACGGTCTGGAAGGGTGGAAAACGGACTGACAGCAGACAGAGTCTTTCCCTCCTGTTCACACCGGTAAGGGTCTCCTTTACTTTAGGGCCAAAGAGTGTGGCTCCATCAAATGGGGCGTTAGTAAAGGAAGACTTGAAGGCTTCCATAAGCGCATCCAGGATTGCCTACGAAGAGCAATCGCTGAAGCCGCTGGCTGCATAGGATATCAGCCTCATGGACGAGTTCACAATGGACGAAGGGTGTTGAGATGCTGTAACTTTCTCTGAGACAGCGGCATCTGTAGCACCCTGGAGGGTATCTCCCAACTCTTTGACTAGATAAATGGGTCAAATAGTTCAAAAGCCGCTGAACTGAAAATTCTGTCCATGGTCCTAGAATCTTTAGGTGGATGGACAGATGAGGAAGACTCCGACATCTCCTACCGCTGCCACCACCATGGCGTCTGAACTCCTTTGGTACGGTAAGCTTTGTCCTGTGGGGCCGTGATGTACTTATTTGGCTTCCTAGGGGCAGCTTCCACCGTGTCAGGAGTCTGCAATCAATTCCATTAACTCATCAAAGGGCGGAGTGACCCAGGAGGAGGAAGGACGGGCACCAAATGCCTTCAGCAAAACTGACTCATCCTCAGAAGGGGGGAGGGCTTGCCAGTCACCTCTCTGTTTAAGGATCTCCAAGATGTCAGCAAAAGAGACATCCTCTGAAGGTGACTTAGGGGACCCTTCTGACTCATCTAAGTCAGTATCAGATGTCAAGGATTCTTGTTGAGAATCCAAGTGTCTCCTCTTACACAGTCTTTTCCTAGGAACTTCTTCGGGGAGCATCCAAGAAGCCTCTGAGGAAGAGGGGCACCTCCAGGGTGGCTGAGACACTGGTGCCCGCAGAGGAGGATAACGGAGGAGAAGCTGTACCTGCTGATGTGGTTGTCTGAGTAGACAACACCTTCCTCATTCTCCCGGTTCAAGAAATGGGAAGAATCCCAAACAGGATCCGAGGCACCGACAACATCGGTCCGACTCGGTCCCGAACCAAGGACAGATCTTCGGGCCCGACTCCGGTGCCGGATCGGATGGAGTCGAGGTAAACGGTGCCGACCGAGAAAAGACGGTTCTGGCACCGAGGGCTCCACAATCATCAGGTCAGGACTGAACAGGTCTCGGAGGAGGAACAGATGGAGATAGTGGCAGGCCTTCAAGTCTCGACATCAACTGAGAGGAGACCGAAATAAGCTTGGACAGGGCCGTATGCTCCATAAGTTTCTGCACCACACGGTCCACGCCGGTGTCGGAAAGGGCTCTAGAAGAACGAGGATCGAAGATGGCGCCGACCTCAGCAGAGTCGGTGGAGGGAGCTCAGTCACCGGTTCCAAGACTCGAGGCTCGAACTGCCAACAGTTGAACACTCGGCCCCAAGTCTGTGGAACCGGTGATCTAACTAGACTCAAGAGCTCAGAGCCGATGACTTTGGCTCCGGCGCCGACCCCCAAGACTTGGATGCCTGGTCTGAAGCATCCAGAGCCTCCTGGAAAGAGGGTTTCAGCAATCCTCTATCCATCAGTTTCCTCTATCTGTCATGACCCTCCCACTAAAAGAGTGACAAATAGAGCAGTCCTCTTGTAAGTGGAGAGGGCCAAGACAGTAGACACAGGAACTGTGGTTGTCTGTGACCGACATTTTTTGGCCACACTGACAACGTTTAAAGCCAGACTTCATCTTTTCAGACATATTGAAAAAAGAAAAGTCAGTCCAGTCCAGAAAAAAAGTCCAATCCAGTAAAAGTGTCAAATCCGGTAATAAGTCTGCTTGATACTAACTAAAACAAGCTTTTAGTCAAAATTGTCAAATCCTTGAACTGCCTAAAGGCAAGACTAACAAGTATCTAGTCACAAGTCCAAGAAGGGGTAGGCCCCGAAAAACTCTAACTCGAAAGTTAACAAAGTTAACTATTCTAAATATCGAGAATTCCTAAAGACTCACACACCTACTCTTATACTTTAAGTAACTAGATAAAATACTCTGAAATTTAAACAGAATAGATAAAAATCTTATCTGAACAGCCTCGAGCTAGTCTCCAACGATGCGTATGCAGCAGCGGCAAACTAGATCTGAGGTAAAGGCAGAGGGGGATTGTGGGTATTAGATGTCCTCGAGCTTCTTCTCGATGCAGAGCTTGTGTAAGAACAAAGGCGAGATTGAACACTCTCACATTGAATGTTACTGCAATGTTAGATCTCCACTGGTAGTTTCATCTCTGCCACCTTTAAGACTGGCAGAACTTAAGGCAGCCCATCTATAAAAACTTTCCCGGGTTACATCACCCCTTCCTTTTATCCATGATGCTTGGCAACATCACAAGACTCCTTCCCCAAGTTCTGAAGCCTGCAAAGGCAGAGTACAACACAGTCAACCATTAGAACAGGCAGCTGGCACCTATTAAGGAAGGTGCCCCTCAGGTACAAAGCAAATGGAAAGAAGGTGTGAATGATGATTGGGGTGAAAAATACAGTTGTGTACCTACCATAAATGTAGATGTTCGAGTGTATTCACTGTTGCAGTCATTACTGTTGGGTTATCCTGCTGGCAGGCTACCCGTAGTCTAGGTCCGGCGTCGGTTGCTGTCGCCTCTTCCCTGACGTCAGTGCGCCAGGGGTATAAAAGAAGCAGCCAACGCCATTTTCTTCAGTTTTTCTTGCCCCAGATGTCAGGTGCCCCTAAATTGGAAGGCTGAAAGAATATGCCAATAAAAAATACATGCACAGAAATAACATGTCCTTCATCTACAAGCAAATATACCAATAAGGTTGTATAGGATAGAGAAGTGTAGATAAGCCCCAGCAAAGAAAAAGGGGGATGGTGGGTGGGGAACCTGGACTGCAACAGTGAATACACTCTAACATCTACATTTATTGTAGGTACACAACTGCACTATGTCCATCGTGTTTCACTGTTGCAGTCATTACTGTTGGGATGAATCCCAAAGCTGAGGTAGGGTGGCTGGTCTAAATAGGATTTGGAGAGGCTATGAGGCCCTGCAGAACTGCAGTGGCAAAGCCTGCCCTGGACTTGGAATAGAGATGTAAATGGTAGTGCTGTCTGACACTGGAAAGGACCAATTTTTTGAAGGCCAGTTTCTGCTAAATCTGGGTGGTTGTACCTGTAAGAAATCCTTGACCGTCTGCATGGATTTTGCTTTATCCTCCATTTTTTCAATACTTCTTCTGCTTTAGTACCAAACAAGGTATCATGCTGTAATGGTGCATCTAATAATTTTGCTTTAACATGATCAGGCAGATTTTGTTCCTTTAACCAAGCATGCCTTCTAATCACAGAACCTGAAACAGCCACCCTGCAGGAGGCCTGTAGTGAATCATAACCACATTGCAAAGTGTGCTTTCCCACTTGTTCAGCTGCATGCAATAAATCCTGTAATTCTTTGTTTTCTGAACATTCAGTATTTGTCAACATTTTCTGTTTAAGCTGGGACATTAAATATTGCTGATATTTAAGCATATGAAACTGACAATTTAAGGCCCTTATAGCCAGGGTAGCAGAAGTGTAGACTTTTTCCCCCCATCTGTCCACAGCCCTTGAATCCCTATCAGAGGGGACAGGGTTTTTGGCAGTGGAAGCTTTAACCCCCTTGGGGTCTTGAGATATAATTTCTGGGTCAGCAGTGGGGTTTTTATACAGGAATTTATGAGAATCAGGAACCCTGTAATATCTGTCTGGCTTAGCAGGTGCAGGGGGGAAGAGAGTCAGGGGACAGGCTGGACTCAGTGAATACATTGTCCACAAGGTCTAGCACAGGTGGAATAGCTAGGAGTCTGTGCTGGGGAAGAAGCAGAAAATCTTTGAGCCTTTTCTTAGATTCAGAATAATCTTGGCTCTCCCTGTGGAAATGTCCTCTCATGGTGTGTAAGGTTTCCCCAAAAGAATAATCCTCACGAGGAGAAGCTGAAGGAATGGATTCTTCAGCATCAGAATCCTCATAGTAGAGCATGGAGTAATCTTGTTCAGAAGAGGAATCAGAAGAAATGGAAACCTGATCAGAAGAATCATACTCTGTCTCTTGTCTAGGCCTCTTATCAGGAGGGGGATGGGTACCCCTGATTAAAGTAATTAGGTCTTCAGCCATTTTGAGCATTTGTTTCTTAGGCATGGTGGTCTGAGTAGGAGAATGCTGTACTTGTTTCTTTGTCTTTAATGATGCTTTAGTCTTTGAAGCTGAGGATGGCTTAATGTATAGATGTGTAGGTCTGAAAACACCCTCAGAAGCCGATGCCTGCTCAGCGGCTCCGGACCCATCTGAGGGATTGATTTCCGAGGTTCCAATACCTTGAGTATCCAGAGGCCCAGTCGGCTCCACGTGAGAGTCGGAAGCGGCCTGTGGCTCTGAGGTAGCGGGCGCCAGGGGCTGCGAAAGCGCCTCACTGAGAACCGGCGACTGGCCTAGAAGAGGCTTCGTCATCGGTTTTGGACCTCTGATGCCTATCCTTTTCCTTGTCCTTGCGTTTTTTGTAAACTGCGGTCTTCGGCTGATCCGACGACATTATATAGTTAAATCTTCAGCCAAAGTAATGGAAAGCAAAATCAAACAGACACTTGATAGTGCGTTGGTTTAATCTAGCACAAAACCGACAACTAGCAACGTTGTGATAAGGTCCTAGGCAAGGAATACAGTAAGAGTGAAAATCCTTATGAGGTATTTGCTTTCCACAAGAAATACAATTATTAACTTTTTCTGACATCGGTCTGGAGCAAGAAAAAAGTTTCCCCAACGGGGTACTTGGCTTTAATGAAGACTTCGGGTCTGAAATTCTGATTTGAAAATCTCAGGAGTCGGCCGACCGGCGCTTGCAAACTGCTTATGCTTTGGGCACCGCGCGGCAAGAAAGACTGGAGAAAATGGCGTTGGCTGTTTCTTTTATACCCCTAGCACACCGACGTCAGGGAAGAGGCGACAGCAACCAACACCGGACCCAGACTTTGGAATCGGGCCAACTATGGGTAGCCTGCCAGCAGGATAACCCAACAGTAATGACTGCAACAGTGAAACATGATGAACATCTGCCAATACACATCTAACACTACCATAAGTACATAAAGAATAGTTGTGTAAAATCTTACCATAACCATATATGTCCTCCTCTTCCATGTTGCAGTATTCATAACCTTTGTGTTAGCCTCTGCCTAGCAATCTGAACGTCTGGCCAGTATACAAAAGCTTTCGTCACTGCAAGGTATGTGGGACGTCTGACGTTGGCCATAGGGTATGTGGGCCATAAATGTGATATATGCACATACCTTCCTCAGAAGTGAATGCCCCAGTCGGATCCCAGTCCCAGGATGGCTGCACAAGTCCTGAATCATCCAGTCTGGGGGTAGAAGGGTGGGACAGAATACTGCAACGTGGAAGTAAGATTTTACAGAACTATTCTATGCCCTTCTATTTGCATGTTGCAGTATTCATAACCTTTGGGTGAGTGCCCACAGCTCAAAGGGAAGAAGAAAAAGATGGTGGTTTGAAACTATTTTCCAAAAATCCATGCAGGATTGCCCTAGTCAAACCTGCTCTGGATCTGGAGATGTGGTCCAGTTTGTAGTGCTTGGCGATGGTATGAACACATGTCCAGGTAGCAGCTTCTAGAATTGAAGCAGTGTCCATCCCCTTGAAAAAAGTTCCACAGGAGGCCATGGCCCTAGTCGAATGGGCTTTTATGTTAGAGTCTAGGTGTTTGCCATGGTAGGTACAGCAAAAGGAGACGGGCTTTGGAAATCCAGATAGAAATAGTCTGTCACAGCTTTTCGCAGATCCCTGGGATGACCTCCTAATGGATTTGGTCTCGTCTAAACAGAATCTTAACTGTCTGTGAACATCAAGGGAATGCAGGATTCTCTCGCTGTCATTCTGTGGCTGTGGGAAAAAGGTGGGGAGATGGAAAAGTACAGTTTTGTACCTACCATAAATGTAGATGTTCGAGGATCCACATTGCTGCAGTCCTAACTATTGGGTAGTCCGCTGTCCAGTCGGCCCGAATACCAAAGTATATGGCTGACGTCGGTCAGGGCGCATTAGACTGACGTCAGTACGTCAGGGTACTAATGCGCATGACCGACGCCATATCCTCAGTCTTTTCTTGCCCCAGATGTCAGAAGACCCTGAAAAGATAAGGCCAAAACCAAAAACTCCCAACATATCTGCATCAAAATATATATATATATATATACAAAATATACAAAATTAGCAAAATATAACCTCACCTACACAACCACCCCTAAACACAGAGGGAAGGAGGGAGGGTGGACTGCAGCAATGTGGATCCTCGAACATCTACATTTATGGTAGGTACAAAACTGTACTATGTTCTTCATTCCACATTGCTGCAGTCCTAACTATTGGGTAGAATCCCAAAGCAGAGGTAAGGGAGGCTGGCAAATCATAAGGAAGCAGGAGCTGATAACATGCCTTGCAAAATAGCTGTGGCAAAACCAGCCCTAGACTTAGAGTAGAGAGGAAGGTGGTAATGCTTAGAGAAAGTATGCACTGAACTCCAAGTAGCTGCCTCCAAAATATCCTTAGTTGCCACTCCCCTTAAAAAAGCTGTTGAAGTGGCAGTAGCCCTAGTGGAATGAGGCCTAATCCCAGCTGGAATCTCCTTGCCATGATGGGAATAACAAAATGCGATGCAAAACCCAATCCACCTAGAAATAGTTTGTTTTGATACAGGCTTGCCCTGAGAACTCAAAGCAAAAGAAACAAACAACTGCTGAGACTGCCTAAAATCCTTAGTCCTGCTCAAATAATAACGCAATTGCCTGTGTACATCTAAAGTGTGCAAAATCTTTTCCCCTTTATTTTGGGGATCTGCATAAAACGTAGGCAAATGAATAGTTTGGTTTAAAGCCACACTAGAAACCACTTTAGGCATAAAGGAAGGATTAATGATACCCTATCCTTATGAAAAATCAAAAAGGCTCAACCGCCATAAGGGCCTGTAACTCAGAAACCCTTCTTGCAGAAGTAATGGCCAACAAAAAGC
The DNA here is from genome assembly GCF_019279795.1 of Protopterus annectens. Lineage (NCBI taxonomy): Eukaryota > Metazoa > Chordata > Ceratodontiformes > Protopteridae > Protopterus > Protopterus annectens. The sequence continues at coordinate 406,065,077 of NC_056746.1, forward strand.
AGTCTTCCATGACAAGTATTTCAGTTCAGCAGTAGCTGCAGGCTCAAAAGGTTGTAGAGTAAGTTTCTCCAACACAAAATTGAGATCCCAAGCAGGAGTAGGAGCTCGGGTCTTATATTCTTTGCCCCTCTAAGAAATTGCTTGAACAAAGGATGTGAAAACAATGGTGGGTCACAATCATAGTGAGCTGAAATTGCTGCAGCATGAATCTTAATGGAAGAGAAAGACAAACCTTTGTCCAATAACTCAGTAAGATATTGAAGAGCCACACTCAAATTAGGCTCTGAAATCTCCAAATTCTTTGCTGCAGTCCAAAATAAAAATCTCTTCATTTATTGTTATGACACTTTCCTTGTACTAGGTCTTCTGGCTTCCATAATCACATTTAAAACTTGATGAGGAAGTTGAGACCTGCTGTCTTTCAAAACAGAATATGCCAGGCTGTTAGATGAAGAGAGTGAAGCTTGACATTGAGCAGACGAAGACAACAGATGTGGAATCAAGGGTAAAGGCCATGGAGGCTTCTTTACCAGATTCCTCAGTAATGCCAATCTGGAGCTATTAAAATCATCCTTGGCTTGTCTTGTCTGACCTTTAGAAGCACCTTTGGGAAGAAGAGGCAGAGGTGGAAACGCATACACATGAAGATTTTTCCAACTGAAAGAAAGAGCATCCACTTTCCAAGCTGTGTGATGAAACCTCTTTGTGCAAAACTTTGGCAGCTGGTGGTTCAGTCCCAGGACACTGTCAACTTTGAAATACATGAAGATCCAGTTTCCACGGGATCCATGATTTGTCTGCTTAACACATCTGCTAAGGAGTTCTGTGCTCCCAGCAGAAACCTTGCCTGAAGAGTTACTCCCATAAAATCATTGCTTGCCTGCACAATGGGTAAGAATGTGTTCCCCTTGTTTGTTGATGTACCACATGACAGTTGTGTTGTCTGTTAGAATCAACACCTGCCCTGGAAGAAGTAACTCCTTGAAAGCCATTAATGCAAACTGGACTGCTAACATCTCCTTTATGTTGATATGTAGATGCTGTAGTCTGGCTGGCCACTTATCCACTTTCCATTTAGATGAGCAGAGTCCCTTGTTTAGGTGACATTCCTGAGCCCACCACCAAAATTCCTTTTGAATGCAAGGTATTATTTGAATGACAGTGTCCAAATCCTGGCAGTGCTGTGTCCATAGATTTTGAGATACCATTGTAGCTTCCTCATATGCAGTTTGGCATTGGGAAGCACCAGAATACAAGATGCCATGAACCCTAAGGCTTGAAGGACTGTCCTTGCAGTCAGCCCGGACTGAAGAGATAGTTGATGGAAGTAACTGGAAAGATTCTTTTGTTTGTCGGGTTAAAAGGCCATCTGCTGCTGTATTCAGTCTCACACCCAGAAAGCACATGTCTTGAGAGGGTACTAGACTGGACTTTATTTCGCTCACAGAATACCCTAGGCATCTTAGCACTGCTATGACATATTCCAAATGCTGTAGAAGGTCTTCCTTTTCTTGAGCCAGAATCAGGCAATCGTCCAAGTAAGGATAGATTTGAATTCCTTTTAGCCTGAAGTAAGCTATCACTGGAGCCAGAACCTTTGTGAATACTCTTAGATAAGCCAAAGGGCAATGCAGAGAACTGATAATGAGAATTTCCAGCTCGAAGCAGATACTTTCTGCAACTTAGTCTTATAGGCACATGAAGGTAAGCTTCCTTGAGATCTAAAGTTACCATCCAGTGATCCTTGCCCAGCAGAGGTCAACATTTTGAACTTGGGAATGTCCAGATAAGTGTTGAGGATAGATAAATCCAAAATTGGTCTCCACGTGTTCCCCTTCTTTGGTACTAGGAACAGGCGAGAATAAAATCCTAGGCCCCTTTCTGGCACAGGAACCGGCTGAATGGCCCCTATTTGGAGTAACTGAGAAATTTGCTTGTGAGCCTCTTGTCTTTGTAGAGGAGGAATGTCTGGCATGCCTTTGAAAGGAGGCAAGGTATGGAAATAAAACCTGTAACCGTGATGAATGATATCCAGAACCCATTTGTCTTGGGTAATTAAATCCCAATTTTCTTTGAAAAGAGACAGTCTTCCTCCTAGAGGTGCAGGCACTGGCAGCTGAAAAGGCAGGTCATTGGGTCTGCAAGGACTGACCCCTGCCCTCACCAGAAGTCTGAGCAGGTGAACTCCTGTCCTAGGCCTAAAAGCACCTTGAGCTCTGCCCCTACCACGGCTAGACCTACCGCTAGACTGGGAATCATAAGCAGGATAAGTCCATCCCTTAGCAGGCCAATTTCTACTAAACTTGGAGGCTGCACCTGCAAAAATCCTTAACAGTTTGCATAGACTTAGCCTTGTCCTCCATCTTCTTTAAAACTGCTTCCACAGGCGAACCAAACAACACATCAGACTGTAAAGGAGCATCCAAAATCCTTGTCTTAACATGCTCAGCTAAGTTCTGATCTCTCAACCAGGCGTGCCTCCGAAGAACAGAACCAGTGGCAGCCACCCTGGAGGAGGCCTGCACAGCATCAAAACCACATTGCAGGAATGTTTACCCACTTGTTCAGACACATGAACTAAATCCTGCAACTCTTTACACTCAATACCTTCTGCCAGAGCATCCACCTTAGATTTCAACTGTGAAAGAAGAAAATTCTGATATTTTAACATGTGAAACTGACAATTCAACGCCCTCATGGCTAAAGTGGAAGAAGTATACACTTTCTTTCCCCATCTATCCAAAGCCCTTGCCTCTTTATCAGGAGGGACAGGATTTTTAACAACTGAGGCCTTCACACCTTTAGGCCCCTGAGAGACAGTTTCGGTCTGCCCTAGGACTCTTAAAAGATACTTATGAGCTTCAGGCACCCTATAATACCTATCCGGTTTAATTGGGGCAGGAGGCAAAGAAGATTCAGGGAAGCCTCTGCAAAACATCTTCCACCACATTCAAAACAGGAGGTATAGCTAAAGGCCTGTGCTGGGGTAAAACAAGAATTCCCTAAGCCTTTTCCTGGAATCAGAGAAATCTTGACCTTCCCATTTAAAATGCTCCCTCATGGAATGCAGAGTCTCTGAAAATGAAAAATCCTCAGGAGGGGAAGCTGAAGGAGTAGAATCATCCACATCAGAATCAGAATAAGGAGGGTACTCCTGCAAGTCTTCAGCCAAAGACTCAGAAGCCTCCGAGCATTGCTCAAAACTCTCAAACTCAGATTCCACCCTAGGCCTCTTATCAGGAGGGGGCATAGAACCTCTTATCATAGTAATCAAATCCTCTGCCATTTTAAGCATATGTTTCGCAAAGACCCTGAAGTACTAGGAGAAACCCCACTGAAGCAAAACTCGCCTGCCCCTCAAAGAAGCCTTGGAAACAGAAGGGAGGCTCTGACCACCTTAGGGAAGAGAGGGAAGAACAGCCACCTGAGAAGCCCCTCAGCCTGGCCTACTTCCTGAGAGGATACATCCTGTAACAGTAAAGTCTCTCCCTGAGACTCCAAAGAAACACCTGGCAAAACCTCCGCTCCACTGAGCCCTGTAAAGAACCCTGGGACTGTCGGTTCCTCCACTCTAGGCTTTGCTGTTTTGTCCTTGCGCTTTTAGCGCCCAGGCCGGAGCATCCAACGGCATTTTATAATTACAACGCTTCCCAAACACTAACCTGGCACAGTCTAACCTTCTCTTAATAGTTTGTTAAATCTAGCACAAGAGCGGCATCCAACAACGAAACAAGGTATACACAAAGTATGGTAATCCCTATGAGGTATCTGTTTCCAACAAGAAATACAGTTATTCACTTTTTCTGACATCCGTTAAATACTGAGGCAAGAAAACCAAAATATTGCCAACTTTGATTCGGTCTGAAACTCTGGCTTCAGAAACTTTCAGAACGCCAACCTGCACTCGCAAAATTGCTTCTGCATCGACCCTGCAAAGACTGAGGATATGGCCATATACTTTGGTATTCGGGCCGACTGGACAGCGGACTACCCAATAGTTAGGACTGCAGCAATGTGGAATGAAGAACATCATTGGTTCAAGGACAACTCATTGACCACCTTCGGTATAAAGGACAGTTTAGTTCGTAGGGTTACCCTATCCTTGTGGAAGATTAAAAAGGGTGGGGTGACCATGAGGGCCTGGAGCTCTGAGAATCTCTTGGCTGATGTCAGGGCCACCAAAAGCACAGTTTTCCAAGTGCAGTGCTTTAAAGAGGCTGTAGCTGCTGGCTCAAATGGAACAATGGTTAGTTTCTCTAACACACAGTTCAGGTCCCAAGGAGGAGGAACTGGCCTCTTGGGAGGGGACCTGAGATGAAGAACTCCTTTCAGGAATAACTTCACTTGAAGTCTAGAAGCAAGAGGAGGGCCAAGAGGCAGATGAGCAGAGATAGCAGCAAGGTAAGCCTTAATAGAGGAGTATGCTAACCCTGCTTGAAACAATTCACACAGATAAGACCGTACTAAAGGGACCTTTCCTTGAAATGGGTCTGTCTTTTCAGACACCAAATGGGGAACTTTTTCCATTTGGACAAATATGATTTCCTAGTATTGGGTTTTCTGGCCCCCTGCAGGACATTTAGCACATTCTCAGAATAGAGGTGTCTGAAAGGGATCAAAACTCTATCACCCATAGGGTTAAACTCAGCGATTCCAAGTGGGAATGGATTAGGGATCCCCTGTCCTGTGTGAGTAGGTCCACTTTGTGAGGCTAACTTGTGATGATTGCCCCTGGCTAAATGTAGGAGGAGGGGGAACCAGTGCTGTCTTGGCCAAAAGGGAGTCACCAACAAGATTTTTGGTTTGTCCTGCTGAATTGTCATTAGAGTGGTAAGGGGGAGGGGGATGCATACAGAAACATACCCTTCTATAAGATAGAGAAGGCATCCATCACCCTCACTATGGGGCTCAGTGCCCTGGTACAAAACTGTGGAAGTTGTCTGTTCACAGAGAAGGCAAACAGATCTATTTGTGGAGTACCCCACCTGTGGACTATGTCCATAAACACATCTCTGTGTATAATCCATTCATGGGATTGTGACATGGACCTGCTCAAGATGTCTGCCTGAGTGTTCTTAGCTGAGGGGATATAAACAGCTTGCATAGTGACTCCATGCCGAACTGCCAATTCCCAAGCCTGGAGTGCAAGTCTGCATAGCAACTATGACCTTGTTCCCTCGTTTATTCACATACCAAAGAATAGCGGTGTTGTCAGAGAACAACTTTAGTGGTCCTTGCTTCAGAATATTTTGGAATGCCCTCAGTGCAAAGATGAGGGCCTTCATCTCTCTGATGTTGATGTGCTCCCTCTTGCAGAGCTCTGTCCATGTGCCTTGCACCTTCAAGCTGCCCATAGCATCTCCCCAACGCAGGTCTGACACATCTGTATACATTTCTTGGACTGGACTTAGGGGTTATAAAGAAAGGCCACCAAAGGATCTCCTTCCTTTGGCAAGGTAGGAAGGGAATGGAGTGGTCCAAGGGGTGGGAGTATTGGGTCCATGTGGACCTTGGGTATCACTGAAGTTTCCTCATGTGGAGCCTTCCCAGTGGCAACATGGAGTGTAAAAGCCATATGCCCCAAGAGTCTAAGGTATTCCCTTTGTGTCACAGCAGAGGCGTGCATGACAGACAATGGGTATTCCTTCAAGCTTTCCACCTTTTGGTGTGGGAAGAATGCCATCAAAACGTCTGGCCTGATTCTGCATCCCAGGAAGACTTTGTTCTGGGAGGGGTTTAGGCTGGATTTGGGGAAGTTGATGGTGAAACCTAGAGACCGCAGAACAGAGATGACTGTCTGGGGATGGTTCTGGAGGGTACTGTAACAATCTGCCTGGATCAGGAGGTCACTCAGGTATGGCAAAATCTGTATCGCTACGACCCTGCAATAGGCTACCACTGGAGCCAGGCACTTGGTGAATACCCTTGGAGCACTAGATAGTCCAAAGGGTAAAGCAGAGAATTGAAAATGCGAGGAACCCACAGAGAAGTGTAAGTACTTCCTGTATTTGAGCCGGACAGGATATGGAGGTAGGCATCTTTGATAGCCAAGTTGGCCAAAAATGCTTGAGGCATTAGCTGTGGAAATAGAGTCTGAAGCATAAGCAAGTGGAAGGTGGATACTTGAAGAAAAAGGTTGAGGTGAGAGAGATTCAGGATGGATCTCCATGGGCCATCCTTTCTTGGGACCAAGAAAAGTCTGGAGTAAAAGCCCCTGCCATTTGCTGACACAAGGACTGGTTAGATAGTCCCTTGAGAGAGGAAGCTGTCCAAGACTGGTTGGCATAGGGGCAGCTGGTCCTTTGGTGGCTGTGGGTTGGCTCTTAAGAGTGGAGGAATGGCTCAAGTCACGAAGTAACCTTTTTCTATTATTGACAAGACCCATTTGTCTGAAGTAATGCTTTTCCAGAAAGAGAGACAGTGAGAGAGGCTCTGGGAAAGGGGAATAGAAAGTGGAGGGGAAGGGAGAGGAGGCAGGTAGTCACAACCTTGTCCTGAAATCGATGGTTTCTGGGTTGGTGTCTGAGCAGGCCTGAAGGTGGCTGGTGTTTTCTGGAACTCTTTTTGCCCCAAGTGGGAGGATGAGGAGCAAAATTTTTTTTTAATGAACTGGGTTGGTGGAATGGCAGAAGGAGAAGGGGTATCCATTTATAGTCATTCACAGTACCTCTTATGGACTTCAGACATTTCTGTGGAGTCCCATTTGAAAAACTCTCTCATCTGAGAGATGGTTTCTCCAAAGGTAAGGTCCTCCCCCAGGGGAACCCGCCTCAGCAGAGTCCTCCACTGGGAAAGCATACCCTAAAAGGAAAGGCATTTGTGAAGCTTAAGACAGAGAATCCTCTTAAGAGGAATCGGAGGAGTCTTCAGCCTCTATTGAAAGAGGTTCTGCAGTCTGAGGCCTAGGGCTGACAACAGGAGGGGCAGCCAGAGGAGAAGCAGCCATGGTAAGCCTAAGGGCCATAAAGGCATTGAACAAGCTCTGAGAGAAAGCTTGCCAGTCTGGGAAACTCTCAGGAGGTGAAGACACATACTTGGTTTTCTGTTTCCTTTTTAAAGAAGAAACAAGCCTGATGGGTGTAGGCCCTAAGCAAGGCCTAGGGTCGGAAGCCTCACTAACAGTGGAAGGACTGGTCTCGATGTCCGCAGTGATCTGAGGTCCCCCTTTGTTGGCAGCACCCGAAGTCTGTATTACCACAATGGACATGCTTTCAGACCTTGGGTTTTCAGCCTCTGGAATGGTACCCGCTATACCAGAGTCATTTGGTTCCATACGTTCCTCAAGACATACCTTGGCCACAGGAAAATGTCTGGTGGAAGACGTGCAGCAGTAAGCTCAGGCCTGGTAACTTTGGCCTTCTTTTTCGGTGGCTTGGCAGTATGGCCCTTCCATCACAAGAACGAGATGATTGAGGTGTTGCTTCTCTAAATAGATATTAAGGAATGCAAATGGCTATGAAGAGTTTTTGGGACAAAGGTCTAACAAATCGCACAGGCCTTATGGTTGTGGTTGGGCCCTAGGCAGAACAGACACAAGTTATGGACGTCCTTGTGTGGGATCTGATGTCCACACTTACACTTTCCTTTTCTGGATGACATGAACCTGGGCAGGCATGTAGTGACCAAAGGAGAACAAGAAAAACGGCCCCAATGGGGTACTTATCTTAAATCACAGGATGTGATGGCAGAAACAGCAGGATGGGCTGACGTTCGGCTGTTGGCAGAGAAGTTCTGAGGAAGGTATGTGCAGATGTCACTTTTATGGTCCATGTACCCTACGGTCAACATCAGACATCCCACATACCTTGCAGTGACAAACTTTTGTATACTGGCCGGACGTTCAGGTCGCTAGGCGGAGGCTAACCCAAAGGTTATGAATACTGCAACATGAGAATAGAAGGACATGTTTGGACTACAATGCAGAATTTCATCTCTAGGGCAGAATCCCAATCAATACTTCCTGGATGGCTCCAAGATGGAAGAATGGCCTGAAAAGGAGAGGCACCAAAGGAGGACCATGACCTGGAGATTACTTGCAGCTTAAAATGTCTTGAAAAAGGACTCCATGATGTTTGTATAGCAGGTACACGTGTCATCCACAGAAGCATTTTGAGGAAGCCTTGTAAACTGGCAACAACCTTAGGAAAAAAAAAAGCATTTGCTGAATTTGGCAAGGCTCACCATATTTATGATAAAAATGTTATGCAATGTGAAAGCCGAATAAAAAGGGTTGATTTAGCCACCGTCAAAACATTTTTTTTTGTTAGAAAAGGAAATGAAAAGCATAGGATCCATAAAATCCTAGTTGTTTGTGTAAACCCAAGCAACAAGTATTCAACATAACTGGAATAATTAGGGAAGAATACTGGAAGGTCAAATGGCAGAATGCTAGCTTCCATAAGTACTTTCAGTGAAAAGAAGGGGTCATCCTTAGAGACACCGTCTTTGTAGACAATCAGAAGGTGGACTGGCACTCAAGGCTTGCATTTCTGATATTCTTCTAAATGAGGTTAAAAACAGTTTTCTATGAAAGATAATTTAGACTTGCAGTAGAAGCCAGTTCAAGAATAGAATAAGTTACATTTTCGAAAACAAAGCAAAGGTCCTAACATGGAACAGCAGACTTGAAAGGAGTGGGAAGCAATATGATGTCCTGCAGGAAGGTTTTGCAGACTTTAAAGAAAAGCTGAGTAAACAGAATGTGCAGCCTAATGAAAATTTGACATAGCTTCTCTTTCCACAAAGTACACCTAGCAGCCAAGGCCTGAATCAAAACCTGCAATAGGAACCACATAACGTGAGGAATAGAAACTGTAAAAGGTTCTATCCCACAGGCCATGGGCTAAGAAGCCAAAATTCACTTGTTTCAGTATGTTTTCCTGGAATGATGATTCTGAATAGAAGTGAGGATATGGACTACAACATGCAAGTACATTGGGACCCTGTCCATAACTGGAATTGGAAAACCAAGTGGTAACCTGAAGGACTGGACATCTTGGAAAGACCCAATGGACAGATGAGAAAGGAAACTCCTGGATGGCTTCATAAGGTGAGAATGTAGAAATTACATTTGTTGGGACCAAAAGGGGGCTGGTTGGATGCCATTGGCTTTGCAAAGCTTAGCCTTCTCTAGAAATTTAGGAATGAGGGGAAACGGAAACACCAAAGCCACTTTTGGGTGAATGCATCTCTGTGGCACCCTCCTGAGGGAGGAACAAGAGAAGAAGCTATAATGTCAGACGTTGACTGGGGACACAAGAATATGTAGCAAGGTTTTTTCTAAAGGTGAACAGGTCTATACTACTGACAAAAGACCACTGGGGTGCATCAGCAGGTAGTAACTGAAAAGGTCTGCAATACAGTTAGCTTGCCTTAGGATGCAAGAAGAAATAAGAAGGTGACTGGTAGTAAAGGCCAACTAACAATCTCATGTTTTCCCAATGCAGGGGAGAAGAAAGGGTTCCCCCTGCTTACCTATACACCATATCACTGCCATAATGTTGGAGTATATGGTTATTGCACTTGAAAGGAGGAAGTCCTTAATGCCTGCAGTGCAAGAAAGACAACCTCAGAATTGTTTTTAACCACTCTGCCCCCGCTGCCTGCCAATCAACAGCCCCCACTGGCCAAATGGCTCATTTGTTATCAGAAAAGGTGAGGGTCAACCGAGAGAGGTCACTAACCAAGAAAGACCTTAGTCGAGGTTTGGATTATACAGTATGCCTAATCCTTTATGCTCATTCAGCAGCATGTGTCAGTGCTGAATTGCCTCTCAATGCACAAGGAGACAATGTCATTAGCCTGTCCAAAGCTCTTGATTTTTGTATAGGATGGCCAGATCACCTTGAATCCAGGCTTGGGGGGGGGGGGTCTGGCATTAGCCAATGTAATTATGGAGTTCACAACTGGATATTACAACCAGTTTGACCAGCCCCTGGTAGGCCAAAGGATTTCGTTGGGCCTCTTTAGGACTGAAACCACCGCTGCAGAATTCTTCTGTGTGTTCTGATTCAGAAGGCAAACCATCTCATCAGCTGGGGAAGCCATCAAAAGAGAACATGTGGGACCAGAAGGCCTCAGCAAGGACAAAATACATCTGGACTAATTTCCCCACACTTGGGTTCACCAGGTAAGAAGGCTCAAACTCACTTCCAAGTCATCAGTACCTAGAGTGGAAGGCTCAGCTAAAGAGTTAAATTGCTTCCTCTTGCACTTCACCTCTTCTCCGACCTGGGGGGGGGGGGGCACTGAACAGAAGGAAGACTAAAGGTCTGGGCATGCCCAATATTTTACCAAGAACCCCCCACAACCTCTACCCACCAGTTTAGTGTTCCAGGTGTTGGTGGATTAGGGAAGTAGCAGCTAAGCAAGTTCCCATGGAAACAAATATCAGAATTACTGCACACAAGGGAGGGGTGGGTAGTGAAGCCTCCAACATCAGCAGTGGGATAGAGACTCCACACTTCAGTACGAGACTGTCATCTTCCAAGTACAGATGCTGTTTGTCAAAAGCCATGAGACAGAGGTCAAAAAGGTTAACACTAGCATAAAGGCTGACATGCTGATGCCTACCATCAAAAGTCTATATACCAGCAACCCAGACAAGATCAGTGGCATTGACATCAAGTGCCAGAAAACCAACTCCGTGAATGGAACACACTGTCTTAATACATTACCTTGAAGGGTGTGTAACCAACCTTGGGAAATAAACTTGTGGTGTCAAGGTAGCACCAGCTAAGAAGGAACAAAGGTCAGGAACTTCAATGTTGATGGAAAGGTCAACTTTACAGCCATCAAGTTTGACAGAATTAACCCTGACAGAGCTATCAATGTAAATTGCTTTGCCACTAGGCTAACCAATAGTCTCAAGGAACTGCAGCTCAAACCAATTCCACTGAGAGAATGTCTGATACACAATGCAATCCACGTCCCACAACTTGAATCCCTTTATGTTGACACTAGGTGTGCCTGGTTACCCACTTCCAACAATTATATACATGCCATCAGCTTGGCTGCCCAATTCCCACATTATCAAATGACAAAGAAGTCCCTAAAAAATAGTACACTGGTTTTTGTTTGCTTTTGGAACTAGAAAAAAAAAAGCAGTAGTTGTTATCACCTGAAGTGTTCAACATGCCTTCCCTCAACAGACACCAACAGTGCACACCTTTCCCCTACCTGGCACTACAACAGTCATTAAATCATTATTCTTTACCAGACACTGCAGTTTTCTGTCCTCAAAATCAACCCCCTTCCCCCCCATTTTTCTACATGGGATGAAGTAGTAGTGTCAACTGTCAGCATTTCCATTCAATGCCATTCTCCTACCCTCTTCTGCACTCATGCCTGACTGCCGCATGTCTTCTCTCACACAATCCATCCACCTCTTTGCTAGATGCCCTTGTTTCCTCTTTCCTTTTTCCTGTCTGTCCCGAATCGTCAGCAGATTGTCTTCTTCTCTTCTGTACATGTGCCAGAACAACTGTAATCTGTTCTCTTTGTCCTTTTTTTTGCAACTGGAGCTACTTTGGCTTCTGTTCTTATGTCCTCATTTCTTCGTCTGTCCCACAGTGTGCATCTCACTACCCTTCTCAGGCACTTCATCTCAATCATCTCTATCTTCCTCAACTGCTCTTCCTTTACTGCTCAGGTTTCTGTACAATATAGCACTACTGGTCGCACCACTGTTTTGTACACCTTACTTGTCAGCTTCTTTGGTATTCTTCTGTCATACACTACATGCGACACTCTATGCCCATTGGCTGCCGCCACTCTGATTCTAGCTTTGACTAACACATTCAGACTTCTCTTCTCCTCAACCACCCCTCCCAGGCACCTGAAGCTGTTAAACCTGTTCACTAGTTTCCCTTCTATCTCACTTCTCCGCTTCTTCCAATTGCCCCCATTTGCTGCTATTACAACAGTCTTATCTGTACTCTGTTTCATTCCATGTGCCTTCAGTTATCATTTGCTAAGGTTCTTGTTCAGAGTCTGCCTGTAATGCCATATTTTCTGCATATAGCAACTTTGCTGATCTATACCTTCTGACCGGTTTGATATTGTAGTTCATCACCAGTATGAACAGCAGTGGGCTCACAGCTGAACCCTGATGCAGAGCCACTACTGCTGGGAACCCCTCTGAGAGATGAATACTGTTTGTACTCGAGTCATTGGGTCCTTGTACATAGTTTGCACTAATTCTACCAATGTTTCTGGGACTTCAAACCACCGCAGGACTGTCCAAATCAGCTTTCTTGGGACCTTGTCATAATACTTTCTCCAAGTCTAGGAATGCCTTCTTTCCTCATCTCTTGTTACTTCTCAAGTATCTGTCTCACTGCAAACATTGGGTCAGTTGTGCTGTATGTTGATCTGAATGCGAACTGCTCATCTTACGTTCTACTAATCACCTTTCCAGAACTTTGATGCAGTAACAGGAGTTCGATACTTCTGTACCAGAGGTCTCCTTTATTCTTGTACACTGGCACTAGTATGCTTTTTTCCAGTCATCTGGGATACACTTTTCTCTCCATACTGCTATAAGTACCCTCAGGAGCCATTTCTCCCCATCTCACTCAACATCTTTATTAGATCTGATATGACATCATCTGAGTCTGTTGCTTTCCCAGACTAAGGAGTTGTTCTTACTTCTTGTATGCTGGGCTCATCCTCTTCTCTCGTTGTAGGTTATGTCTGGAGTAGTACATCTTCTGTGGGATTTTCTTCATTCAGAAGCTGCTGAAAGGTACTCCTTCCAATTGACTTTGCTGTTGTGTGGACTAGCGAGCAGGTTGTTGGTGACATTCATTAGGATAGGTGTCTGACCATCTTTTTATCTTTCTGTCGTTGCCTTGCAACTTGACATAGTTCCTTTGTGCCATCTACTGCGTCACCTTCCACAAGCTGGTACAGTGCCTCTAATGCCTTGTTCTTTGCTATTGCAACTCCTTTCTTAAGCTTTGTTAGCCAACCAGTATTCCTTCCTAGCTTGGTCCGTCTTTTCTATCTCCCACTTTTTCCTGCACGTTTCCTGCCTTTTGATGACTTCCTGTATGTCTGCATTTCACCACCAGCTTTCCTTATGTACCTTCATTCCATACCTGGCTTTGTGGCATACCTGTTCCTCATACACGTTGTTTTGAGGTGCTACCATTCTTTATCAACTCCACCTACTTCCTCTTGAGGTACTACAGCCCTGAGTAATTCCTTAAACTGTTGTGCTTTCTCGACAGTCAACTTCCAGGTCTTCAGCCTGGTCTCTGTTGACCTTACAGCCTTCACTGACCACTGCTTGCAGCTGATTGTGGCAACCAGTAGTTTGTCTCCCTATTAAAATGTCAATACTCGAAATGCAGAGTGCCGAAAAGCCAAGAGGAAAAAAAAAAAAAACCCACCAAAACCCAGAGAAAAGCCCCTCTGTGCCCCCTACTCTGTGTGTGGGGGGCAAGCCCCCCAAATTTATAAAGATACCAACTCCAAGACTGCCATACCTCGGAGAAAAAGGGAATATTCAGAGAAATGGCAGCTCAGACTTAGGTACATGAAAGTCTGTTCCTTTCTGCCATTCAAGCTCCATGTTTCAGGACATGGTCTAGTGGATCCCAATATTTCAAATGGTTACTGGTTTATGCTGTGAGCTGACTATTTCACTGTAGATGACTTTACAATCATTGATTCTTCCCCAGTGCCCTTTCCTCACTAGGAGGAAGTCTACTTTGAGTTGCATGTTGGTCTTGTAAGTTTTGTGACTTTCTCTCTTTCTGAACCATGTGTTGGCTATTATTATGCCATTTGCCAAACAGAAGTCTAGAATGGCTACTACTTCTTTATTGCTGTTGTTCTACTCACGTGGACCCAGGCATTCTATCTTGTTCTGTCTGTCTCGATATGTGCATTCAGATCACCCATCAACACCAATTCATGTTGTCTGCTTTATGTAGCAAGTGCTGCAACTGCTATCTGAATGTAATCTTGTCCTTAATATCATAACCCTGCCATGGAGCATAGGCTGAGATTTTAAACCGTGCCCTATCCTTACACTGGAGACTGACTGCCATGAATCTGTTACTTATTCTGAGGACATCCCTCATCTTCTGAAGCCTATCCCTCACTGCAATTCCTACAGCATTTCTAGCCTGTCCTCCTCCTAAGTAGCAGACTCTGGATCCCAAGCCATGTGACTTTGCTGCACTGCCCTTCCATCTTGGATCCTGGATATATAGAATGTCCAGCCTCCTCCTTACTATCATATCATCCACTTCTAAGCTGCACCATCAGTGAATCTACATTAAGTGTAGCAATTCTTAGTTCATATTTGGCAGGTTGATTTGTTTTATGTTCTGTTCTCGCTCAACTGAGCTTACCCAGATAATCCAGGCTGGACAACTGGACACTGGTTGGCCAGTAGATTACTGAGTCAGGGCTGCTGGGTTTTATGGAGGGCAGACACTGGCCAATGGGTGCACATACACCCCTTCCACTGTTAGCATGGGTCCCTGGTGTAGGTCAAATTAGGCCAGGTTCTTAACCCATTTATCACTGGAAATATCTAAGCCCATTCAGTGACATTAGTCAACATGATTGAATCACCTAGAGCCATATTTTTACACCACTGAGAGACTAGCCCTGTCATGGCACGTAATTTGTGATCTGCGTTCTATTGCAAAGATACTGCACATCACAGTAGATGCCCAAAGCAGTTGATCTATACAACAGGCTTAAAGCAGATGCCATATGCTGACCGTCTAAAAAACCTCCAGCTATACTCTGTGGCATATCGTCTACTCAGAGGCGATCTCTGCTTAACATACAAGGCCATGTCAAACCCTGAGCTGTTGGACATGCTCCACTTAAAGAAATCCCAATCCCTCAGAGCCACAAGCTCCAGGGATCTAAACCTTATCATCACAATGAACAAAACATGCTGGAGGGATAGGTTCCTGAGCCAGAGACTCCCCATACTCTGGAATAGACTGCCCATACATGTCAAGCACAGCGCCTCATTGGCCCTCTTCAAAAAGAACCCTGAGGATTGGGATAGGAGATAGGAAATTTACCCCAGGGATCATGTCAGTCGCCCTGCTAGACAGGGGCCCAGAGAAGTAAATATTGTGGGAAGAAATATCCAGGGAATTGTTATGGCTAGGCTTGCATAGGCCCTATGGCCGATAGCCTAGTACCAACCTATGAACTCCTTCCCCTATAGGGCACCATATAGAGTCTGTGCTGCAACCCATAGCTCTATTCTTAGGTAAGTTTGGGATGGAAACATCATGTTTTCTGGAGGTGGGAGGAATCCAACAGAGACTTAGGAAGAACATGCAAACTCCAAAAACAGGCATTGGCCAAAGTTCAGGATCAAACTTTGTACTTTGTGCATGGCAGACAAAGACCTTAGCTATGCCAACTGGTCTCTCAAGTTTCACTTTTTTCTGCCCTATCCAACACAACTTCTGTTAAATCTGCCCTATCCAACACAACTTCTGTTAAATGACTATGGGACACCAACCACCAGGTGTCTGTAATCTTGTGAGTAGCAATGAGTGGTGTGCTTATTTCCCCAGTGTCAAGTAGCCAAGCTCTTAATTAAGGAAAGCAGTCAACTGTACTTAAACTACATTATTTATCAAAGGGATTTTTTTTTGAGGGGGGCAACAGCAGAGAGCTCGTGTTAAAGTGACTCCAAAACTATCTTGCATAACAGCAGTACTATACTTAATGATTTGTGCTCCCAAGTGTTGATAATATATACGAACCTGTGTATAGTCTGTAAAATACTTTTCTGGATCTTTTCATATTTCTATGCCATCTATGAGGCTAGCTTATCAACTGCTGCACTGTCTGTATACCACTAAGGAAAAGCTTACTGCTTACAGCAAAGTTATATCACAATAAAGCAGCAGAGAAATGTGCAGCCCAAGTAATTTAGTGGCAAGGATTTCACATTCACAACTCCAGTGTCCCACATTTCATCCTAATCTGATCCATGCCTATGGAGAGTCTGCATGTTGTATATGGGTACCGTAGCTTCCTCCCACCTCCAAAACCATACTTACCGACAAACTGGACTTAATGTGCATGAGTATTGCAATTATCCTCAACTTGTGGTCCAGGACCAATCTGCTTTTGTGTCAAATAAAAGTTAGCCTAAGTCAACTTCTGACATAGAAATGTACACTGGCACTTGTAGCGCAATAGATGACTTCCACAATGTCTGGTACTTTGACGTAAAGCTGATCAAGTACACGCACTAGCTAACCTAAAAAAATGCAACAGGAATGAACAAAATTCAGGAAAAAAAAAACGTCTCTGAAAACATTACAAAAGTATGCACTTCCTGCAGAGCTTTATTCCTTACTTCAGAATACAGAGCATTGTTAACTTGCTTCGAATGCAAACGGCAGTGATGCTTCTGCATGTGCTTCCTAGAAATATACAGTGGTCACGCATTAAACTCGTCTCAAGTTCAGTGAGAACGAGGTAACATTTGACCAAAGGTAGTAGCCAGAAATCAAAACTTCTCTGTGTCAACCCCTACTCTAGTAACCTAGTACTTAAAAATGTACGCACTGCTCTAAAAAATTGTCCTATACACTTAATAAATGTAAACAGAATTTTCATCCATTTTCCCATAGAACCTTAAAAACAATATCCATTAAAAGATCATTTTTAGAGGAGTTCTCATCTGTTGTGCAATATCTTTGTTATAGACACAAGTTTAGAAAGTGCTAGATTTCCTGGGCTCTGTAAAATCATAATGTTTCAAAGATATGTCTGTCAAAGTACTTGCTGAGTACAGTCAGTATGCCTCATCAGATACCATATCATTTGCAAGCACACATCACTGAGTGAAGTAACATTTGTAACCAGCTTTATTACTACGTCCACCTCAACACTCACCAAACTAACTACCTCTGTTCCCACAACAGTCAGACTGTCTAATAAAACATGGAATGCAGTAAAGAATTACTATTTTGGTATTCATTTCTTCTCTGTAACCTACTTTTAGGCAACATAGGCTAAGTGCCTCTTTAAACATAACAGTTGCAATCTAACTTAAATGCAAGTCAATAGAACAGTGCAAACATTAACTTGAAGAGAGACAAACAGTAAGCACAGTCTCAGAGGAACTGGACATTTTTGGACATAGATGCAGTGGAGGTCATCAAGCTGCCCGATGCCACTATTTGGTTTGGGAAAATACATGCTGAAATCTATTCATGTTATTTTTCAGACTATTTTATAATACTTTGGGAAATCCTGCTCTGTACTTGGTTTTGCCTTGAAAACATTAAATTTAGTTTACTTTCACATATTTCCCAGATCAGTGTATTACTACTATTAGCAATGGCTCTCATGGCCCAGCTCCAGCTGGCTTGTTTCCTTGGCTTCAGCAAACCATGTGAGGATGAGACTTCCAAGATGTGAAGGATGGTAACTGTAAACAACATTCTCAAATGTGGTGGTAAAAATCACAGTCAGAAAAGCAGAAGCTTATTACAAAAATGTTTGTAGTAAGAGAAAAATTACGGAATAATTTTCAGGACAGAAAACAATTGAGAACTTAGAGGATATCACTGTCAATGTGAGCTGCTTCATTTTAAGGAACCTCTCTAAATAGTATTTTTGGGTAAGCCAGTAATTTAAATACACATTCAAGGCATGAAAAAAATGGCAAAAAGGAGGATTTTCTGTACCACACATCCATGCATGAGGTGGAAGCTTCTGAAAACCCTAACTTTAATAATGAACTCTGAAATTAGAGAAACTCAAGTGAAATGACATTCCATCTACAATAAAATACAGTTGTATAAAACAGTAGATATACTTTCCACTGCTGCAGTTAGTATTCATCATCTCTGGGATCTCATTCCAAGGATAACCCAATGTCCGGCCAGTATACCAAAGCCTTTATTACCTAGGAGTATTGTACATCAGACATATGCTCCCCACGCAAACATAGGACATAAAGGTGATACACATATGCTCTCATCTCAGAGGTGTGAAAACTGCAGCAGTGATACAGAAGGACATATTATAGATGTGTAAAATCTTACTGTAATAGTAGATGTCCTCCTTTCCACTGTTGTAGTATTCACTGCCTACCTCCTAACCCCTTTTCTTTCCCTCTACTACCATGGGTGGTATTTTCTTTCCAGCCAAGAGGCTATTCTTCTTGCCTTCCTATATCTGGCTGTATATGTTCTTCTTTCCACTAGGGGTCCTGGTTCTCCTGGGGCAAAGCAGAATATGTACATCCAGAGATGGACATCTGAAAGTATGTAGACTGCCTCTAGGGTCACCTGCACATTAATGGCTATAGTCAGGCTTGAAGGGCTAGCCTACAAAGAAGGTTAAGGCCTCATGCCCACTTGCTTGTTGATGTACCGCATGACTGTGGTGCTGTGTGCAAAAACATTGGATTAGACACCCACAGTGGTGGAAAGCTTGAAGGGACAAAATGGGAGCCTTCATTTCCTTGATGCTGATGTGACCTGCCCTCTTCTGAGGGGAACAAAGGTCCCAAACCCTCTGCATGAAGCATCTCCCCATCCCAGCTCTGAGGCGCTCATGAAGAGTTCTTGATATGACTGAGGAGGTTTGAATGGAACACCTGGATTGAGAGATATCTGCTGAATCCACCAGTGAAGTTCCAGTTTGAGACAAGGGAGCAGAAGAACTAGATAGTCTAGCTGGTAGCAGTGTTGAAGTCACAAACATCTGAGATAGCTCTGAAAATTTCTTATATGAAGCCTGGCCCAGGGAAGCATATGGGTGGTAGAAGTCATGAATCCCAGAGCCCTCAGAAACTCCCCGGTCAGAAGACGTGGCAGGGGAAGCAGGGAAAGGAAATTTCTGTGAGACAGAACTTTAGTGGCAGGAAGAGAGGCTAGCATTAGAACAGTTTGGATCCTGCAGACTTGAAACACATGGTCCAGAGATGGAGTCAACACTGAATTCTGAAGGTTGACCATGAGCCCCATGCTGGGAAGTAGAAGCTGGGTAAAATAAAGATTCTGCATTAGCTTGGCTTGGAATTGGGCCTGAAGCAAGAGGTCGTCAGACAGTGAAAAATCTAAATGCTCCAAAGCCTGCAAAAGGCGAACACTGGAGCTAAGCATTTGGTGAATACCCTGGGGCCATTGAGAGCCCAAACAGCAAAGCAGAGGACTGCAAAATGAGAGGAAGAACAGAGAAACAAAAAAATTTCCTGAATAAAGGGTGGATAGGAATATGAAGGCATGCATCATTTAGGTCCAGGGAAACTAGAAAGGCCTGGGGAAGCAACATGGGAAATGCAGTCTGAGGAGAAAGCATTTGGAAGGATTTGGAAGGATGGTACTATGAGAAAAGTGTTCAGAAAGGAAAGATCCAGGAAAGGTCTCCAAGCTCTCTCTTTCCTGGTGACCAGAAACACTCTGGAATAAAACCCTAGACCCCTCTCGGTCTGTGGAACTATTTGAATAGTATCCTGATCTAACCGACCCTACAATACTCCTGGAAAATGAGGGGGTTATTCTGCAGAAAGTTGAGGGATACTGGAAGAGGGAGGTCCAGGCCATAAAGTAACATTTCTTGATAATGGCAAGAACCTAAGAGTCTGACTTTTGTGCCAAAACGGGAGCGAGAGAAAGCCTGAAGGACAAGGGAACCTGGCTTACAGGAAGGGAAGGCAGAAAGTCAGATGGCTGCAGACTTGTCAGGAAAGGACTGCTTTTGGGGTCTAGGCATTTGAGTAAGCTTATCAGAAAATACACACCAAAGAGGCTTCTTACCCTTTGAGGACTGTCTAGGCAGTCTAGGCAAAAAGGCAGTCTTACTAGGATAGTTCCTCAAACTAGAGAGTGGGAGAAACAAAGATGTGCTTAAATCTTTCATGACCTTATCCTTAATCCTGCAAGGCCTTAAAGAACTCTGCCACAGCAGTGCCAAACAAATTTCAGTTATCCAGAGGAGTTATCCAGTAGCTTTGCTTTAATATCATCTGGCAAAGCTTGAAGGCTAAGCCAGGAATAGCACCTCATCACACAGCCAGAGGCAGCAGCCCTAAAGGAGATATATGCTGCAACATAACTGCACTTATTATAGAGTGACAGGCAACTGGAGAAGTGGAACCTAGTAAGGAAAGAGCTGAGGGCTTACCCTCAGTCAGGCTCTTCCCAATCTGACAAAAAGAGACAAAATGCATCTTGTCACTTGGGGTTGGTAACTAATGGCCCCAAACGCTAAGGCAGCAGAAGTGTATACTTACCAATCCTCTACATAGCTCTACTGTCCTTGTTCAAGGGAAGGAGTTTAAAGGGCTGTATCAGTAGACAAATAAAGCATCAATGGATCAGATGAAGGGCATTTGTACAAGAACTTGCAGGCATCTGGCACCTTATAGGACCTGTTAGGCATCTTAAGATCTGGACGCTCGGAGTAAAGTGCCAGGGAAGCAGCCGAGAAGGTATCCAACAGAGCAGCCAGAACAAGAGAGACAGCAGAAGGTTTAGGAGAGTCCATCTGTAATAACTCATGATACCTTTTCTGGGCGTTGGACACCTGGGAACAATACCACTTAAAATGTTTCATCATACATAAGACCGTACCTCCAATGGATAGTTCCTCCAAAGGAGGATCAGGACTGACAGATTCCTCTTCCTCTGACCCACAGTCTAAAGGAGAGGGCAACTAAGAGAAGAAGGCTAAAAAGAGTCGGCATCAGTGTCAGAATCCTCATCTGAGAACTTAGGGTCTCTTGCCCTTTTAGGGTAGAGGACCAAGGAGGTGCAGGAATCAAAACCTTCTGATAAGGCTTCAATGCTATCAAAGCATTAAACAAGTCTTGTGTGAAGTCCTGACATTCGCTTTCTGGATCCCTGGTAGCTGACACCAAATGTTTAGTTTCCTGTCTTTTCTTCAATGGTATGCCCACCCTGACAAAACATGGTGGATCACACCCCCCTGTCTGGATTCGATCAAAGTACCCACCACCTCTTTCCTAACAAGGATATGAGGAATCCATTTTGGCCCCTAGGAGATAATCATCCATAGTTCCCCATCAAAGTCCATGGTGGATGTTTGTAAGACCACGGAGGGCATGAGAGAAACAGGTTCCATGTGGCTCCAAGAAGGTCGCAGCAAAAGAAATGGACAGTAATACCAGACTGTCCTCTGGATCTCATGCACCTCAACAAAGATGTCCACTGGTGGCTGGAGAGCAGAAGGGTCAGGCTAGATTTCTTGACCTTCTTCTTGAGCAGCAGCTGTACCTCAGGGTGAGCAGATTCTGCCAAGGTATCTTGGGCATACAGCTTGAGAAGTTGGTTCTCAAAATAAATGGAAAGGGAAGAAAGACGGGTATGTAAAGTCTTGCGTACAAAAAGCTGACAGATGGAATTAGAGTGTTGTCATGAGACACACCTAAGCAAAACAGGCAACTATGGTGGCAGTCCTCATCAGTACTCTGCCTCCCACACTGATATTTGATGATGAAACCCACTGAAAAATACAACTAAGCTAACAGGCACCCATCATGGTGGCTCATAGGTTCATACGTAGGTACTAGGCTACTAGCCCTAGGGCCTATATAAGCCTAGCCAAAAGGTACTCTGGCTTTCGCAACCCAAGAAAATTATTTTCCTGTGCCACTGTCGAGCAGCACCACAGAAGTGATCCCCAGGGTGAGTTTCCTATCTCCCATCCAATCAAGATTTTTCTTGAAGAGTGCTAATGAGGAGCTTTGTTTGATATAGATAGGTAGTTTGTTGCAGAGTATGGGAAGTCTCTGGGACAGGAATCTACCCGTCCAGCATGGTCTGTTTATTGTGGTGAAGAGGTTTAGGTCCCTACAGCGTGTAGCTCGTAGGGATTGGGATTTCTTTAAGTGGAGCATGTCTAAAAGCTCTGGGTTTGACATAACTTTGTGTGTTAGGCAGAGATCGCCTCTGAGTAGGCGATATGCAACGGAGTAAAGCTGCAGTTTTTTGAGACGGTCTGCATAGGGCATCTCTTTGAGGCCGGTAATCCTTTTTGTGAGGTATTTCTGTGGCCTTTCCAGTTGTTGTAGATGTCTTGTGAGGTACATACCAAATGGGGCGTTGTACTCTATAATGGGTCTAATGAGTGATGAGTAGAGGGGAATAATGACCTCTTTTTTCCTGGATGAGAAACCTTTTGTGAGGAGGTGTGCCACATAGAAGGATTTCCTGACTACTGTGGCGATGTGATTATCAAAGGAGAGACTACTGTCCTCCTGTGTCCCAAGGTCTCATCACACTTTCGGTGTTAAGTAGACTACCACCTATGTGGTAGTTCATGGGTACTGAGTTTTTACCAAAAGGATGACAATGCACTTTTTGGCATTGAGCTTGAGGCCATGGCTTTGACACCAGGCATCTGTCTCAGCAAGGCCCTTTTGTAGGATGTCCACATCTTTTGGAGTTTTGATTATGGCTCCTAGTTTGCAGTCATCTGCGAACTTCGTTGGCCAAAGACCTTCTGTGTTGGCCTGTACTTCAGAAAAGTAGATACCAAACAGGAGAGGACCCAGGACTGAACCCTGTGGTACTCCACTTGTCACTGGTCTGAAGCTGGATTTGGAGTCTGCTACTTTCACTCTGTCAGCGAGCCAGTTGGCAACCCATCTTGTGACATAGGGATTTATACCTAGTTTAGTGAGTTTATCTATAATTCTAGAGTGGGGGATGGTGTCAAAAGCCTTGGCGAGATCTAGATAGGCTGGGTGAACCACCTTACTCTCATCTACGGCTTTGGTGACTGCTTCAAAGAAGTCTATCAGGTTTAGGAGACCTGATCTGATTTTACAAACCTGAACTGGGTGGGGTCCTGAGTTTGGAGATTACCAATGTCATGTTTATAAGTTCCATGATGATACGCTCCATAGCCTTGCAGACCAGGCTCGTTAGGCTAATGGGGCAGTAGTTTCCGAGGTCTGTGGTGGCTCCCCCTTTGTGTAGTGGGATAACTGTTGCTGTGCGCCATTCAGTGGGCACATAGCTTGAGGTGAGGCTATGATTAAACATGGTACTTAGGTGGGGTGCCAGTTCATTCTGTAGTTCATGTAGAACACAGCCTGGGATGTCGTCAGGTCCCATGGATGCAGTGTTCTTGGCTTTGGATAGTGTGTGTTTTACCTGTGCAGCCATGATTACAGGAACTTTGCATTCTTCTGGTACAGAGATGGGCCCTTTAGGGGATGACAGAGGGGTAAAGTTAGCACTGAACCTATCTGCCAGGATGTTGGCAATATCCGTTGGTTCTGTATATTTAGTGCCATTGTGATGTAACTCAGAGCAGATCTGAGTGTTGCCATTAAGATTCTTGACATAGCTATACAATGCATTGTGATTGTCTTTAGAGTCAGTGGCGATTTTGTTTTCATAACTAGCTTTGGAGGATTTTATGAGGGATCTCACCTTCTTACTGAAGCTGACCAGGGAGTTTCTCCAATCATGGGATTTTACTCTTTTTTTTGCAACAGTTTCTTTCTTCTGTTGTAGAGTTTGTTTATGGCAGGGGACCACCAGATTGGCTTCCTTTTTTTTGGAGGATAGCATCTTGGTTCCGTTCGGGATTGCACGATCCATGCACTCATGTAAGTGCTTATAAAGTGCATTTCCCTCCGAGCTACATGCTCTAGGGACTTGAACTTTGTCACCACAATAAACAGGACATGCTGGAGGGATAGATTCCTGTCCCAGAGACTTCCTATACTCTGGAACAAGCTACCCATCTATGTCAAGCAAAGTTCCTCATTAGCACTCTTCAAGAAAAATCTTGATGAGTGGATGGGAAATAGGAAATACACCCCGGGGATAACTTCTGTGGCTCTGCTCAACAGGGGCACATGAAATTAACTTTCCTGGGTGGCGTAAGCCAGGGAACCTTGTTGGCTAGGCTTACTTAAGCCCTTGAGCCGATAGCCTAGTACCTACCTATGAACTGTTCAACAGTTCAAATACCCACATACATTCACCTGGCAATCAACTGCAGAACATTAGACTAAACATAACACGTTTTCACTTCAGTATAAGCGAGGTCAGAGTGGGAAAAAACATGTAAATTTAGTCTTACTTTGGGTATTCCAGAGGTTAATCCTTTAGTAGCTGAACCTCATGGAACCAAAGTGGCAAACAAGCATTAGAATACGACTGATTTTTAGTTGCAATTCTACTTCCAGGAAAATAAAACATATTACCAACTGGAATATTTTTTAAATTAGATCCAACTTTGAACATTTATCCAGGTGGGTTACCTGCTTTTGTGTACAAAAGAGGTAATAATTTTAAGAACCTCTTTGAACGTGGTCAGAGTACAAAGTGTGAACACGTTTGTAAGGCTGGTACTTGGAAATGTGATCCATGTTATTTTTGTAAGTATAGTTTTGAGGGTGACATTTTTCCCGTTACTTACAATAGTAAATATTTAAAAACAGGCAGAACAGATTGTTCTACTAAGGGGGTTGTTTACATTGCTATTTGCCTATACTGTATACATTTTTACATAGGGAAGCCGGAACGTCCATTGAAAAAGCAGACATACAAACATCATTATGAAATACATAAAGAAAACAATAACAATACTCTTTTTAAACATTTGACTGACTGTCCCCATAACACTAATGTTAAATATAAATTTGGTGCGACTGACAAGGTGGAATATTTACATACAGGAGGGGCTGGGAAACCCTTTTGGAATATAAGGAATTGCTGTGGCAGGTTCGTTTGAATGCCACAAATAGGCCTGGGTGAACGTCTCAATGAACAGTGTTTTAAAAATGAGAGCTGCTAAGTTGCAATATATGTTTTTACCAGATCATGATCAGTGTATTTTATCCAATATTTTATGTATTTTTCTGATTGACTACATACGAAAGTTGTGTTATTACTGTTGTTTTATTCAAGTGTTTTTGTGAATGTTGCCTTAAGTGAAACCATTTGATTCTGTGAATAGGATTAATTTACATAACTGTTGTATCTAATTGATTGTCATATATAATGATGATGCATTTTAGGTATGAAGTCCATTTTGGATGAAAGCACTTAGCAAGGCTGTTTTGTAAGTGTGTTTCCAATATTAAAATCCTTTGTCTGAAGATTATCTCCTTATTCATCTCCTTTTCATGATAGTATATCCTTGACTTTCGTCGGCTGTTGTGTACTTTGCAAGGAGAGTGGTTGCCTTGTTATTTGATATTGTGCAAAGATTGTTTAATACTGTTGTGATCTGAGGGGCAGATTCAAAGAATACAAGGTCATTTGTGCAGAGAATCATCTTTTTAGGAAATCATCATTTTCAACTATAACTTGAGTTGACATACATGAACTGAAAACAAATTATAACAGTTTCCATTGTTACTGTCTTGAAGTACACCTCTATCTTCCCCATTTTTGTTTGATTCTTATCATCCAATATTTTATACTCCCTACTAATTACGGATAATTATGGTGTGGGTTCTCTTTCCACACCAGGTATATGTAGTGCTGACACTGCGGTGCAGTATACGGGGGGAGGGTTGCTGCACTCAAGAGTCTGTCATCTTTCAGATGACAAGTTAAAAAGGGGTCCCTATCTGCTTGAGTTGGTGGTACCTCAGGAGGATGCAAAAGATCCCAAGGCACCTACTGAAGAGAGCAGGGGGAAGTTCCCTCAATACCCTGGCCAGATTTCACCTAGCAGTATAAATATCATCTTGTGTCTCCTCTGAAAACAGGCTACCAGTCTAGCTGGACTAACTGGTTAACAAAGGATAAACAAAAAATAAAATAAGATAATTATCCACTTTGTAAAAGCAGATTCTGCTCTAGATTCAACTAAAAACTCTACGAGAGCTGGACTTTCAATTTGAACTCCCCTATCCCTTTCTCTTTGCATACACTTTTCATAAATCTCTGATATGGAAGGCAGTTTCTAATCTGCAGTCCAAACTTCTGCATTGCCTCATCCCATGCTATTATCTTTTCTCTACAGTCACTTGCTTCAATACTTTAAATGTATCTAAACCAAAGCAAACTATTTAATCATGTGAATGGGTGTTTATCTGTATGTAAACTAATGTCTGTACTCTTTTCTCTGTGGAGCTTTTCTCCCCGGGCCTCCGCTGAAAATGGACATGTATCCAGTTGGACTATCCCAGTCAACAAATGTAAAATAAAATAAATAAAATAAATAAATAAATAAATAAACTTTAATGAAGGAAATTAGCACAGGAACCAAATTTCATCCGTCTCCTGCCTATTTTATTTTATATATCCTTACTTACAGTCATCTTTACTGGTAAAATCTTTCACAGTTCCTTCATTGGCTTAGTTCTTAGAATATGTTTGGGTACTTTATGAATACAATATTCTGTAGGGCGTTCAGTATTCTATTTAAAAGGTTTGCATCCAAAATACTGTTTCAAAGACATTATCTTCCACTTTCCCTTATAATCTTGTTATGTATATGTTACCTTCGCTATGTAGCTGTAAATACCCCTTCATTTCAGGTAACTGTCTACCATTTTGCTCTATGAGGACTGTGATGCCTGAGGTAATGACAAGCTAAAAGAAAGAGTAAAAAAGACTTTTTGCTCTCTCTCTCTCTCTTTCTTCTGCAGTCAGTTTGTTCTCACAGCTTACTACGTGCGACTCCTCTCTTTCTGAGTGTAAGTGAACCAGGAATTTTTTTTTTTTTTTATATGTTGGATCTCCAGACTTGCTGACGTCTCTTGTGAATGTGAAGAGAGATGAAAGACCAGAAACTGCCTTCTGAAGTGCAACTGCCGCAGTATCCGATGGACTTAATAGCTTGCATGTAGAGTCCAGAAAATAAAGAAAACTTGGATACTTTGGCAATTTATGTTGTTGCAGGACTGAAGTGATTAAGCTGCTGTTTACAAGTAATTTTGCTATTACACGTAGAACTGGTTTAACATCTTTTTCTCCAGTGTAAACTGGGGGCAGCAACAAGATGATGTCATGCATTGACCACTGGGGATGAAGAAAGCCCTGTGTGCTACACTAAGATGGTATCCTGACTTTCCCGTGTTATGTATTCATCTGGAAAAGAGATATCTACTCAGAAGATTATTTCTATAGTAAGAGACAGCCAATGAAATTGGCTATCTGGAGCTAAGATTATTCTGTATGCATCTAGTCTACTTTTTATTGCCTTTTATTTTACTTCCCCAAATTTACCATCCCATACACATTTTAAATTTGTATTTGCACTACTTTATTTAAGTAAGTCATTCACCTTAAAGCTTTTGTGACTGATTTATTTGAAAAGAGGGTTATCATTATTTACACTGCTGGTAAGCACATTTTCCATTACATAACAAAGGAATGTTGGCTTAAAACCACAAAAAGTCATTAAGAGAAGTCAGTAATTAATTCGGCACCTTTGTACAACCTGCAAACAAGTAGTATGAGGCAAAAATTTTAAACAACTATATACAAAAAATATTAACTACAGTTCATGCTAAAAAGCTTCAGGAAATGTCAAGTTGGGAAATAAACAGACCATACAGTTACAAATCTAGTGCATCTATGGTCCCACTGCTGAAGCAGTCATACTTTCACCTGAATGGTGACAGAAATGAGAGAAGGAAGACACAAAGGATGCATTAGAATTCAGCTTCTGATAGAGCTCCTGTCATCTGGACCCCACTATCAGTAAAGTAAGATGACAAGTATCAGTATAGTGGAACAGAATGCAGTTTGATTGAAATTAGTTGATGTAAGGTCTTGCACTACTTCATGAGAAGAACCCTGTAGAGGAATATAATAATGAGAAATTATGAACTATAAGGTATTACTGCTATTTTAAATGTATACTTCTGTAAATATCTCCTGGCGATAGCTTGAGGAGACCTTAGTGCTGGTCAACTGTTAGGGCCTTTGATTTTAAACTGCATTAAAAGAATATTGTGTATGGAAATCTCCTGGCAACAGCGTGTTATAAGACGCTAGTGCTGCAAAACCGGTAAGGTTGTAAAATTTGCTGGAAAGTTAATACTTTTGTATATATCTCTGTAGCAATAGTGCGAATATTTCTGTATTTATCTCTTAGCAACAAAGTATTAGAGACATTAGTACTGGTTAAACTGCTAGGGTCTTTGTTTTTAAAGCTGTTTTAACTGATATAAGTGCATTTTTGAGCTGTGATATATAGTTACAATTCGCTATTTATTACCCCACAGTTGTCGTGCATTATAAAAATAAGTTACCGTGACTATACTGCTAAAGTGCCTACAATTACTCGACTATTGTCTGCTGATACATGTTAGTAGTTATAAAATGTCCAGTGTGGGGGTACAGACTTCCCTGCTGACTTGCTTAACATTGAGGAGTAGAATTCTTGTATTTGAGAGACATTTTAATCACATTACAGTCGCTACTGAGCTAACTTCTGATATATTCAATGTAGAAATACTAGACTGTATCATGTCAGCAATTTTACTGTATGATTGATTAACTGTGCCTACATGACAGAAGTTCTCCAAAGTGAGCCTTGTGTTACTGTATTGTATCTCCATTCAGGTACTGTCCTTTAATTCCCCACCTGGCTAACCTGCTTTAAAGAAGGTCACTATACTTGGTACGAATGTACGGACAAGATTTATTCAACAGTCCCACTACAAATATAAAAAATGGCCAAGGTCAATATTTACATACTGTAAAGTAAAAATAAATCTTACAAATATAACATTTAAAGCAAGCGTACTGGGTTCAAAGCACAGCATTAATCCACCTAATCCCAGCTAATTAATTCAATTCCCCTAGATAACTCTAGCAGAAATCGTAGTTTACCTTAACAATAGAGAGAGGGAATAGTTTTATGCTTGGTGAACTATATTGTAGAATAAAAGATTCCTCTAAACACTTACTTTATTTACTGGCCCTTCGAAAGTTTGGTGCAGGTTTAGCCCCACTCCGCTCAGGCTCGCTCCGCGTTCCACCCTGCCCCCATATCCCACCCGCCCCCAGTAGTGCTACATTTATAACTATAAAGCCTCACCCCCACCTTTTTCTAGCCATACAAAGGCACTTCCCTATCACACCCTCCCCCTTCCACCACTTTCCAAATTAACCATTAACATCCCTCTAAGACAATTTACTATCACCCTAAGGCATTGAATACCATCTCACCCACTATTTTAAAGGCAACACTCAAAACCCTACCCCTCATTCTACCTCTTATAATTATACCACACCTCCTAACTAGCTATGAAGATCAGCAATACTCAGGCTTCCACTACCCTAAATATCAAACCTGTACCCCCTCATCTCCACTTATTGCTGAACACACTACTTACTATCTGGCCTCAAACAACAAAACTTAATGGATTTAGACCCCACCACAGTACATCCACTGCCCTCCTCTCTTTTGCCAATATAATTAACCATAACCAGAATAACAAAAAAAATCTTCAGCTCTCTTTATGGACCTGTCCAAAGCCTTCGACATGGTTAACCACCAGCTACTTCTCCATACTCTGAAAACCTTGTACTTAGACAACCAAGCTCTCCACTGGTTTCATGCCTACCTCTCTGGTAGGCAACAAGCAGTGCTGTGGCAGAATAAGCTCTCTTGTCTGTTACCAAATACTATAGGAGTTCCTCAAGGCTCCATATTAGGACCTCTTCTCTTTTCTGTCTTTATTAATGACCTCCATACAGTCATCCCAGATGCCACCTGCATTCAATATGCAGATGACTCTACACTAGTATGTTCCGATACCTCTCCAGTTAACCTACTATCTACAATCCAGCTCACTTTTACTACAGTGGAAAACTGGCTATCAGATCATCACCTGATCTTAAACCCAAACAAAACCAAACTACTACTCTTCTACCCAACCCATAAATCCTCTCCTACATCTTTTACCATTCAATCTAACAATGGCACTATCCTCTCTGGCAAGCTGTGTTTGAACAGAGAAACCAGGCAGATGCGTCTCATTTCCCCACTGTCATTTGCTTTATACTTGAGCCACTGGCAAAGAAAATAATGAAATCTCATGTTTTAGCATATAAGTGACCTGGTAATCAAGAAAAAAGTTAGCTTTATTCACAGAAGATATTATCTTGTGCTTGATAAATCCAGGAAAGGACATTTTGATGTTGTGAAATATTTTGAGACAGTTTAAAGTGTTTTCAGGATATAAAATAAATGAAGATAAAACAAATGCTGTGTAGCCACACATGAACTGGTTCAGCAATACCCATATCTGTGGGGACAATGAAGTATTTAAGTGCATGTATTAAAACAAAATGATTCTATCACGGCAGTTCAGGATATGTGCGAAAAGACTAAACAAAAAAGATAATGCAAAAATTGATAAGCTGGAAATTCTTGATTATGGGTATGGCTTCTAAGATATAAATAGTGAAAAATGTTCTAGCCCTTTAGTTTTATATATACGCCAGTCATATTTTAAATCAACTGGAGAAGTTGGGGACAATAATTAAACAGCTGAAGGAATTTGAGTGGGGTTGAGGGTAAGAGTTAAGTGGAATAAAAGTTGTTTCTTCCCCACAGAACAAGGTAATTTAGGATTACCTGATTTGAACAGAATGTTACAAATCACAATGGAAGGCCATGTTAATGAAATGGGGGGGGGTCTATAAACACGAATAAAGCAAAACTTTGGATGTGGGTCCTTAAGGATAAGATACATATTCTGAATGGTTGATAACATAGGAAACAGTATTCTGAAAACTAAGACAACAAGAGAATGGAACAAAGGAGATTTACCAATATGGATGACTCCGGTACTGGCAGCAAATAACTATGGAAGAAAGGTAATAAATGTGGGATTAGGCAGAAGTTTGGACTGCAGGTTAGAGACAGCCTTTTCTGCCAGGAAATGATAGAGTATACACAAAGAGAAAGGGACGTGGTAGTGCTAAGTGAAAGACCAGCTATGATTGGACCGATTGGTCCTTCCTGATCAAGTGAAAAATCAGTTCCCTTCCCTAATCTCATCAGTAAAAAAACAGTTCCCTATACTAATTTGATATGTCCAAGGGTCAATTTCAAGGTTACTCTCCAGTCCAGCTGGTGAATCTGGGAATTTTGAGGCAATGTTACAATTGCCTTATGTACACAGACAACCCTCTCCTCCTTCCAACAAACTCTAATACATGTGAGAGATGCAGTTACACAGCCAAACTGGAGGCAGAGCTCTCTCAACCCAAGACTGTCACAGTCAGTCAGGAGGACAAGGTAACCACCCACACCACAAATCCAGTCTCACACAGACCTATTGCATCTGCATACCCAACACAAACACACAAACATATTCGGAGGCGCTAAATAAAAATCTGCCTAAACAGCAAAGACCTCCTAAGCAGATATCCAAGCAACAGCCACCCCTCAACAATACCCACGAATCACATATCTCACAAAATCAGTGTGCCTCACAGTCACAGCCCTTAAGGCCAAACAACACACCAAATACACTTGTTATAGGGGACTCCATTGTCCGGCACACTGACGTCCCACTCACCAGACTGAACAAGGAGAAGGTCACTGTAAGCTGCCTGTCGGGTGCCAGGATCCACCACATAACACAAACACTCAGGTCACTCCAAAGCAAGTACAAGTATGACTCTGTCATTGTCCATGCTGGTGTGAATGACCTGAGATGTACCTCCCTGGACTACATGAAGAGAGACATAGAGGAGCTCTCTGACCATGTAGCCCAGGCTGGTATGACCCTGACCTTGAGTAGCATCTTGCCCTCACCAAGATTGATGCCACAGTATAAAGACAAAATGATCAGTTTCAACAATTGGCTAAAGTATTGGTGTCATTCAAAGGGGATCCAGTGTCTGTCAGCCTGGGATGACATGCTCGACAAGCCACGTTGCTTCGCTAGGGACTGCTTGCACCTATCACCCTTGGGCTTTCGTACACTGGCCAAGGCTCTTGCCACCCCCCCATAGTGCCTTTTCTAGGCAAGGCTCAAAACTGCCTTTCAGTTTGTAGCCTGCTACAGAACACCCTCCCTATTACAGGAACCCCACTTGGCATTCCTGAGAACACTGGAGAATATGAAGGTCTCTCCAAACACTATGTTATTGGGTGACTTCAACTACCCAAGCATTGACTGGGAAAACTACTCAAGCCCAAACACCCTTGCCCAATGGTTCCTTGAATTTATAAACTAACACAATGGAACAACTGGTCACCACTCCCACAAGAGGGAACATATTGGACCTGGTCATCACCAACATGGGGACTCTATGTTCCACACCAGAGGTAACCCCCTCATTGGCAGGATCAGACCATAAACAAATTTCCCTGGACATCCATATCCCGTCCCCACCCCCAACCAAGGAAATCACTGTAAAGAATTTCTCAAAAGCCAACTTTGCACTTCTTAAGACTGAGATGGAATCCTTCAAAGCCCCTGGGCCAGAGGATAATACAGCCCAATCCGCAGAATCCTTTACAAATGCATTCTATGAGCACCTGCAGGAATGCATGGATCATGCTATCCCAAATAAAACCAAGACTCACTCCTCCAAAAACAGGAGACCGGTCTGGTGGACCCCGGCCATAAATAAGCTATACAACAGAAGGAGGAAGCTACTACATGACAGAGCAAAATCCCAAAAAGGGAAGGCATCTCTGATCAGTATTAGCAAGAAACTTCGATCCTCTCATAAAATCATCAAAGGCCAGCTTCGAAAGAATATTTGCCCTAGACACTAAAGATAATCACAAGGCCTTCTTTAGTTATGTCAGGAACATGGGCGGAAACTCCCAGATATGCTCTGAATTGTTACATAACGGTACAAAATATACCGAACTTACAGACATAGCCAACATCCTGGAAAACAGATTCTGCGCAAACCCCCCCTTCCCCTCCAAAGGAGCAAATGCCTATCCCAACTGAATGTAACCTCCCTGACATCACAGATGCACAGGTGAAAGCTGCCCTCTCCAAAGCAAAAAACACAACATCTATAGGACCAGACGGTGTCCCAGGCTGTGTCTTACACGAGCTCCAAGAAGAACTGAACCCTCACATTAAGTCACTGTTCAAACTTAGCCTTACTACAGGATATGTAACAAAAGAATGGCATACAGCTACAGTGGTCCCACTCCACAAAGGTGGTGCCACAACGGACCCCGGAAACTATCGCCCCATAAGCCTGACTAGTCTGGTCTGTAAAGCTATGGAGCATATTTATCATGGAACTCAAACAATGACATTGGGAGCCTCCAGACACTGGACCCTACCCAATTCGGCTTTGTTAAGGGCATATCTTGCCTCTTAAACCTAGTTGATTTCTTTGAAACAGTTACCAAAGCCATAGATGAGGGCAAGGTAGTCCACACAGCCTACCTGGACCTCGCAAAAGCCTTCGACACAATACCCCACTTGGGCATCATAAATAAGCTTACCAGCTTAAATATCAACCCCTATATCACAAGATGGGTTGCAAACTGGCTCAGAGATAGAACCCACATGGTCAGAATCGCAGGTGCCATGCCCGAATCCAAACCAGTTACAAGTGGCGTCAAACAGGACTCAGTTCTGGGACCTCTCTTGTTCGGTATATACTTCTCTGAGGTTCAGACTAACACGGGGGGATTATGGCTGACAAAGTTCGCAGATGACTGCAAACTGGGGGCCATAATCGAATCTCCAGCTGACACAAGCATCCTCCAAAAGGGTCTCACAGAGATGGATGCTTGGTGCCAGAGCCACGGCCTCAAGCTAAATGCTAAAATGTGCATAGTCATCCCCTTTGGGAAAAACAAGGTGCCCACAAATTACCACATAGGTGGTAATCCATTAAGTATGGAAGAAGTAATTAGAGATTTGGGGACCAACATAGATAGTAATCTCTCCTTTGATAATCACGTTGCCAAAGTGGTTAGAAAGACCTTCTATATAGCCCACCTTATCACGAAAGGGTTCGCATCTAGATCAAGAGAGGTCATTGTGCCCCTCTACTCGTCACTCATCAGGCCCATAATTGAATACAATGCCCCTTTTGGGATGTACCGTACCAGACACCTGCAGCAACTGGAGAGACCCCAAAAGTACCTCACCAAGAGGATCATGGGCTACAAACAGATGTCCTATGCAGCTCAACTAAAGAAACTCCAACTCTACTCAGCTGCTTACCTCCTACTCAGAGGCGATCTATGCCTGACGTACAAAGCCATGTCAAACCCAGAATTAATGGACATGCTCCACCTCAAAAAATCCAAGTCCCTTAGAGCTACACGCTCCAGGGACCTAAACCTCAGCACAAAAATAAATAGGACATGCTGGAGGGACAGATTCATTTCCCAGAGGCTCCACTCACTCTGGAATAGAATCCCAATTCATGTTAGACATAGCCCCTCGCTGACCCTATTCAAGCGAAATCTGGACGCATGGATGGGAAATCGCAAATTCACCCCTGGGATCTCTTCTGTGTCCCTGCTAGACAGAGACACAGTAAACTAATCTTAAAAGGGTACCTTCTGTGACCTACTTTACAGAGGCACAGTAGGCTAATCTAATAGGGAGGTGGAAGCCAAATACACTCTGGCTAGGCTTATAAATGCCCTAGGGCAGATAGCCTAGTATCTACCTATGATGAATTTTCAGTTCTGTCTAGAACAGAAGCTGCTATTAAAAAAGGGACAGCTATTTGGGCATATAAAATACTGCACGATATCTACAAGAATCAATCAGAAGAAATTAGAAAAAACTGGGAAGACAGAATGGAAAGGCAATATATAAAGAACAGTGGGAGGAAATATGTACTGCTCACAAGTAATCAACAAAGTCCGGAAGGTTTAGGACTTTTGCACAGAAGTCTCTGCATTGTTTATTTTTTTATACACCCAAAGAAGTATTCAGAAACATTTTCAGGTAGACAGCAATTGCTGAAGGTATGATGGAAAAAAAGAGGCAAATAAGGAAAAAGACTTTTTGAAATGTAACCAGAGGATCAACTTTATTCCCTACAGAGTACTTTGTCACAAATGTTAGAGAAGCAAATGATTTTAACTAAGTAAATTATTCTTTGGCTGGGGTATAGCATTTGAATTGCCTAGACATGGTAACTCCTTGCTAAGTTTAATACCATTGACTACCAAAATAGTATTGGTAGAAAATGTCAATCAAACTCTAAACCAACCATGACTGAAGTAATCAGTTTAGTAAAGGACATAAACAAATTGGTGGTAGAATCTTTAGGAAAGAGAAGGAACAAACCCCATATAAACAAATGGAATTTGTGGGAACAACACAAGCAGATTAATGTTCAGCAGGATTGAAACTTTGGGAAAGGCAGGATTTTAGCAATTTGTGTAATGCTGGAGTAAATTACAATTTAAAAAGGCATAGCTTAATTCATTAAGTGAATGAAACATTTTACAATATTTTTTCTTATCTATCCATGTCATCGCCCAAAATAAATGTATGAAATTAATAAAGTGTTAAAATGGTTCGCAAATGCCGATTTTTTTTTTGTTACTCAAATACAGATCAAAACCAACACAGGTCAGGCTAAAAAAAAAAAAAAAAAAAAAAAAAAAAAGGAAAAGAAAATTATGATTTTTGCCTGGTGATTAGGAGATAAAGATGCGAATTATTGTACATTCTCAAGTCGCACATTAAAGACAACATAAGCCTAAAGATGGCCCGTGTGTGTGTAAACAAGGATAAATTGTATTCAAGTAAACAGTCAGTGATGTTAGTTATGGATCCAAATGTCTGAGAAATTCTGTGCAATTGTATCATTGTTATGGTACAAGAAACCACAGCTCAAGTTGTTGTTTGCATCTTAATTTTGTGTTGGTCTCTGCATATCACATGGTATCTACAGATCTACACTTGCCAATAAGATCAACCAAGCTCACTTAATTTCAAAGATTAATACTATAAAGTAACTTCCTTCCTACTGTGGTGTACACATTCATGCAGTCATGTGCATGTTTCTTTATCCTCAACAAAAGAAGCGAAGTTTAACACTTCCTGTAGTGTGGGTGCATGGTGTGCTTATGTTATCGCATGCAAGTCTACTTCTGGTGTTTATACACAAGACTCCCTCTTTCAAGAAAAGTCTATCTATAAAGACTGTCAGACTAACATCTGCAGGACTCTCCCAGTCCTCATGCACCTGTTAGCATCACCTGTCAAGTTCACAACTCTGCATGCTACTGAATACCACCACTGTAAAGAGCTGTACTATATAGGGATATATGTCTATTTTAGAAACAAGCGTCACCTGAATTCCCTAAACATTAAATACATTTCTAAAGACGGCTGAATTTGTATTGATGTTGCCAGTTTTAGTGGTGGGCTAATAGGGAAAGCAGTTAATGACTTAACTCAAAACAGATTTGCTGCTGAAGCAATTTTTTTAAAGAATTTTATTTTGGTGACTGGGCTGTCTAGTTAGTCAGGGTTTTCCTTTCTGTGGATGCCTGAGGAGAACAGCTTCAAGTGTTCAAGTATACAATCTAAAGGAGAAAAAAAATCAGAACAGAGAACAAAGTATATACCCAGTATAAATACAGCAAACAAGAAATAAGCTGCACATTTATTTCAATTCTTATACAACATTGATGAATGTATGGACACTGGAAATACTACGTAATGCATTTTTGCTGCGGGATGCATATTCAGCATCATGAATAGTGTGAAGGCTAGCCAGATTACAAGTGTCATGTCTTTTGACACTATGAACCACCATCTTATAGTTAAGCTTGGCTAACTTAACTTTTGGACTAATACTTTACAAACAGTTTAAAAGTTATCTAGAGAGCAGAACCTTTCCAAGTATATACTAACTCCTCCCTCCTCTCAGAGTCTGGCACCCTCAATACTGAAGATCCCGCAAGGATCTTTTCTAGGCCCCCTTCTGTTTTCACTCTGTTAATTAAACATGTGTGGACAGATCTCAATATAAATATGTAATCAGAAGACCTGTTGTTCTTTAAAACCAGAATAACTGCCGTCTTCTTTCCCCACACTATGCAACTGTATCACAATACTCCTACTTATCCTAAATAAATCCAGTGTCATGGTGTTTGCTCAGCATACTGACAGTGCTGTCAGCAAAACATTTAGGTTCATAGGTATTTACTAGGCTAACAACTACAAGGGCCATGCATCCTAAATCTCTGACAAATTCTGGTACCCTTGATAAGTACAAGCAGGGGCCAGTAAAGATGAACCATTTGCAGACTGCCTGTGTCCATTAGAGACATAGGTGCCAAACCAGGGATGAATTCCCTGTTCCCCATTCAACTCTCCAAGTTGCATCTGAATTGGGTTAGGGAGGAATTCTGCTTCACATGGATGAGAAGCCTGTTCCAGAGAAGGGGTGGTCTCCGGGAAAGCTACCCGTCTCTCCAGCAGGTCCTACTTATATCACAGGCAAGCTATAAGTCTTGAGAATGGGTAATTCTAGTGCTGTTTGTTTTGTGGATATGCATGAATTCCATCAGAGTGGGGTCTGACAATGCCTTCTATGCCAGGCATAGATCTCCCCTCAAAAGCCTGTAGGAGACAGAATAAAGGGATAGAGCCTTGAGGCGGTCTACAAAGGACATGCCAAAAAACAGGAACAGCAAAGATAATGTATAAGGCCAACCCAGCGGATAAAGGATGGTATAAGCAACACAAGAAATCAAATAAAAACAATATAACAAACCAAGCATGGCCACAAACAACAACAGGATTTTTATAACCTTTATTGAGAGCTTGTAAACTGTCACACTGATTAGCTGTTTTAATTGTTTTTTGGTATTTAATGACACAAGTTTAGATACTGCGGTGGTGGTGCTGCGGTAGCATCATCGCCTCATAGCAAGACTTCCCGTTCGATTCTCAGCTAGAGCATCTTCTGTGTGGAGGCATATGTGAATGGGACGTGCCTTCGTTGAAGGTTGTGCGTCAGGGCTGGTAACCCGGTACGTAAAAATCTACTACCAATCATTAGCGGACCGGAGTTCCGCTGTGGCGACCCCTAACCGGGAAAAGCCGAAAGACACAAACAAACAATGACGTAAGTTTAGAACTTGATTACGTTCCTGGAGGAGCTGATGCTGATACACACACACAGACTGTTTGTCCCATTTGATTTGTATGAGTGATAATCCCCTATTTTCTTTGAAACTGGGTGGAAGTCTATCTGATAAGGATGAGACTTTATTAGACTCAGAGCATTTGACAACTAGTCTGAAGGCCATTGAGAAAAAGTTAAATAAGTTTAAGAGATATCAATGGCAATGGCTCCATTCAGAAGCCTGCCTACATTTTAAGGTGGTTCCAAGAGGCTTAAGCATACTGAAAATGCCAACATATGGTACGAGTCTTCCTGAATTACTATATAAATGGCAAGAACTCAATCCAGAACTTAGTTTTAATTATATGCGTCTACTTACAGACTTTTTTAAACCAATGAAAGCTAAAATGATTCATGAGGTTGAAGTTCTTCTTAAACATGTACAAACTAAGTTTGTGACTGATGCATACTTGCTACGGTGAGAAGACATCTATCTATACGAATGTCTCCATTTATGACAATAAGCTCAAACAGCAAAAGTGCAAGAAATTGGATTGTGATTTTATTGCTTTTAAAACAGGCCGTATCTTCATTTGGCCATGCATTATATGGAAAGATATTATTAAGAACATTGGATAATGCTCATGAGGCATCTGGTCTGAATATTCAGCAGGAGGTCGGCTCTGATGGTTTTGCTCTGATAGAGACAGGGCCGATAATTTGTTTAAAGGGGCCCAAGACTCCGCCTCTTCTTTTAAAATTTTTAAATCATTGACCGACAGCAAACGTGAATGCACCCCCTATTCCTACATCTGATTTGTCTTTTTCGATTTTACCAATACCAATCAAGGAGATGGAGATGCATTTTGGGAGGCAGTCCATGAGCAACGACCGAAAAAAGTGGAAATTATCCATAGATTATGAAGCAGTGGTCAAGCAAGGACAGAAGCCGCAGACAGTTCACTAGTTTTTACTTTGTCTTCTGTATCACTTACTGAGACTCAGTTGAGTGTTTTAAATAGGAGATTGTCTTTTATACCTGCTTGTCCTTCACAGGTTAGTGATGTGTTAATACAGCTTAGACTTTTTGCCAGGAATATTATGCTTCAGACTGTATTTTCCAGCGATGGTGTTGCATATAATAGCCGTTATAAGAGGCTGAGTACTTTTTATCCCCCTCTGACTGCATCTGTAGAATCTTTTTTAAAGATGTGGGAATATGACTTATTTGCTACCTTGAATGAGCACAATTATAAGAAATTCTATAACATGACTAGAGAAGAAAATGTTGCACTCGCTGAACTTAGAAGTAATAAGATACAGATACACCCTGC
Organism: Protopterus annectens; assembly: GCF_019279795.1. Classification (NCBI taxonomy): domain Eukaryota; kingdom Metazoa; phylum Chordata; order Ceratodontiformes; family Protopteridae; genus Protopterus; species Protopterus annectens. The sequence goes on from NC_056746.1 coordinate 406,104,429, forward strand.
CAATAAGGGTGGGGCTGTTGTTGTTCTTGATTTATTTGGACAAGATGCATGATATGTTATCGGATACCAGTGTCTACCTTGAGATTGCAAAGATGGCTGTTAAGAGGCTGACTCAACATGTACATGATGAAATTTACAATTTATTGATTAGATTGACCATGAATTGTATGATTATTTTGTTGTTGATAATCTATTCTTGGTGGTGATTCATGGCCTCCCTAAGGTCCATAAAGATGTATACAACCTTCCATTATGACCAATTGTTTCTGGTACTAGGTGGCTCACAGAGTCACTCTATTTTTGTTGAGCATAAATTAAGTTCTGTGGTGGATGAGGTTCCATCCATATTAAGGGATACACAATACTTTTTGGAAACTTTATTTGATTTTACTACAGTTTATGTGTCTCAGTGTGTATTTGTTACTCTTAATATATGCACCCTTTTTACGGTTATCCCTAACCTGGTAGGTGTAGAGTCTGTTCGGCTCTTTTTGCATAAACATAGCCATTATTCTCATTACATGATTTTCCTGATTTGTGCATTATTGGATCTTGTGCTGGAAAACAATGTTTTTGTTTTTAATTATCATATTTATTTACAAAAGGTTAGTGTGGCTATGTGTACAGCTTGTGGTAGTAGTTACGCCAAAATAGTTATGGCACATTGGGAAAAAGAGTTTATTTTCAGTGTGCATGCTTTTTCATGTTATTTGAAATATTTTAAGAGATTTGTTGATGATATATTTCTGTTGTGGGAGGATCCTTGTTGTTTATTGGATCAGTTTATTTCATATCTTGAGAGTACCACCACTTATCTTTAATTTAGCAAACATACAGCCTATGATGCTATTGATTTTTTAGATGTACATTTGAGTAAAGGTGAAAGAGGAATGATTGAGACCAGTCTGTTCAAGCCTTGTAGGAGGAATAATCTCTTACATCATACTAGCAAGCATCCTGGACATGTGTTCGTAATGTAGTAAGAGGTCAAGTGTTTTTATCAAGCATTGAATGGTTTATATCATGATTTTATTGACAGAGGATATCCTGAACATGAGCTTGCATCTTCTACTGCTGACACTAGAGAGGCATGACTATATACTGCTAGGCCATATTTCTCCAATAGGCACCACAAAGAATGTGCTAAAGGTTCCAAGGATAATAAAGTAAAGCTTGTCTTAACATATACAAGTGATCTAAGCAAGATCTGTGGTAAGTGTATATAAAAACTGGCCGATTCTTTCACCTGATGATAAAATCAGTGATGTAGTTGGCTCAGGACCCAGGTTTTGTTTTAAGAACAGTGTCTCTTAAGACACAATTGTGTTATCATTTTAATAGGTCATCTTTTAATACCTGTAGCAGGCTGGGTACATATCCATGTCAGTCATGCACAGCATGTGCATATATTTCTGATAAACAAGTTTTTATATATCCTGTGAATGGTTATAGATTTTCTCCTATGTTTTATGCTGATTGTACCACTAGTCATCTTATTTAACTTAATGTAATGTGTGCACATGTTATGTTGATAAAACGAACCTGTCACTTAGAGAATGTCTTTTAGAGCATATTGGTTATATTAAGAATAAAGATGCCGCAAGTGCCCTGTACAGGCATATAGCTCCTTTAATGATCACACATTTAGTTTTTTAGTGTTGCAAATTTTTGTGGTTTAAGGTGGGAGTGACATGGTTACTAAAGCTGAAGTGGCTGAAAGTAAGCGGATTACCACCCTTCAGACTCATAGGTTTCCTGGCTTGAAAGGTGATGTACCTTAAAAACCTTTATTGAGAGCTCATACATTGCCACATTGATTAGTTGTTTTAATTGTTTTTAGGTATTTAATGATGTAAGTTTTTGATGTAATTTGTCTGAAGAAGTGCATTGTTATAGCATGAAAGCTCTTACCTAATAAATGTGCTGCTGTTGTTTTTACAGCCATGCTTTGTTTGGTATATTGTCTTTTAAATCTTTCAGCAAAAAGTAGAATTGTATAAGCAAACTTATCATAACTGCAGAGATCTGAATGATCACTGTTGCAGTAGCCTTAGCTAGTTAGGTTATATATTGCCAAGGAAATAACAGCTGGCCAGCTTCCAAAGTTTCAGAGCACCTTCCATGCACTCAAAGTTAGTCAGCTTGAGCTGAGCTGACTATCAAGACAGCTTCTGCAATGACAGAGGGAGGTTTAGCCCTGAAAAGACAATGCTAGGAACACAAACTGTGCACACCCTGGCAAAAACACACTAAGAAATAAGGGAGATGGAGGAAGCGGCTATTGCCGCTGTGATCATTTGAACATCTACACTTATGGCAAGTCTACTTACACAACTGTACTATGTTCATCATACTAATCACTGTAGTTTTAACTTTATTGGTGGATTACACTAGCTTACTATATTGGGAGGTGAAGGGAAAGGTTTAGGAGTCCCTGAAAAATTGTCCAAGCAAAGCCTGATCAAGGCCTAATGAAAGAATCAGGTTATAATACTCTGCAAACATATGTACACTGGACCACGCTGCTGCTCCCAGAATGCTTCTAGAATTCAACCCTTTTCAAAAGGTCACAGAGTAAGGCAAGACCCTGATAGAGTGGGCCCTGACCATACCCAGAATGGTGTTGTTAAAGACAGTATAACAAAATCATTTGGAAAATAGTCTGTTCTGACATATCGTCTCCTCTTACCTTCACAAAATAAATCTGAAAGATGGACATCCAAGCTATGAAGTGTACCCTTTCTCCCTCATTTTTAGTTTCAGGAAAGAAAATGGATAGTTTGTATGAAAGAAAACTCTGATACCACTATAGGGATAAAATAATTTGTTCTCAAAGAAACCCCGTCTCGGTTGAAAATTAGATAAGACTAAGCTGCATGCTCTTACAGTGTCAGACGCTCTTTTTTGCAGAGGCCAGAGCAATTGGTAAAACAGTTTTCCATGTTAAGAAAGTACAGTTGTGTACACTTACATAAATGTAGATGCTAGAGTGTATTCACTGTTGCAGTCATTACATTTGGGTAATCTGCTTGCAGGTTGCTCTCAGTCAAACTGATTAACAAAGTCTTGGGTCCTGCATCGGTTGCTGTCCCTTCTTCCATGACGTTAGGTCGCCAGGGGTACAAAACATGCAGCCGACGCCATTACATCAGTTTTTCATGCCCCAGATGTCAGATGCCCCCCTAATGGGAAGCAATTAAACATAAAAGCCCCCCAAAAAAATACCTCCAACAAATACACCAAAAAGGCTTTTAAGTATAGTAATGGAAAGTAGAGGTATAGCCAAAAAAAGTTAGGGGGCTGGAGGGAGGGTAACCAGGACTGCAACAGTGAATACACTCGAAGATCTACATTTATAGTAAGTGTACACAACTGTACTATGTTCTTCGTATTTCACTGTTGCTCATTACATTTGGGTAGATTCCCAAAGCTATGGTTGGGAAGAGGAGTTTAGATAGCATTAGGGCCAGCTATAGGACCCTGCAAAACTGCAGTGGCAAAGCCAGCTCTGGATTTAGAGAAAATTGGCAAATGATAATGCTTGGTTAAAGTATGTACAGAACTCCAGGTAGCAGCTTCTAGGATGTCCCTGGTAGAGACGCCTCTGAGAAAGGCTGTAGAGGTAGATGCAGCCCTGGTGGAGTGAGGTCTGATCCCCTGGGGGATAGGTTTTCCATGGTGCTTACAGCAGAAATGAATGCAATTGCTTATCCATTTAGAAATGGTTTGCTTTGAAATAGCCTTCCCCTCTGCCCCTGCAGCAAATGCTACCAACAGTTGTTCTGATTTCCTTTGAGGCTTAGTCCTGTCCAAGTAGAATCTAAGTTGTCTGTGCACATCTAAGGAATGCAGCATCCATTCCCCTTTATTCTGTGGATTGGGAAAGAAGGTTGGCAAATGAATGGCCTGAATAAGTGCCATACTGGATACCACCCTTGGGCATGAAGGATGGATTGGTTCCGAGTGACAAACTGTCCGCATGAAAGATGATGAAAGGCTCTACTGCCATAAGGGCCTGTAATTCAGATACCCTTCTAGTGGAAGTGATTGCTAAAAGGAAAGCTGTTTTCCAAGAAAGAAATATTAAGTCTGCACTAACAGCTGGCTTGAAAGGTAGAGTGAGTTTCTCCAAGACAAAGTTAAGGTCCCAGGCTGGGGTTGGAGCTCTCCTGGATGGTCTCAAATTTTTGGCCCCTCTGAGGAACTGCTTGTACAGTGAATGAGAGAATGGGGGAAGTTCTGTGTTATAATGAGCTGAAATGGCTGAGGTGTGGATTTTAATGGAGGAAAAAGACAAGCCCTTGTGAAGCATCTCAGTTAAGTATTGTAAAATCGGAGGTAAATTGGGCGCTGTTGTGCTCATCCCTTGAGATTGGTTCCAGGCACAGAATCTTTTCCATTTTTCAGCAAAAGATTTTCTAGTACTAGGCCTCCTTGCCTCTAAAATGATATCCATCACAGGTTTGCTGAGGGATGGTGAAGGAGAGATTAAGTAATTAGCCAGGCTGCAAGGTTCAGTGCAAGTAGCCAAGGGTGTAGAATCTGGTTCTTCTGCTATGACAGCAGGGAAGGATTCTGAGGCAGGTGCCATGGAGATAACCATGACACACTGTGCAGGAGGGGGCACCAGGGTTGGCGCAGCCAGTCTGGAGAAATCAAAATCATCCTTGGTTTGTCCTGTTTGACTTTTAGTAATACTTTGGAGAGCAGAGGGGGAAGGCATAGACTGATAGGTTTTTCCAGCTGAAGGACAGAGCATCCACTTTCCAGGCTTGTTTGTGGGGAGTCCTTGTGCAAAATTTGTCCAATTGGTAGTTCTGGGGAGAGGCAAACAGGTCTATATCTGGGGCTCCCCCATTTGCTTGTCAACATGTTGAAAATCCTTGGTTCCAGTTTCCACTCGTGTGGGTCCATGAGGTTTATGCTTAGTCCGTCTTGTCAGTGTATTTAATTTTCCTGGCAGGAACTGAGTTTGTAGGTGCACTTGGTAGCTCAAGGCTATGTTCCACAATGACATGGCTATTCTGCAGAGGAGGCAAGAATGTGTACCCACCCTGCTTGTTTATGTACCACACAACAGTGGTGTTGTCCGTCTTTGCCATTAGTTTTCCTGGAAGAATGTGGTCCTTGAAGGCTGTCACAGCATTTTGTACAGCTAACATTTCTTTTTGATTGATATGCAGGTGAGCCCCCCCACCCCATGCATAGTCTTGATGCATCTGTTGTTAGGGTTTGGGCGGCAGGGGGTGGTGTGAAAGGTAGTCCCTTGTTTTTGTGGCAGGCCTCTGCCCACCAAAGGAACTCTAGGCGTAGGCAAGGAATGATAGGAATCATAGTTTCTAGGTTTTGAGAATGTTGACACCATAAGCTTTTTAGATACCACTGTAGTTTCCTCATATGCAGTTTTGCATATGGAATTAGAAGAATGCAGGAGGCCATGTACCCTAAGACTTGCAGTATTTGTCTTGCAGATAGCAGGATTTTTGTGGCCACTTGTTTGAAGTAAGTTGTCAAATTAATTTGCTTTTCTGGCGTGAGGTAAGCCATCTGGGAAGTTGTATTCAAGCTCGCCTCCCAGGAATATAATTTGTTGACAGGGTACCATTTGTGATTTCTTTTCAATTATGGTGTACCCCAGACAAGTTAGAACCCTTTTTACAAAGGCCAGATGATTCAAAAGTATGTCCTGGCTTTCTACCTGAATTAGACAATCGTCCAGGTATATTTGAATATTTCTTTTCCTGCAAAATGCAATAACTGGAGCTAGGCACTTTGTGAATACCCTGGGCACACTAGATAAGCCAAAGGGCAGTGCAGAGAACTGATAGTGCACGTAGCCTGCTTTGAAGTGTAGATACCTTCTCTGCAAGGATGTGCAGGTATGCTTCTTTTAAATCTAGTTTTGCCAACCAGGCATCTTTGCCTAGCATAGGAAGTAATTGGTGAAGAGTCAGCATCTTGAATTTTAGAATCTCCAAAAAGGTGTTTAGAGTAGACAGGTCCAGGATAGGATGCCATGAATAGTCTTTCCTGGGTTGATTAGTTTATAACAAGGTGGAACTTCCTGTTTGGACTGTATAAGAAGGAAGTAACTATGTGGGGTAAATTGTCTGAAGTCTAGATCTTTCTGGAAGAAAGCGCTTATCCTTGGATTTTTTGTCTGAAGTTAATAAAGTGGATTCTGTATTCCACAACTGTGTGGTGATTTGCAGCCTGCAATACTTTGAGTGGGTTCAATTCAGCTGCTACTTCTGGCTTTTGTGTTTATCATCTTTCCTGGGTACCAGGAAAAGTCTCAAGTAGAAACCGTGTCCCTTTTCCTCTTCTGGTACCAGTTGAATAGCCCCCATGCTTAAGAGAGAAAGTACTTGTTTTTGTGCCTCTGCCTACTGATTTGGGGGTAGGTCTGGCCATCCACTTGGTGTTGGCAACGTGTGGAAGTGAAATCTGTATCCTGGGACACTATATTTAAAACCCATTTGTCCTGGATAATAAGTTCCCAATTCTTTTCATGAAGAGCAATCTTTCCCCCCCAAAGGGGCAGTCAGATGATAAGTGCTTGGAAATTTTAAAAGTAAGCCATTAAGACAGTTTACCATAGCGGGAGTCTTATTATTCCCAGACTTGGAAGTGGAGGCCCCCCCACTGCTTAGTTCTGCGAGTCCTCTGGGACTGAAACCTGGGGCTTTTGCTGTGTCTTGGTTTGGCTTGAGAAGACCTGGAAGGGGCTGGAAAGGACCAATTTTTAGAGGGCCAGTGCTTACTAAATCTAGGAATCCGAACTTGTAAAGAATCTTTAACGGCTTGCATAGATTTAGCTTCATCTTCCACCTTTTTGAGAACTTCCTCAGCCTTGTTGCCAAACAGGCGGTCCTAAGGAGCATCTGACAATTTAGCTTTAACATGATCAGGCAAAGATTGCTCCTTAAGCCAAGCATACATTCTGAGCACACACCCAGTAACAGCAGCCCTACAAGAGGCCTCTAATGAAACAAAACCACACTGCAAAGTATGTTTTCCAACTTGTTAGTCAGAATGCATTAAATCCTGTAATTCTTTATTTTCCACACAGTCAAGAATCAACATAATTTTCTGTTTAAGCAGTCCAATAACATGTTGCTGATACTTTTAACATATGAAACTGGCAGTTTAAAGCTGTAATGGCCAAAGTTGCAGAAGTGTAAACCTTCTTACCCCATCTATCCAGCACCCTGGAGTCTCTATCAGAAGGGGTACAATTTTTAGCAGTAGAAGCCTTAATACTCTTGGGCCGCTGTGAAATGGTGTCTGGATTTGCAATAGGATTTTTGAAAAGGAACTTGTGGGACTCAGGGACCCTGCAGTATCTGTCCGTTTTTCTGGGAGCAGGAGGCAGGGAATCAGGGGCCAAACTAGATTCCGAGAAAGCAACATCAACAATATCCAGTACAGGAGGGATAGCTAAAGGCCTATGCTGAGGTAGGAAAAGGAAATCCAAGTCTTTTTTTTTTGAATCAGAGTAATCCTGGCTTTCCCAGTGGAAATGCTCCCTTAGAGAATGTAAGGTTTCCCCCAAAAGAAAAATCCTCAAGAGGGGAAGCAGAGGGAATAGAGTCCTCTGCATCGGAATCCTCATAAGTAAGGAAAAATCCAGGTCATCAGAAGAGTCAGAAAAAACATAATCCTGATCAGAATATTCATAATCAACCTCAGTCCTAGGCCTCTTAGAAGGGGGGGGGGGTTTAGCTACCCCTTATTAGAGTTATTAGATCTTCAGCCATTCTTATCATTTGTTTTTTAGGCATAGAGGACTGGGCATCGTTTTTTTAGACATGGATCGAGATTTAGGCCTAAGTAATGAAGGAGGCGTCTATTTAATATGCAAGTCCGTAGGTCTGAATACACCCTCAGAAGTCAGTGCCTGCACAGCGGCTCCAAACCCATCCAAGGTAGATACATCCACGAGTTCCATAGTTGAAGCATCTCGCGGCATTCCAGACTCCGAATGGGTCTCAGTAAAGGCCTGCAAATCAGAAGTAGCGGGTATCAGGGGCTGCAAAAGCGCCTCACTGAGTATCAGCGATCTGGCGACTGGCTTAGGAGAAGCGTCGTCGGCAGTTTTGGACCTCAGCGGCCTCTGTCTTTATCTTTGCATTTTTTCAGAATCCCAGTAGTCGGATGGCTGACCGATGACATTTCTGGATAATTAAACAGAGAACCGAAATATTTAAAGGCAAAAATATACTGACGACAGATAGTGTGCTGATTAAATAAAGCACAAAACTGACAGCAAGGTACGTCGTGGTCAGGGCCTAGGCAAGGAACACAGTACGAATGAAAATCTTTATGAGGTATTTGCTTTCCACAAGTAATGCAATTAACGTTTACGGACATCGGTAAGAAGCAAGAAAAAGTTTTCCAAACGGGGTACTTAGCTTTAGTTGAATTTGGTTCTGCAACTCGAAAATGAAAATTTCAGTAGTCGGCCGACTGGCACTTGCGAACTGCTTCTGCTTCAGGCACCGCAAGGCAAGAAAGACTAATGTAATGGCATCGGCTGCATGTTTTATACCCCTGACGTCATGTAAGAAGGGACAGCAACCGACGCAGGACCCAAGACTTTGTTAATCAGGCCGACTGAGGGCAACCTACAAGCAGATTACCCAAATGTAATGACTGCAACAGTGAAACACGAAGAACATCCTAAGTCAGCCAGATTATCTGGCCCAAATGGAACAGGTGCCAACACAAAATTAAGACCAGTTTTCTTGGAGGCCTCATATGCAGAACACCTTTCAGAAATATTTTAACACAGGAATGCACTGAAAGAGGATCCATGGGCAGACGTACTGAATTGGCCAATAAAAGAACCTTGACAGAAGAGTAAGAAAGAGCATAGGATAGTAACTCTCACAAATGTTGCAAAAATGAAGAACCACTAGCCCCGAGTAGGTGATTTTTTGTTAGTAAATGGAAAAGATTTTCTAGTTGGTGCTAACATATGATTATCTAGTAGCAGTCTTTCTTGCATCCAGAAGTACATGCTGCACATACTCAGTAAACAGGTGCCTAAAGGGAATTAAGAGCCTATTATCCAAGCAGTCAGCTGAAGTAGAATGAGGTGGGTCTATATCAAAGATCCCTAATCTTGTGCAAGTAGATCCATTCTGTAAGGAAGCTTGTGGTAATTACCACTGGCCATTTTCAAAAGGGAGAACCGCTGCTGCCAGGGGCAGAATGGAGTCATTACAGTGTTCTTGAGGAATTCCTTCTGAATCTTCAGAAGTACCCTGGACATCAGTGGAAATGATGAAAAAGCTTACAGGAACATTCCTGTCCAAGGAAAAGACACTTGTCTTCCAGGCCTTATTGCATAGACCCCTGGAGCAGAATCTTGCCAGAGGACTGTTTGGACAGGAGTCAATTAGGTCTACTTGAGAAACTCTCCACAGATGGATCACATCTTAGAAGAGTCCCTGATCAAGATTCCATTTGTGAGGGTCTGCCCTTGTCATTGTCAGCTTGTCTGCCACACAATTTTCCTCTGACGGACTGTAGCATGCCTACAGAGTGAGACTGTGCTGTGAAGCTATATCCCAAACTAACCTGCTAGTCTGCAAAGGGTGCATGACCTGACTCTCCCTTGCTTGCTGATGTATCACGACTGTCATACCGTCTGAAACATCTTGAAGAGGTCCAGGGGAGGAAGGATAACTCAAAGAGTGGAGTGCCTTGATCAAGGTAAGCATTTCTTATATTCATGCACTTGCATCTGTCCTTAGTTTCTCACACACCTTGCACTTTTATCCCTCCTAAAACTGCTCCCCTAGCAAAGTCCAAGGCATCTGTTGTGACTGACCACTTTGGAGGTAGGGAGAAAGAAAGATCTGGATTTAGGGACATTTGCCGTCTCCATCAAGTGATTTCTTTTCTGATAAACCCCAGAAATGGGCTTTGAAAAGACACAAGATGTTGGTGCTAGGATCAAAGAAACTTCAGATATCACTGTATCCTTTTCATGTGGAGTTCTGCCAGGGGTATCATGAGAATCACAGACGTCATGACACCCAAAATCCTCAAGTATCGTCTCTCAGTGACCAAACAGCAAGTGGAAAACCTTAAAACTAGATCTAGAAAGATATTTACTTTTTTCCCTGTGGAAGAAAAGCTCTTCAAACTGGTGTGTCTGACACCCCCCAGAACACAACCTTGAATGAATGAGCCAAAAAATATTTTAATATTCTCTTGGAATCCCAGCTTGTGTAAGAGATCTCTCACCCAAATGAGAAAATCCTGACACTTGAAATGAGACTCTGCAAAGATAACTCTTACAGCAGTGGACAGTTCAAAGGGTAAGGCAGAGAACTGATAAGATTGTGTGGGTCTGGATCGCATTAAGGAATGCCTAAAGTCTTGATGGATAGGGATGTGGTAAGCATCTTTTAAATGTAGCATTACCAGGAAACCCATGAGGCAGAGGAATTAACAGGTTATGAACTGACAGGATTTTGAACTTGGGCACCACCACAAACGGGTTTATTAAAAAAAAAAAAAGATAACAGAACTTATCTCCAAGCATTTTCTTTCTTTGCCACTAAAATACATCCTTGAATAAAAACCTTTCCCAACCTGGGAAGAAGAAACTGGTTCATCACTCCCTGGGACAGAATATGAAGGACATACAAAAGGAGACTAGTCTGTTCTGGTAGACGGAGGAATTACCATTTCCTCCAACTGCCATCTGTAACCTTTTCTGAGACTATCTTCTGCCAAAGATAAAAGTGGAGATTCATACTTTCTGGAAGGGAAAAGATACTAACAGGGAGGGGGGACAAGGTGCCATAATCATTCTGACTTGTTGGGCTGTCCATTGTTTTGGCGAGGGGTGTCCAGAATTCTTTTGGAACCCCCCCCCATGCCATTTCTTCCTAAAAAGTAATTTACCAGCACTTTGAGTCTGTTTGTTTATTTTTTTTGTGGGGGGGGGGGGGGGGGTGTTGCCAAAATTGTAAGAGGTGTCAGAGAATTCCATAGAAAGTTTGGAAAAGGAGGAATAAAACATCTTTAGCATATCCTGTATTAACATACTCATTTCCATCACACTTTTTGATAAACTGTTTAGCAGGTGAAACAAAAAATTAATCTCTATGCAAATGAGAATTTAAAATCTCATTTTTTACATTATCTGAGAAGTTCTGAGTGTGGAGCCAAGCAAACCTCCTCAAAACAGTACCAGTGACCACGGCCCTGGAAGAATCATCAACAGAGTTATACACACACTATAAACGCAGATGCATCCTTGAAGGACATCAGGTAAATGGAGGAACCTGATTTAAAGCAGAGTTGTCCCCCACAAAAAAAAAATGTTTCCAAAACATTCCTCATACTTTAACAGTTAGTCAGAATGAACTTTAACAGATCAGCTTGACAATTCAAAATTGAAAAATCAAAATTGCAAAAGCATGTACTTTTTCCTGACAAAGACAGGATTATTTTTTTAAACATGAGGAAAGATGGATTAGAATTAACTAAATTTTTAGCAGCAGAAGGATTAACAAAGGCTACACCTACTGGATCAGGTATGGGAAGTGTAAATAAAAACTTAGAACTTTATACATCTGCCTTTTTAGAGCCAGCTGTCTGACTGTCAGGAAAACTGCAGGCAGTGACACACACATCCTCCAAAGCTGACAGAACCGGAAGAATGGGTGCAAGTTCTGGAAATCCCTTCTGTAACAACTCATATTTTCTGAGGGAATGAGAAAACTCAAGTGTTCTCCACTGAAAATACCTGCACATTCCACTGAAAATACCTGCACATTCCAGAAATAGTTTCAGAGAAAGAGAACCACCCACAGGAAAACAGAAGTCAGAAACTGAGCTCTCCTCAGAGTCTGAATCAGAAATCTGGTTTGAAAATGTGCATCTGCCACTTCATCTTCCTGTCCAAATTCAAAATTTTTAATCTCTTCAGGAAAGGAAGTAGCTCTCTTACCAGAAACTACTTGATAAGAAAGATCAGCAGCCTAAATTAAATCCTGTGCCAGACCCAGTAAACTACTCCTGACTAAGGGAATTTGAGGAGGAGTAGATATGTGCTTAGTTTTCTGTTTCTTTGACAGGAAAAATGGGACCAGCAGCTTCCTCAGGGATAGGCACAACATTCTGACAAAACAGGGAAACCTTCCCAGTTTCCTCTCCCTGGACTGAGAAAAATGCTCTCCCTTGCCCACTGAGGGGAGCTGCAGACGATGTGGCAACCCCCAAGTTCATAGTGGCTGTAAGTTCTACACTAGAGAGATTTGGGGTAAAAGACAAGCGGTCTGAGGTACAAACTAATGGCCACAGCAGTGTCACCCACCTGCCACTGAGGCAAATTGCTAGCATACTGTGATTGCAAAGGCTGTTTGCTTAACTTTTCTTTTTGTAGCTGGAAGAAGGACAGACTGTGAGACTGACACATTTTTTCCATGTTCAAGCCTAAAATGGTGCCTCTTTCCCAAGGAAAAGAAGCAGCAAATGACGGCAGAAACTAAAAGCCTAAGTTTTACCTTTTCACAAACAAACACAGTAAAAAGCACTTTAAAACACTCTGCCATCCCCACAAGGTAAAATAAACAATTTCTGCATAAAAAATGGTTTTCAGTTGCTTTTAATTGACAGAAAAAGAGCACTCCCATTTAAAATTACAGTGCATTCTAATGACAGTCTGTTAAAACACAAACTCCTAGCTTTAAAATAAACAAAAAATGTTGAATAGAATGTTTTCCCTCAAAGGGAACTTATCTGCCCAGCAAAGGTACAAGCCTACCATCGATCCTCAAAAGCCTCTGAGGCGACCGTAAAGCTTTAAAGGGCTTGTCATCCAAACTTTTCTTTTAGTCAGCTCAACTTAAGCTGCCAGTTTCTACACATGAAATGTGCCCTGAAGCTTTGGAAGCTGGCCGATTATTATATTCCTGGCAGGATATAACCAGCATAGCTAAGGCTAATGCAGCAACGATCAATATGAAGAACACACCAAGATCTTGCCTTATGTCACCCTTGGACAGTTCAGCCTTGAATAAAAATTCTTTGACCATAGTTATGAAGAAAGTTAGATGATCACATCCAGCAAAGCCACTGAAGACAACAAGGGAAGGTAATAAAATTAAAGCATCTGATGGCAGTTCTGACCACCCCCAAAAAGGACCGTGTGACATTGCATGAAGGGTCACCTCCACTCACTCCATCTAGATAATGGAGGGAGAATGCTACAGTCTGCTAAGGGGTAAGGGTCTCATTGATAAATACGGTCTTATTTTTACAAAACAGGCAAGTGTCTGCAACTAGAAGGAGACTATGTGAAGTGAAGACTATGTTGCAACTTTGAACAATTAAATTTACAAAACTTGCAAGGCTGTTTATCTAACAAAATGAGCAGAAGGTCCATGACTATAGTGAATGTCAAAATGTACTGCTCCACATTTAAGCATATACTTCCTAATGAAGTGCATGCCATCCTACTCCAACATTTATTCTGTACAATCAAAACTCCATACCTGGGTTTATCTAACTAAGAAATAACTGCACTGCAAATTCAGTTTAAAATGATGATATATCCAGAGCTGCAAATGCCACATAAAATGCAGTCTGATAGCTTATTAGCTTTGTTGTCCAAAGATTATGATGATTATCATCTTCAATGCTTTGTTGACCAGGTTAGTCCCATTATGCCACAGGCCTCTTTTCAGTGAGGACTTCAGTAGTATTCAAACTGACTTGGGAAAATCTGGCCAGGACCCTTCCCTTACTCTTTTCGATAAATGTCGTGGATCAGTTATGTCTACCTGAGCTACCACCAACATAATCAGATGGGACCTCAACTTAATATCTCATCTGAAGGACAGCATACTTGGAAATGTAGCATTTCCCCCACTTACAATGGACTGTATCCCCTTACACTGTATTACAGTGTCAGTACTAGAAAATGAATCCCAGCACCTGGTGAAACAGTAGAACTTAAAGCCTATGATCTTTCACCACCAAAGTCTAAGGAGCCACCTGCTGAATCACTGACAGTCTTATTGAGAAATGCTCAACTCGTACCCTCTCCAAATTTAATTTACTCCTTTTGGTCCATTCCCAAGGGTCATCACTGGTGTTTACAGCAAATATTCAGCTGTCAGCATCAGTGGAAATAAAACAAAGTTTTGTATGAAACTGCCACTTTCAACACCGAAGAAATGCACCATGACGACGGACAATCGAATCACACAGGATATACACAAGACAGCAAAAAAGGCATGACCATACCTGTAGACAAGAAACAAGAATGTCATAATATAGATTCCTTCTAATTAAGAAATGGTTACTATGATGTTATTTTACATACAACAATCAAGAGCTGACCATAAGTCTATCTAGTTTGGCATATGCCACAGCTACCCAAAGACAGTTTCCCTTCCATACCTGAACTCCTTTTTCTGAGAAAATAAATAATTTTAAACAACATGGATTGTCCTAAGCTCTACTACCCATTCTAGTGATAAAGTCCAGATATTCTCCGTTATTCCTGTGAAAATCACTTCTTCATTCCTTTAAACTGTGTCATACCATACTATCTGCATTAGTCTTTTTTTCCAGTGAAATCCCGCAAATGTCTTTTTCAGTTATCTTACAAAGTTCTCTCCACTTTTTTTCCAGGTAAAAATAAGAACAGTAAAGCTCATTTAGTCTCTGTCCTTACGGGTCATAACTTTCAGTCCTCTGCACTTTTCTTATTGCTCATTTCTGTATTCCTTCAATCTTAATCCGGATTTCTTTTTTTCTACATAGGAATTCTAGAACTGCAAAGAGGTCACCAGCTGTTACTTATCTATAACCTGAAATTGGTCCTATTTCCTTATTATTCATACATACTACACGTCAAAAATTTATCACATTTCATTATCTGGTCACTGCTATTTCGCACTGTGCTTTATAATGTACATTTAACAGTGCTGAAGAAGTCTTGCTCCCCATTATTCCATCAATTGCATATTTTTATTACTACTTGGATGCAATGCATGTATTTGCGGTGTTGGTGCTGCGGTAGCGTTGTCGCCTCACAGCAAGACGCTGTCCGGTTCGATTCTCAGCTAGAGCGTCATTTGCGTGGAGACATGCGTGAATGGGTGTACCTTTGCTGAAGGTTGTGCATCAGGGCTGGTAACTCGGCACGTAAAAATCAACTACCAATCATTAGCGGACCGGAGTTCCGCTGTGGCGACCCTTAACTGGGAAAAGCTGGAAGACACAAACAAACAAACTTAGATGTAATGCACATTGTACAGAAAAGAAAGACAGATAATGTTGCCACTTTTTAATCAAAAAAACAAATGATACAACCTAGGTTTGCTTATGGAGATAAAGAGGTACACCCACAGTTGTGCTCAGTTAATCCACCCAAGATGAGCCCAAAAAGAATTAAGACCACTGTTGCTGATTACTGGTTAGGTTATTACCATCCTAATTCTTGGGATCCTATTTGTTGAGTATGAAAGCCCATCAGCAAACAATGAAATAGCAAGACAAATCTCAGGGGCATGTTGTTTTTCTTTGCTAACCTTTACTAGACTTCAGAGCAGATAAGCGCAGTTCATGTCTAATTTAAGCCTGGGAAAGTAAAGCAACTTTCTATATGCTCTTGCATATCTCAGCCCCAGCCATCCCTGGGGCATACCCTGAATCTAGAGAGTATCCCGGGTGATGGGGGGTAGTGGAGAACAAGCTACACCTCCTAGATTTATTACATTAAAATATAGTAAGACAATTTTGACACCATGTTTTCTTAAAATGATGTTGGTGATGAACAAGGACAACAAAACATTCATGTTTTCACCGTGTAGTATGTATGAACAATAAGGGAATAGGACCAATTTCAGGTTATAGATAACACAGATACCTCGCAACCTATATTTTCACCAAGGAAAAAGCAAAACACTTTACAATATTTTCTTTGATTCTAATTTTATACATACCAATAAATACATATATGTAAAATTATACACACAAATGGGAAGAGAGAAAAACAGTAGCATCAGTTTGCTGACATTGTGACTGGTTTATGGTTTTCTTAATAAAAATATGATGTGCTTTCGTTAAGATCTGCCCTGGATTTTTTGTGTGCGCGCTTTCCTAGCACACATAATGCAAATGAAATTAGTTGGAAAAGATTTTAGAAGTAGTGTATGGGTGTAACACACTCTACTGATGGAGTTAGAGGATTACAGTGCCTAATGCCAGGTGAAGGGTCCAATACTGTCATTGAGTGGCGTAGAATTTATCCCTGTAGTTACACTAAGCCAAGTTTGCCAAGGTTCCGTAAAATGCTTGTACATATAAGTAAAACTAAAGATACAAACTCAGAATTCAAAGTTCCGATAGTGGCCCCTAGTTAGATAGCTGTAATGTATTAAATTCATTAGCTCGTCTGTTCAAGTCTTAAACTACATTATTGCAGGGCCGTTGTGCTCAATGGGGTGCCTAGCTAAGTGTTTCCTGTTACCATTACCTCCTGCTAAGTTAGATTGGCTGAGGGGCTGCACCCCTGATGGTGCAAGTCACCAGCTGCTCCGGAGAGTATTTAGGATTGTAGCTGAATAAGAGTGACTAATTATTATCCTGTTGCTAATTCTGGCCATGACCATCTACCCTAGCCACAAGAGGCTAAATAAAGACGGAAGTAGTTACTTTAGGCAATCAGTGGAGCCTGCTTTGGGGACGTCTGTCAGGTGAAATGGGTTTTTCACCATGTGTGAAGCAAAAAGTTTATGAAAATGTGTTTCTCATTATAACCCTGATCTTGAGCTGGGAATGTAGTAACTTCAGTCAAACTAACACTGGAAATAAAGATGCTGGGGGGGGGGGCAGAAAAGTTATCTGAAGCAGTGCAGACTGTAGGATTAATGCAGGGATAGAAAGGGCTGGCAGTAAAGAGTGGTGTCTGGATATGAGCCTGGCGGTGATGAAAGGAAAAGCAATTCCTATGGACTACATCTGATCCCACTGGATCAGTGGGAGACAGGTACACTACAAGGTATGGAAATAACACGACGATGGGTTTACAACAAAAAGGTAGTGAAAATAGATGCTTGGAGGGGGTGGCTAAAGTTGAGAAAATGCCTCAAGGCTGAGGTGGGGCCATGTGCCCCTTATACGAAGTAGGTAGTTCTAAAAAGTTAGATAACACCAAGGCAATCAGAATGTGGAGGAAGTATTAAGGTGGCAGATTTAAGACTAATACCATATCATAAAATGAGCAAAAATAAACACCCAAGCTGAAAAATGCAGTGTAAAAATGTCCACATAAAGCACATAGATCAAAAAGAACAAAAAGTCCAAAAAAAAAAAATCCTTGAGGATATGGGTCCCAAAAAGTCAGATTAATAAGCCTGAAAGTGAAGGAGGAGCATCTGTCTTTGTCAGAGTCTGTAAAAGATATTCTGATCCAGTTTTCTGAGTTTCAGGATAGTTTATGGAGGCTGCAGTATTCAGCCCTGGGGGTTCTGACTTGGAGTGGATCTGCCATTCCAATTCCTTTTTTTTCCCAGTTTATCATTCCTGTTACCTGCGAGTGGACCTGAGCCTTAAGTTTCAATGATGTGGAAGAGGAATATGTTGTAGTCCAGGTACTTTTTGTTGTGTTTTGCCATTGGGTTAGTGGGAACCCCTTGTCTGAGGTCCATACTGTGTTGGGCTTTTTGTATTTTAAGTTTTAGGTTTGCTGATAGCTTTTCTGACATGCGAGTTTAAAAACTGTACTTGTCCACCTCAAATCTCCCTTTGTAAACTTAGTTGTCTGCACTATAAAACTAAAGGTAAACATCTCATAACAAAAGGATAAATTTTGTGGCCTGAAGAAAATCAACAAGATCACACTACTAGCTGCACAATAAACCATTATCCAACCTAACGAAGACCATTCCAACAGGTGCTCTGTCAGACACTGTGGCTAAAACAGTTAGGCTTTTTCTTTTCTATTTTACTCATTTATTAGCAATAAGTGTGCCACATGCGTGTGGGGGTTACATTACTCTGCCACAAGACTTTCATAAACTGTTATCCATTCTGTCAACACAGCCACTCTTCTCCAAAAATTACAGTTATGTACTTACCATAATTTGGTATCTGTAGTCACCATTCATCATGTTAGGGTATAGGATCCGATATCGGATCCGAGCTGGCATACTCAAGACAACAGCTTAGCTCAACCTCCTCCCCTCCTATGATGCTCTGCTGCCCTCTAATCCCTCAGATTGAGTTTACATAATGAAAGACAGACAGACCAGAGCAATCACCACCAACGCAGGCCCACCAACATCCTGCCAATCTCACAGGAAGGGGGCCGGAGGGTGGGACTGTGATGAATGGTGACTACAGATAACACAGGTGCCAAGTTATGGTAAGTACATAACTATAAATCTGATGTTATCTTAGTCACCATTCCTCAAGTTAAGGTCAGAGTACCCAGCTACCCGAATTCTGGGAGGCCTCAAGGAAGGAAGAACCTTGGAGACAAAGGAAGCCCTTCCTCTAGAAATCAAATCCAACTTATAGTGGGAAATAATAGTGTGAGGTGAGAACCACGTAGCTGCTGCACAAATATCATCTAGGGATTGGCGATCTGCAAAAGCTGGTGGAATGAGCCTTTACTGGAGCAGGTAGAGGACCACCTTTTGAAGAGTAAATGAAGGAACTGCATTGTGAAATACAATGTGAAATAGTAACTTTTGATACTCCCTTGCCCTTTCTGTTAACAGAAAGGGCTATGAACAACTGGTCTGAACGCCTAAATTCCTTAGTTCTAT
Organism: Protopterus annectens; assembly: GCF_019279795.1. NCBI lineage: Eukaryota > Metazoa > Chordata > Ceratodontiformes > Protopteridae > Protopterus > Protopterus annectens. The sequence continues at coordinate 406,123,238 of NC_056746.1, forward strand.
GCAGATAGAAACAAAGCTGGTGATGAACATCCAAGGTGTGTAGAATGTATTCCCCTTTATTGGCATAATTAGGGAAAAAGACTGGAAGATGAATACACTGATTGAGATTAGCCTTCAAAGCTACCTTGGGCATAAAAAACTGGATTAGGTTTCAGGGCTACTCTGTCTTTATGGAAAATTAAGTAAGGCGGCTTAATGGTGAGAGCTTGCAGCTCAGAAACCCTCTTCACTGAAGTTACTGCCACTAAAAGGCCCCTCTGTGAAGACTGGCAAAGATGGGTGAAGGCTGCCAGCCTAGCCAAATAGAATTGTTCAGATAATTCTATCATTTGTAAATGTGAAATGTTGAACTTAAAACAATGTGGCAACATTGCCATCTGCTGTAAAGAAAGCTAAGTCAAGCATTCCTTGTTGGTCCTTTGAAATTAAAATTAATTCATCACTGCCTTTCGTGTTTACAAGTCAGCTCCAGTGCGGCTAGATGAAGGCTTCCTGCTTATTGTTTTGAAGCTAAAGTTAATGACCAGAATTTACATGTGGAATGTCCTTTATTGCTCTAAGTGTAAAAGAATGTAAATGCAGTTTCTGTCAGCCTGGGAACACCAGGAAAGTATAAAAGATGATGTAATGTTTTAGCAGCACTGCAGTTTCAATTTAAACAGTGAGAACCAGAGATTATTAAGCATTTTTGTCTTGATATCCAACTCATCAGCACTCTGCCTGTTGTCTTATGTAAGTTATTAGACTTGTGTTTTCTTTTAGAGAGCTAGAAATTAGAACGTTTAGACTAAGTGTTTTTCTGTGATGTCAGAACTGTACTACTGATTTATTTTAAGTATTTCTGTGTGATCTCTGAACTCTTTTGACTAGCACTGTGTAGTAGAAAGTATTGTCTTGTGGTTTTAATGATTTATTATTAAGAATTTTAAAACCTTTTAACTGTGGCTGGTTTGTGTAGATACAAGTTAAGCTCTAGAGTACATTGCATATTTATAGTGATTACTGTACAAAGCCACTCTAATAAGCCTTGACTGATTAGTCACACTTACCAACTGGATAATAATATTGCACAGTAATAATTGGACACCCTTTTAAGGGCCTTTGAGTAGCTGATAATTATTAGTGGGTGGTAGCAGCTGATACTACAGTATAGTCTGGGAAAAAAGGGACACCGCTGGAGAACCTGTGCCAGCCTTCCCAAGAAGTGTCTTGTGTGGTTGTGTAAACTCTTAGCTCAAAGTGTGTGTGTGTCAGCTACTTGGGCAGGGACACGAAGCACTGGTTGTACAGAGAGGGTGCTGGAGATTTTAGCTTGCCCACTAGGCTGAGATCTGGACCCTATAGCTGTGCCAGTGGGGAGTCTTATTGGGGACCTGGGGAGCAATGGAGTGACCAGCCCCGGACTGACTGTGATGTCTGTGTGCTCTGGAAATTGCACTTTACTGTGTGTATTTGCTATCCTTTTCTCATATACGAGATGCCCTCTCTGGTGTTTGTGGCGAGGATTGAGGCTCCATGATTGCTGGGCCAGGGTACGGGAGTCGCACCCTCTTCCAAAAAAGCAATTTGAGGATGCAGAATGTCGCCGGTTCAAAGGCCGGTTTTTGCCTATAACTGTAGCACCAAAGCAAGATCCCACTGTGGAGAAGGGTCTTTAATAGGGGGGCCTTAGCAAAACTACACCTTTCAAAAACACTGAGAGGAAAAAGTAGATTCAGCATCAAGATGAAAATTCGAAATTGCTGCCAGTTGAACCTTGACGGTGGAAAAAACTGGCCCCTTCCTTAAACAGAGACAGGACAGAAAGAGATGCATCTCGGGAATGGAAGCTTAAAAGGGGTCCAGATTCTTGCTCTTTGCCCAGACAGAGAATTTCTTCCAGTTGCTCATATACACTTTCCTAGTGGAAGATCTCTGGGAAGCAATGATAATATCTTTCACAAACTAGGCTAGCCTGGACTTGGCCAAAATCACTAGAAGTGGATAAACCACGTGGTCAGATGAAGGGTCTAAAGATTCTGGAGCAGAAGTAAAGATGAGTGGGATATGAGATCCCGAGATGGGTCAAGCACCCAGAGTGGGTGCCTCAAATGAGACCATAGAAGGGGGAACCAGACCTGCTGGGGCCAGAAGAGGGCAATGAGGGTGACCACGGGTGGGGGAGGCAGCTCTGATAGCAGAGAAGGATCTTTTCACCACCCGGAAAGTGGAGGGGCTGGATGAGGTCCCCTCACCCTCTCCCACTGATAGCACTACAGCCGAAGGGGCAGACCTCACTGGACCCCCTCGCCCCACCGGACAGGACTGGTCCAGAGCAGTTAAAGGCCGAAGCGCCGAGGGGCAATGATCTGTCTCACAAAACTGGACCCGAACCCGCCCCAATGGACCTCAGAGCCACAGCTCAGGCCAGAGGGATGGTCTGTCCTGGGGGCATAGGCACAGAATAGATTACCGATCTCGATGGGGTAGGAACCAGAGTGGAGTCCGAAACTCCTACTGCCTCTGTACTGCGCACCAGTGCCTGTGAATCCAAACCGAAAGTTGGATGAGGAGAATTTAGGTGGGAGACTGGTTCCCCTTCCTGTGGGGTGGGGAAGCTAGAAGCCCCAACTCAATTTGAGCTTTCAAGAAGGAACACATCATTCTGTCCATATCCATAGGAAAAACACTCCTGGAGGATCAGGAGGAGATGGAGGACCTGGCTGAAGAGCCATGTTTGGATCCGGAGGGTTTCCTCTTGTGCTTTCCCAGAGTGAGGTCTACTTGGAGAAGAAAAGGCCTGTTCTGCACCCAAGAGAAACTCCTCTACTAAAATAGTCTCCAACACGGCCCTTGGATCCGACCTGCTTACAACCAAAGTAAAGGGAGGATCCAAAGAAGCTGTTCTCGAATCTCTCGGATGCAAGATGGTCGGATCCGTGGCCACCTCACCCATCCTTGGATCCAAAGGTCTCGAATCCGGAGCTTTGGATCCGGGGATGGGAACCAAAAGTGTTGGATCTGAAGACCTGGAGTCCCAATCCTTGGATCCAGGAGTGGACTCTCTAGAAGCCCTGAGACCCGAGATTCTCAGATCCGACACTGCCTGGGCTGGAGTCGGAGTTGAAGACTTGGGATCCTACAGCCTAGGATGTTTTGAGGGGGTCTCCTTAATGGGAGGAACCTTTTTCTTAGCCCCTGAAGAGCCAGTCTTGGTCGGGGTATCAGTGACCAAGGGGCCTCCTTTAACTAGACCTTTGATAAGTAATTTGTTGCAATGGTCGACCAGAGCTCTGGGGTTGAAGGCAGCACAAATACCGCACTCGATCTCAAGATGGTTGTCGCCAAGACAAGAGAGACATTGCTCGTGTGAGTCAGAATGAATAAACCAGCAACTTTTTCAAACACTAGTAGGCCTGTGAAAAGGGCGCCAAATGCCTAAGTGGAAAAAATGGGAGGGGAAAAGGAAGGGAGGTAAACTATCACTAAAAACCCAAAGGGAAAACAAACAATAAGGAAATTTCCCCAAAACAACAATCTACTCACAAACCAATTTCCAACCATGAGGAGCTAAGCAATCTGCGTCTGTCTAGATCAAGCGGCAAACGAGATCTGAGGGATTAGAGAGCAGCAGAGCATCATGGGAGGGGGGGAGCTTCCCTTAAGCAGTTGTCTGAGTATACCGGCTCAGATCTAATATCAGATCCTAAACCCTAATGTGAGAAATGGTGACTAAGATAACATCAGAACTGAACTACTTAATAGGTGGGTAACCCTAGAATAGTGTCAACAACTACAGTCTAATCTAAGCTAACAGAATGTCCATGTTACCATGTCTCTCCATACAGAAAGCAGAGCATCTTAAGAGGACATGTAAACTACATCACTATACTATAGACAACATGAATATACACAATATTCAACTTACCGCTGTTACTTATTAATTGAAGTGCATTTAATTTGGACAATTAATTCTACATCAGGTATTCGTATTACTCTACTGAATGCAGGAGCAGTAACTGAAGAAGTTACTTTATAGGTGCATTCTGTGGCAGACACTAAAAGTAACCACAGGTTAAAATCTCTAATGCCAGCTGATGCTAGCTAATTGAAGAAAGTACTGTATTAACTGTGCTTCCTACAGTAATGTTGTACTCAAATGCATCTCTTTCCTCTACCTGGGTTCACTAGGACAACAGTGAAGTAGTGTCCAAGCACTCTCTCATGACCCATGTGTGGAATGGGGCAGCACCTGGGATCAGTACTGATCCTGCTGCTCAAAGCCTACTACATACTGCCTCTTACCTCCACCCCTCTATATCATTCCCTGTCCAGTAGGCAGGGAAATGGAAGCACAGAAATTGGACTACATACCTCTGCACCTTCTGCAAGAGTAACTACAAGGCTCAGCATTTTTCTGGCTGCTGTCATGCAGGTTCCAGAGTTAGTAGAATTGCCCATCCCCAACCCCCACCCTGACAATGTTCTTGTCTCCCTGGTATTTGGTAGCTTAATAAACATAGTTCAGAAACTGTAAACATAGCCTTTTACCCAGGTTACCCTTCACAACTACTACATCATGGCTTCAAGCACTACATATTGTCTCAGTTTTCTCTCAGTCTCTCCCCTTCCCTAACCATGATGTGCATTTCACTGTCAATGCGAGTCAACATTCTGCACTGATCAATGACTTATTGTGATCTAAATGCAGCATATTCTTAAGTGTCAAGAAAGCTCTGCCACTTTTACTTTATTTTTTGCTACCTGTTCAATAAGCTAAGTGGGCTGGTCTACTGGGCCTTTTCAACCACATTCCAGGCTTAGGTGAATGATCAGGAAAGCAAAGCAAATTTATACAAAGTACAAAAACCACACCTGTGAAAAACTGCAAATGTGAAAATTTGAATAAAAACTATTGGAACAAACATTTAGCATTGCAGGAGTACTTAAAATACAATTATAAGATTACTATATATATATATATATATATATATATATATATATATATATATATATATATATATATATATATATATATATGTATATCCAGCTATATCTATATACGGATATCCGAGTAAAATAAGCAAGCACAAAATTAGAACATTTGACCATATGTAAGATCATAAGTGATAACAGCCACCATTAACCACTGTCGTAGTTTACTAAGATAACATCCCTAGAGCCTTTTTTATGCTTAGCCATTTATATCCCAATTTTCCCAATTACCAATGCCTATGGGCAAAATCAGTTTTGGTATATGCATGTGCCTTAAGGCATCTAGAAACCACCTCCTGTCCATAATGGTCACAGGCAGCAAGCCAGGGGTGAATTTGCAATTTCCCATTGGTTCAAATTGAGTTTGAACAGGCTTGTGAAAGAGCTCTGTTTCACATGAATGGGGAGTCTGTTCCAGGATTAAGTGATGACAACAGTTGCAAGAGGATTCTTACCAGAGTTGATTTCAAGCATTTTTAAACATTCTATTTGTGTTTAATATTTTTAGCAGGTGGTTACAGGTTGCAGGTCTCAGTTTTGAGAGAGATTTTTCTCTCGAGGTTTTGAATCTTGAGCGAGATAGAAAGAATTTTTATCTGGGCTATGAAGGTCATAGGACTTATCCTGGAATGGTAAATTGGCTTTCAGAGAGGGGCAATAGCCTTAAGAACTTTGTGTGCCATGTATTATGTTGCTTTTGATTGCTGCGATGCAGAATGGAGGTATATATTCCTGGTCACAGTGCATTACACAACTCAAAGCAGCTGTGATTAGTCTTACTACTGCAACATACAGCAAATGACAACATCCCCTGTCTTTGGTTCACAGTTTGAGCCACTAACGCAAAAAAAAAAAAGCAGTCATTATTTCAATGTAAGCAGTAAACAAAAATTTCTAGTACTGCTAACATTAAGCAAAGATGCAGTAGTTTATTACACAAAACTAATTTACAACATAAAAAAATAAAATTATACACACCGTAATAACTGAAGTGTTTTACTTTTTGTTCTTACGAAGTCCATGTTTTGGTCAGACCAAAAAAAAGTTTTCACTTCAACAAATTGTATGAGCTGTGATCAGAATCACGTACAATTAGACACTACCACCCAGAAGGAAAGTTCAAGAAAAGGTATCTCAACTGAAATGACGATATTTAAACCAGCAGTGACTAACCCCTTTTTGTAGGAAGTGTAACAACCACAAGTTAAATTTGTCATTTTCAGGCTCTGTTTTACTCTGCAGTCAGTCAGTAATTAAAAGTGCTAACACAACTAAACTAAGTATACACAACTGATGAACTCATTTTAGTAAAAGCAGCTTAGACTGGTTGGTGCATATAAAAAAATATGATTCTCAGAACCTGCAGTTGCATATCCTGCACAAAATGGGAAGCACCACATCATTTTACTGTGTTTCCTAAGTCCCCCCTGCTCAGCAGGACAGAAGTGTCTGTGTGGATAGCTTCCAAGGAAGCCATCTAGACACTTGTACGGTCACAGTATGGCAAATGCGACATAGCACCAAGTAAAGACTACTTAACGTGTACACTATGGGGACAAAAAAGTTGAGTCCATATTAAGTCAACTATAATCAGGGGAAAGTTGTTGGTAGACTTGAGGAGGGGGAATGGCATGCAGTAGGTGGTGTCATACCTCTTAACAGTCGCTCAATTTCAGGGATGCACCTGATTTTGACTCAAATTGTAATTCTGTCCCTTTTAATCCCTTGTGAAACTGGTGACCTTTAGAGAAAGGTAGTGAATTTTTCTTAAGTAATAACAATTAGATGTGCCAACTACTTTTACTTCAGAAAACATTAATTCATACACTCTTATTTAGTCAACATCTCAGGTTAATTGTACTAACATTTAAAAAATAAGTAAAAAAATCCATGCACAGTTTGGACAATATAACATACTTAATATGTAAAAAAACAGCAGCAAATTTTTCAAGCATACAAGCTATTCTCAGTGCATTAATAAAACTTCATATTAAAACACTGTGTGTGTGTGTGTGTGTGTGTGTGTGTGTGTGTGTGTATGCTTGTCTGTTATTCATACCCCCATGGACATACATATATTGTACATACACACATACATATACACACACACAGATGTACATACACACATTACATATATATATCTATATATATATATATATATATATATATACACACACACACACACACACACACACACACACACACACACACACACACAAATCTTCTTCTTTCGGCTTTTCCCAGTTGGGGGTCGCCACAGTGGATCACCTTGCCCGCCAACCTTCCACAGAAGGCACACACGCACTCACACCCAAGGCCAATTTAGAGTGTCCAATTCACCTACAGCATGTCTTTGGAATGTGGGAGGAAACCGGAGCACCCGGAGAAAACCCACGTGACCACAGGGAGGACATGCAGACTCCGCACAGAAGGCACCCCAGCCGAGGATCGAACCGGAGAACCTTTTGCTGTGACATGGCAACGTTAACCGAAGCACCACCGTGGCCGCCCACACACACACTAAAATAAACCACTATAAAACCTGCAAATTCACTTGGTTTTAATAAGCAATAATACACAATCAAACGCAGCTACAGAGGACATCCTAAGATGCTTTGACTGGGCACTCTCTAGTCACTTAGTACATCTGATATAAAATTATGTGCAAAGCTTCATGTCTGCAGTGTAGTATGTTTAACAGATTATGTGTATTTGCGATTATACTTTACACTGTTCTACAGCCCTTATATAAAGGGGCACTGTTCACTCCTCCCACTTTTACTTGCTACTTTATTACCATTCCATTGATTACCTTGCAGTCTTACAGTTGGGGCAGAAGCATGATGCAGAAAAAAGTTATGTACTTACCATATAGTTCCAACTGTGTTGTGCATTTTTATTCTTCCTCAACAGATGGGTTCAGATCTGATCCTCAGATCCAACTCAGCCATTATGAAAGCTTGTGCTAAAAAATTCTTCAGCTTCTCCCTTACCCATAATGCACCAACCACAAGTTACCTCAAATCTTGTTTGCTGACTTTAACCAGAAAGGAAATATGTTTAACATGCATAAATATAGTAGGTGTAGAATTGCATACGCTCAACACAGAAACAGACTATATCTGGAGCACAATATCAAAGACAATGATGTCCCTCAAACAGCTCATTCTTCCAGAAGTCTGCAAACAGAATGGATGGAAGTTAGTGGGCAGGAAGTTGAGGAAGAATGAAAATGGACAACACAGATGGAACATTATGGCAAGCACATAATTTCTTTATCTGATGATGTCCATTTTCATTCCATCCTCAACAGATGGGACCGAGTCCCCCAGCTACCTTCAATCCTGGGTGGACTCAAAGGAAGGATATTCCTGAGCACATTTGAACTAAATGATGCTCTACCCCTGGAGACCAGATCCAACTTTAATGGGTGATAAAAGAATAGCAAGTTACTGTGGCACATATGTCGTCCATGGACACTCTAGAAAGAAAAACTGAAGAAGTTGCCATGGACCTAGTTGAATGAGCTCATAGCGGTTGTGGTAAGGTAATGCCCAATTTGCTACAGACAAATGAAATACAATCAGTTAGCATCTGGCTAAAGTTACTTTTGCCATTAGTTTGCCAGTTTTGATTCTGCAAAGGAAACAAATGACTGGTCTGTTTTTTTGGTGTCTTTAGTTCTGTGCAGATAAAAAAATTAATTGTCTGTGAACATCTAATAAATGTAAAGTATTCACCCTTGTTTGCAAATTTAGGGAAGAATATTTGCAAATTAATGAACTGATTGATATTAGATTCTGACACCACCTTGGGAAGGAAGGAGGGATTAGTTTGCAGTGTCACTCTATCCATATGAAAGATCAAGTATGGAGGTTTAGAAGACTAGGCTTGAATTTCTGAAATTCATTTAGCAGAGGTAATGGCTACTAGAAAAACAGTTTTGCATGTGAAATACTTAAGGTCACATTTAGCTGCTGGTTCAGAGGGGGAACATTTTAGATCTTGCAGTACCAGATTGAGATCCCATGAGGGATACCTTAAACGGAGGTCTAAAAAGTAGAGTGCCTCGCAATAAAGCTCTGCACAATTTGTGGGAGGCTAAGAAGAACCACCTTTAAATCCAATAGGAAATTTTGATATTGGTGCTAAATGAACTTTAACGGTTGAGGAACCAGCCCCTTCTTTAAAAAGTAAGGATAAAAACTTGAGTATGTTGTGCACAGGAGTTGAAAAAGGCTCAACATGACTTTGTTGTGCCCAGTAAAAAATCTTTTCTATTTATCTGTATAAAGTTTTCTTGTTAAAGGTTTATGGGAAAATAAAAGAATATGTCAGACAGGGGAAGAGAGCATCAGCTGTCTGGCTATTAATGGAACTGGAGAAAACAGGCCATCAGCCTGTGATGAGATGTCAGGATAGATCATGCCCAATGGAGGAGACAAGAGGTCTGGAGTCATATCCAGGATCCAAGGTTGATGCCAAAGGAAAGGAAACCAAATTTGCTGAAGCCAGTATGGTGCAATGAGGATGATTTTGCTCTTCAACCTGACAGTTTATTCTGTAGAAATTTGAAATTAAAGGGACTGGTGGGTAGGAATAAAGTAGACTGGGCGTCCAACAGTAAAGTAGAGCATCCCTTGGTGATTCCCCCTGTGGGGGATTAGGGCAAAGTAGCCGCTGCATTTGTTGTTTAGGGTAGATGCAAAAGGATCACAGCAAGGCTGGCCCCATCGATGAAAAATCATTTTTATCACATTCTTATTGAGAGACTACTCGTAAGGTGGAAGAATGCACATGTTCAGTTTGTCTGCAATCACATCGGACTTCCATGGAATGTGCATTCCTATGAGAAAGTGGTTGGATAAGCTCACCCAGTGCCACACTCCAAGCACTTTGACACAAGGGGTATGATCTGGTCCCTCCTTGTTTGCTGATGTACCAAACTACTGACACATTGTCTTTTTGAAATGCAATCATCCACAAAGGGAGAGCATCTTGGAAGGCCTGCAATGCTAAAAGCACTGTTCTCATCTCTAGGACACTGATATTCAAGTTGGCCTCTTTGGGGGACCTAGTGCTTTGGACTGTTTTCTCCAGAAAATGCCCCCCCCCCCACCTCAACTGAGAAGCATTCATGGTTACTATGGCCTTGTGCTGAGGGGGAATGAACGGATGGCCTTATAGAACCTGATCTGACTAAATCCACCACCTGAGGTCTCTCTTGCATATCTGGGTGATTCTTATCAGAGTTGACATGGGTTGTTAAATTACAGACCATTGTGTTGCTAACATCCACTGGAGAATCCTCATATAAAATCTGGCTAAAGGCACTAGGAGTGTTATCGCCGCTGACACTGATCCTAGAGGCTGAAGGACCAAGTGGGCTGAATTTTGGTACTGCAGATTATTTTTCAGACCTGTGATCTTATAGTTTGAACTTTCACTGACTGTTAAAAATTGCTCTTATGAATTCCAAATTTTGGGTTGGTTTCAGTTGAGACTTGTCATAGTTTATGGTTATTCTCAGATGAGAACAAGTCTGAAGAACCTGATCTCTTGCCCATATCAATTGATGCCTGGTCAGGGTGGTAATGAGCCAGTGGTCTCCATATGGAAACAACTGAAATCCCTGCAGTCTCTGCTACTACTGCCATACATTTGGTGAACAACCTGGGGGCTGTGGTGAGACCAAAGGGCAGATCTCTAACTGGTAATGACTGGCTCCCAGCTGGAAGCTAAAGTACCTTCTGGATCATCTCTTCCTCTTTATGTAACAGACCTTCAGGATACATACCATCAAGCACATCCAGTCATCCTTGCCCAGAAAAAGGAGAATATATTGAACAATGACCCTCCAAAACCTGATGTGTCAAACCTGACTTATTCAAGTTGCCCAGATCCAAAACTGGTATCCACTCCCCTATTTTCCTTGGCACTAAAATGAACCTTGAGTAAGTACCAGATTCCATCTGGTCTGGTGGTACATCTTTGATGACTCTTTCTAGCAGCTTTTGTATTAGAATCGCTGCTTCTTCCCTCTGACTGGGTGGAACAATGAGGATTTTCTTTGAGACTGGAGGTGGGAAGGGAAAAGGGTATTACCTACCCTTTGGAAATAATCCTCTGGACCAAAGTATCTTTTGTTATACCTAGACGGGCTCTTTGGTGCAGGAATAAAATCGACCCCAGATTGCCTCCAGAGGTGGACAATCGGGTCTCCTTACAGAAGCACTGGTATGGTCTATCCAAGAAAGGATCTCTGGACCTCTGGTTCTGTGGGCCTCCTCTGCCATGGGGAGTCATTGAATATGGAGTTTCCCCCTCTGCCCCTCGGGGAACTTTCTCCACGTGTGCCCTGGAAAGGACCCTGGGATTTCCTTAACCACATCCTTTGATCACCTCGTTGATTCCTTGAAAACAATCTCTGAGAGGTTGAAAAATGTAGGCCCACTGCAGACAGGGTGTTTCCATCATTCTCACAACTGGATACTGTGTACTTCATTTTGGGGCCAAACAAGACATGCCGTCAAAGGGAGCATTGATAAATGAAGACATGAAGGTCTCTGCAAAATCACATAAGTGCATCCAGGCACATCTCCTGATGGAAATGCCTGAACCCACTGCCCTTGAGGCTCCTTCAACTACATGCGAAATGAGTCTCATGGATGAATTCGAAACAGACTGCATGGTAGCCAACAGAGGATATGGATGATTGGACCTCTGCAGAAATGGATCCGGAGAGGGTATCTGACAGTTCCTTAATCAAATCCCTCTGTAACCTTGTAAAACATGCAAAATAATTCAATGACCTTAAGGCAAAGGTCACTGAAGCAAAGAAACACTTCCCAAACCTGTCCATCACTCTAGACTCCCTGTTAGGGGAATGAACAGTGGAACTCTCTTCTGCAACTTCCTTTTTGGTGGCCACTGCCATGACCAGGGCATCAACGGGCACCTCTTTATCCCAAAACTGCTTATCCAAAGGTGGTGCCATAATCTTGTCCGGTCTCCAGGGTATGGGTTCAAATGTGTCAGGTTCCTGCCATGGCCACTGAGATAACAATTCTAGAAGCTCTTCAGCGGGTGGAGTAACTCAGGAGGTAGACAGGCCAGTACCGAAAGCCTCCAGGAATGCCGACTCCTTGGATGGAAGGATGCTGGGCAGTAAAACTTCTCTGTTTTAAGATCTCAAGGATGTCTCCAAATGAGACATTCTGGAGGCAATTGTGGGGACCCTTTAACTTCATTAAAGTCCGTATCCTCTGCGACGGACTCGAGGAGAGTCCAAGTTCTTTCTCTTGTACTACTTCCTCCAATGGACCTCCTCAGAGGAATGCTGTGGGGAGGTGTCAGAAGAAACTATAATACCCTGCTGGGAAGCCTGGGGTTCTCGGACTGGCTGTCCCTGCCATAAAGAGTAATTAGGCTCGAAGCACGGATACATCAAGATCGAAGGTGGAAGATCAGGGGTTGGATTCATCCGTTCTGTCAGGGCAGAAAAACATCTTCACAACCTTGAAGACTGATCGCTCTGGAGAAAGAGAAGACCTTGACTCTGAAAATACAAGCTTCTGGGCCGCTGTCTTCCCCTGGTCCGCAAGCAATCTCCCTAAGGTGGAAGCTGGAGCCAAGCTATCTAGTGCCAAGGCTCTGAGGCACACAGATGGCTCCAACAATTTTATAGTCAACTACAACACCCCAGAACAAATAGGGAAGTTACGGCTCTGGAACCCCTATAGATCTGACAAAACCAAAGTATTCAGCTTAAACTCCAGATCCAAAAATATTGTTATATTCAGATCTGAGCCAGACAGAGTCGGAAGGCTTGGATCCAGGAACTCTGAAAAAGTTAAAAGAATCAGAGGAGGAACTTGAAGTTGGGGTGTGGTCGAAGGACAGACTTCCTGACCCAATGATGTAGAAGTCAGTAAGACACCTGTCTGACTCTGCACAGAGAGGCTCTTCCACACCACTCTTTCCACATCTTCCTTTGTCAAACTTCTGGAAGAACAAGTGGAAATGATAGAACGAGACTTGGGTTAGTGACGCTCTAAAAAGGGTGAGGGCACCCTTGAAGGTACCGAATTCAAAGACAGTAAATATCTCGTCCTGGAAAGAGATATGGGGCTCAAGGCAGTCGGATCCAATAGTTTTTGTGTTGGATCCGAGGTAGTTGGGTCCATCATTTTTTTCTTTGGATCCGAGGGTGAGGAACTTTTGATCCATCTTACATTTCAGTGCTATGAACTTTTGATCCATCTTACATTTCAGTGCTATTTAATAATTATGTGCTGCATTTATTTATTTGGTTGAATTTATCACTGTTTGAAGCCTGCACTTGTTAAACTCCATCTGCTTGTTACTATACTGCTCTTAGGTTGAAGTTTTAACAGTATTCTGCAAAAGTTGTTCAGAGCTTGCCAAAATATTTCTAAGTTTTGCAAAGTTTTCATGTATTGCAAACATTTATCAGGGTTAGAAAATTCAACTTATTTCCACGGATTCTTGATATTGCAGGAATCCTTACTTCTGTTCTGATCTCGGTCTCAATTTTAATTTTTTCCACCCACCGATCCAACTGCTGTTGTACTCTTAAAACATGGTGGCTTTTGAGTTGTCCGCCTCCACTATAAGTTTGATATCGGACACTCCTCCTAGTCCTATTGCATCAGCTCATTCTACTGAGTACAGCGAGATCATTTGTGAAGGCCCACCTCCTTAGTTTCTTAACCTTGAATTATATTCAGTTTCCGCCCTTACTACATAACAAAAAATTATACTTTATTCAGCTGCTTTCACTGTACTTGTGGCTCTTCCCACTTTATTTTGCTTTTGTTGCTTGTTCTTAAAAGTGTTCAACTTCATATATTCTGCTGCATTTATTACTACTTGTTAGCAGCAATTATTATTCTAAGCCTTAGTTTTTGTTTACGGTGTTGGGCTTCAGGCCAATTATTTTACATTAAGAAAGTTTGTGGTCTATACTGTTGTGGGAGGAGAGGGTAGCCTCTAAGCTTCTGACCTGGGACTTGCTGGGTGAAGGCTTATTGTGCTTGTTGTTCTAAATGACTCCGTTCCAGTTTAAGCACTTCAGTTCCAAATCAGTTATTTTAGATTAAGAATATTTGTGGTCTATTGTGGCAGGAGAGGACAGCCTACACCCTTGTAAGCTGGGAATTGCTGGTTGAAGGCTCATTGTGTCAGTTACTCTGAAAGTGTCTTAGTTCTGGTTTAAGCACTTGCGCTCCAAACCAATTAATTTACATTAGGAAGGCTGTGGTCTAGACTCTTGTGGCAGGACAGTGTGGCTTACACCCTTCTAAGCGGGGAATTGCCGGTGAAGGCTTTCTGTGCCTGTTATTCTAAGTGTCTTATTTGGTTTTAAGCACTTGTGCTCCAAAAGAGTTACTTTACATTAGGAAAATTTGTGGTCTAAACTCTTGTGGCAGGAGAAGATAGCCTACACACTTCTAAGCTGGAAATTGCTGGTTGAAGGTATATTGTGTCTGTTATTCTTAAGCGTCTTAGTTCTGACTTAAGCACATGGGCTCCAAAACCAGTCGTTTTACATTAGGAAATGTTGTGGTTCGGACTCGTGGTTGTGCTGTTCTGACTGTGATTTTATGCACTTTGAACTTCTAGTACTTCTGCATTATACAGCATAGGCAAGATTCAGACTTGCTGAATCTAGACTGTTTGGTAACACTTCAGCACTAAAACCAGCTCTTCACTGACATACTGAAAGAAATGACACTGTTTCAATTGTCTGAACTGCTTTTTGCCAAATTGTACTGTATACTGTACTAGTTCAGCTGTAGCATAGCCCAGTTACAGGTTTGCTGTTTCTGGGTCTGTTTTGTAACTTCTGAACATCAAATTCAAGTCATCTTTGTTTGTGAAAGCCATTCTGCACCCCTGTGGGAGGAAAGTGCTGTCTGGGTCCCATCTAATTGAGGGTGACTGGACTAGAGCTCAGAGAGAGCATCCTTATTGGCTAGTTTGCGTTAAAAGGGTTATTTCTTGTTTTATTTAAGACCCACATTTGCTCTTGTTTGCGTGTAGCGCACCATCGTGCACTGCCATGTCGCAGTACTTATCGTTGATGGTTATAAATGCAAACATTTTGCTTGTTAAATTTTCCCTTAGCACTTTACTTGTGGACCTCCAGAGGTTTTTCGCTGTCTTGCTCTACTGTCAGGTGGAACACCAAGCCTAGCCTCAGAGGTACCAACACATCTCTCTGTTTAGCCATTTCTAAGTGCAACCTCTTTTTCCTGACCATATAAATTTACCTAACACGGTGGTGGTGCTGCGGTAGCACTGTCGCCTCACAGTAAGATGTTGTCCTGTTCGAATCTCAGCTAGAGCGTCTTCTGTGTGGAGACATGCGTGAATGGGCGTACCTTAGTTGAAGGTTGTGCGTCAGGGCCGGCAACTCGGCACGTAAAAATCTACTGCCAATCATTAGCAGACCAGAGTTCCGCTGTGGTCACTCCTAACCAGGAAAAGCCAAAAGACACAACAACTATGGACAGACAATTTCCCACAGTTTCTCCAGTCAGCTTGCTCGACATGGAGATCCTGAGGCAGTGCAACAACTGCCTCATGTTCACAGACAACCCTCTACTCCTACAGACCAGTAAAACCAAAAACACAACACTTTAACAACACTCTGTAGCCTTGGCTTTAGAATAGCCTTCAAAGAGTAAAAAAACAGCAATTGAAAAATCACCATATATAGACCAAATAAATTACAAATCAGTTACACAATAAACTGATTAAGATCAGTTAGATTCAATTAAATTAAAACACTCCATTTATATTCTTTATTCAGACCCAAAGGGGACAAGGTATTACATTTTAAAATAAACAAATATTGTTTATAAAGTAATTCCTTTACAAGAACTAACTAACATATTTGCAACAAACTTTCTAAAATAGTGGCTTCCAAGCCACAAGGATTTGAATTAAGAAATTTCTTAAAATGCCATGCAACAGGACTCTCCAGCTTATGTTTAATGTGTCTGACATGTTCTTGTAGTCTCAACTTGAACCTTCTTTTACTTTGACCAATATAAAAAAGACCACATGGACATTTCAGAGCATAGATAACGCCTTCAGTGTTACAATCGTATCTATCCTTTTTATCAAAAAAAATATATATATAGCATTACTATTTGGAAACAAACTTAACACACTGACATGAACAGCAGTGTCCACATTGAAAGGTGCTGAAAGAAACAATTTGTGGAGGTACGTTACTAGATGTAAGAACAAAAACATTCCAAATTAACAGATCTTTTAGACTCCTACCACGTTTAAAGGACACATGGGTAATTGTCCAAAAGGATTACCAAATCACTAAACAATATTTAACTAAAGAAATTAAATCATCACTAAAACATTAAAAGTAGTAACAAGAATAAAAAACGGTCTTCACATTCATCCGTACTAGCATTGTCAATGGCATCTGATGGACAATGATAGTATGGATGAATGTGAAGACAGTTTTTATTCTCGTTTATCAGACCCAGGGGATGTTTTAGATGAAAATGCTTACTGTTCTTTAAATACTGATAAAATAGTTTCTAAAATTATGTATGAATGGAGGCATAAAGAACAAAAATGGAAATTTTTCTAGTATGTTAAATTATGCTGTTGAGAAAGCTTATGAAAATTTTATGAAATCTAAACATACTATTAGTTACAATTTAACTAAAGATGAATTGAAAGGTTTTATGTTACTAATTGAACAGGACAGCTTAGTTATTAAATCCTCTGATAAGGAGAAAAAAATTATGATTATGAATTACATTCAATATTATGTATGTATTACAATCATCTTGAAGACAGCAGCATCTATGAGTTTGGAGAGTCAGCTATTGTTAAATTTAAGGAATCACTCAGTAAGGGTTACAGACTTAAGTATTTTTCAAAAGATGATGTCAATAAGAAATTGTGAGTTGTGGATTTTTTTTGAAAGACAATAAAAAAAACACCCAAGGATATTATGTACCCACCAGGACAGCCAATAGTTTCAGCCTGCAAGTCTTTTCTGTATATTACATCTACTTCTACATGAATTTATTTAGCCTTATGTAAAACTTCAGGGACACTGGTGATTTCTTGAGTAAGCTTTCTGGCCTTAAGTGATGTATGACATGTATTTTACAACAATAGATATTAGAAGTTTATATACAAATATACGGCATGAGATAGGTACTGAAGCTTTTCTTAGGTGATAGTCCTCTATCAAATTACATTGTGGAATAATTACATTTTTGTTTAACCAATAATTTTTAGTTTCAATTAAGTTATTTACCATCAACTTAGGGGCACGGCCATGGGGGTGTCTTTTGCCCCCACATATGTCAATTTGGTTATGGGTTTATCGGAGGCAGAATAAACAGATTATTTGCAATGCAGTAATAATATTGTGCTTTTCGATGTCAAATTGTCTGTAGAAGTGGATGGACAACTTAGGACAACTGTTAATCAGAAATTTTAGGATGGTGGCCAATTTTTGCATTGCCGGAGCTATCACCAACATTTACTATCTGCACTTTCGTTTGGTGAATTTGTTAGACTTAGGAGATTATGTAATAACGATGTTGATTTGACACAGTAGGTGCATAGAACTTCAGCTATGTTTATTTCTAGAGGCTACAGTAGAAGGTTAATTGATGATGCCATTTCAATAAAGTATAGAGGTAACAATGTAATTGAGCCAGTGAGGAATAATCTTTTGGTATCTTATATTAGGGGAAATAAATCAAACAATGGGGTTAGGAAAAAATGTATTTTACTATTTTTTAATGTTTTTAGTGATGATGGACATTCTTTAGATAAATATTATTGGGATTTTTTGTTAAAATTTAGTGATTTGGTAACCCTTTTGGACAATTACCCATGTATGCCCTTTGAACGTGGTAGGAGTCTAAAAGATCTGTTAGTTTGGAATGTTTCTGTCCTTTTTATCTAGTAAAGTACCTCCACAAATTGTTTCTTTAGGCAGCTTTCAATGTGAACACTGCTGTTCATGTCAGTATGTAGCAAATTTGTTTCCAAATATTATTATTTTTTTTTTTATAAAAATGACAGATATGATTGTAACACTGAGGGTGTTATCTATGCTCTGAAATGTCCTTGTGGTCTTTTTTATATTGGTCAAAGTAAAAGAAGGTTCAAGTTGAGACTACAAGAACATGTCAGACACATTAAACATGTTGGAGAGTCCTGTTGCACAGCATTTTTAAAAATGTCATAATTCAAATCCTTCTGGCTTGGAAGCCACTATTTTAGAAAAAGTTTGTTGCAAATATGTTACAGAGTCGGTTCTTGTACAGAAATTGCTTTATAAAGAAGCTTTGTTTATTTTAAAATGTAACAATAGTTTGATCCCTTTGGGTCTGAATAATGAATGTAACTGGAGTGTTTTAATTTAATCTAATCTAACTGATCTTAATTAGTTTACTGTGTAACTTATTTATAATTTATTTGGTTTATATATGGTGATTTTTTTTCAATTGTTGTTTTACTCCTTGAAGGCTATTCTAAGCCAAGGTGCCAGAGTGTTATTAAAGTGCTGCATTATTGGTTTTACTGGTCTGTGTTTTTGTTTTTTGTTTGTTTGGTTTCTTAGTTTAGTGGTGTGCAACCCTCTACTCCTAGTCCACACAAACTCAACATGTGAGAGATTCAACTATATTAAGAAGCTTAAATCCATAATCTCACACAACACTCAGTACATATGACAATGAGCGGGTTGTAAGCATGCACACCTCACTTCATACTCCACCCAAACCCATATCACACATATGCGGAGGTCCTCACCAGAAACATAACTAAACACCAGAGACCTCCCAAACACAAACACAAGCACCCTACACATAATACTACCTCTGAAAAACACAATACTTCATGCACCAATGTCTCACCTGTCAAGCCCTTAAGGCAAAACACAAAACCAAACATATTAGTCATAGGTGATTCCATCATGAGACACACGCATGTCCCTCTCACCAGGCTGGGATAAGGAAAAGGTCAAGTATCTGTCAGGTGCCATGATCCGCTACATCACACATGCACTCAAGTCTCTCAACAACAGGTACTGTTATGACTCCATCATAGTCCATGTTGGTGTGAATGACTTGAGAGGTACCTCGCTGGACTATATAAAAGAGAGACATGACTGAGGTATCGGACTGTGCGTCTCAGGCTATGTCACTAGCCTTAAGCAGCATTTTACCTTCACCTAAGATGATGCCTCAATACAAACAGAAAATGACTGACTTCAATGACTGGCTTAGTTTCTGGTGTCATTCTAAGGGGATCCAGTATCTGTCAGCCTGGGATGACATGACTGACAGACCTCGATCCTCTGCCAGAGATGGTCTTCATTGGTCAACCCTGGGATTTCAGCTACTGGCTAAGACTCTTGCCACCCCCATAGTGCCTTTTTTAGGCAATGTCTCAAGGATAAAATTCCCCAGCATAAAACCTCCATCTCAAAACAACCTCAAGATTATGCTGCTAAATGCTAGGAGTCTTAAACTGAAACTCCACTCACTAGAAGCAGTCCTCACCTTGGAAAGCACAGACATTTGTGCTGTCATAGAGACCGGGTTCAAGGCTGTGGACAGCACCCCAGCCATACCAGGTTACACCTCCTTTCACATGTTCAGCCCACAAACTGAAGGCGTGAAAACTAAAGGAGGCGGTTTATCAGTATTCTTTAAAGATAACCTTCAGACTGGTTAAACAGTATGATTCCTTGGTGATATTTCAGGTGCAATTAACTGTTGGTAGGACAACTATTCAAGTCATTGCCAGTTGCAGGACCCCTTCCATGAATCAGGGCACCCACTCTGCCTATTTGGATCTACTTCAGTCTATCAAGATACATCTGAACACCATGATTCTGAGCGACTAACCATCCACCCATTGATGCTCATTGCCAGCTGCAGGACCCCTTCCATGAATCAGGGCACCCACTCTGCCTATTTGGATCTACTTCAGTCTATCAAGATACATCTGAACACCATGATTCTGAGCGACTAACTATCCACCCATTGATGCTCACTTGCCCACCCATTGACACTCAGTTGCCCAAAGGTTCCTTGACTTCGTTAACTCCAATGCCCTGGACCAGCTAGTTGATGCCCCACAAGGGATGCCAACATCCTGGATCTGGTGCTTACCAATATGGGGGACCACTGTAGCACCCACACTGTGAGATCTTCCCTGGTGAGATCTGACCACCAGTCTCATTCAAAGTAATTGTCACACCTGACTCCCCCCCCCCCCCCCAGCAGCAACTTAATTAAAACAACTTCTCCAAAGCAGATTATAACCTCTTTTGGGGTGGTATAAATAGGTTTACTGCACCTCCCCCCTCAGATGGAACTGGCAACTATGCAGAGTTCTACACCAATGCTTTATACAAACACCTGTATAATTGCATTGACTCGACCATACCTGATAGGACCAAAACAAGACCAAAACAAGCTCCTCAAGGAAGAACAAACCTGCCAAGTGGACAACTGCCATTAACAGGCTTTACAATAGTAAGAAATTGCTGTCTAAGAGTAAGAGAGAGTGAGCCCTAAACTGGAAACACTCCCTCCTCAGTTTAAACAAGTAAACAAGACTTCTTGTGAAATCCTCCAAAGCAAACTACGAATCCAAATTAGCTTCCTCAACTAAGGACAGCCATAAGGCGTTCTTTAGTTACATCCGTAACCTAAAAAGAAAGGCCCAGATTTGTGCCAAACTGGTAGTTAATGATACCACATATACTAAGCCTGTGGACATAACTAACCTGTTGGCATAACTAACCTGTTGGCAAACAGGTTCTTCAAAAATTTCACTCTCCTGTCTCAACCATATGTACCCCATGATATCCCTACCACCTGTCCTCTACCTTATATCTCTAAAGAGCAAGTCATAGACATCCTCTCTAAGGCCAAAAACACATTATCTATGGGACCAGATAACATCCTAGGCTGTATCCTACATGGGCTCCAACAAGAATTAGCAACACCATAGGGTACTCTTTCAGTCATAGTCTAAGCACCTGCTTCATCCTAGCTGAATGGAAAATAGCCACAGTTATTCTCTTGCACAAAGGTGGCATTTACACTGACCCTGGGAACTATAAACTTATTAGCCAGACTAGCCTTATCTGCAAGGCCAAGGAGCAAATCATCATAGAGCTTATAAACATATAGGTCATCTCCAAACACTTGATCCTACTCAGTTTGGATTTCTCAAAGGGAGATCATGCCCATTACACTTGGTGGACTTTAAGACAGTCACCAAGGCCCTGGACGAATGGAAATCTGTGCATACAGCATACCTAGACTTAGCCAAGGCTTTTGACATGATCCCCCACTCAAGCTTCATTGACAAGCTCACCCAGCTAGGTGTCAACCCTTATATCATTAGATGGGTCACTAACAGTCTCACTGATAGAAAACATACAGTCAAAATATTGGAATCCACCTCCAACAGCAGACCTGTAACCAGTGGTGTTCCACAGGGATCAGTCCTGAAACCTCTACTGTTTAGAATCTATTTCTCCGAGAAGTACAAGCAAAAAAACTAAAGGTATGTAGCTGAGAAAGTTTGATGACTGCTAACTGTATTATCATCCCTTTCGGTAACAGTGATGTTCCTGCTAACTACCGCATCAATAGCAACACCCCAAGTACCCAACTCAGTGGTGAGAGACCTGGGAACACAGGTTGACAGCAACCTTACCTTTGAATACCATGTCTCCACAGTGGTAAGAAGAGCATTCTATATTGCTCATCTCGTAAGTAAGGGTATTGCCTCCAGAAAAAAAAAGAAGTTATAACCTCCCTGTACTCTTCCCTCATCAGACCAATAACAGAGTACAACAACCCCTTTGGTATGTACCTTTCCAAGTACCTACAGCAATTAGAGAGACCACAAAGGTTCCTCACAAGGAAAAATTCAAGGTCTTCAGCAACTGTCCTATGTGGATGGTCTGAAATCACTGTCACTTTATTCTGTTTTATACAGACTACTCAGAGGTGATCTCTGCCTTGCATACAAGGCAATCTCTAACCCTGCTTTACTGGAAATGCTACATATCTGCAAGTCAAAAGGCACACAGGTTACTCACTCAAGACCTTAACGTGGTATGTGACATTAATAGAAGCTGCTGGTGGCACAGACTGGTCTCCCAGAAGTTACCACACCTTTGGATCAGACTCCAACTTCATGTCAAACAGAGCGCCTCATTGGCCCTCTTCAAATGCAATCTGAACTTGGATGGGTAACCGCAAAGTCACCCTGGGAGTTCCACCAGTGTCCCTCTTGGACAGGGGCAATAGGTGCTGAGTGTGGAAATAAGTGTAGAACTTGGTTAGGCTTGTAAGGGCACTAGGGCCATTAGCCTAGTAACTTCTTATGATCCTATGCCTTTTTCTAGTTGAAGTGAATGATTTCAGAGACGAAGGTTTCAAGTCCTTACTTTTACTTTTGGGTACTGAGCCCCAGATAAAGCCTCTCCAAAAGAAGTCTGTAGTAGTCCAAGCTTATTCTTTCTTTCGACCAATGCCCTAGGATTAAACCCATGGCAGATTGAACAGTCTTCTCGTAAGTGTAATGGACCAAGGCAGTACAGCACAGTGTGTGCATCTGATATAGGTAGTTTGTGCCTGCACTTGACACTTTTTTAAAACCAGCGGGGCATTTTTCCGACATTATACTTCTACCAAGAAGAAAATATTTTAAGTAAAAAACTATTTTTTTTTAAGAAAAAAAAACAGCGATTGTAATAAGAGACTACACTAAGTGCAGAAAAGAAAGGAAATTACAAGCAATAGTAATCCAAGACGTACACATTGTACGAAAGATAAGTGTAAAGATTTATCGAAAGTAAAATTATGAACTATGGTAACAACAAAGATACAAAGTTGTAAAGGTTAAGGGGCAAGAAAAATATGAACTATTAGAAGATAAAGGAGTTTTAAAGATAATAATTTTACTTATCTGAGAAAGCTTGAGAGCTAGGTCAACCACATCTTTCTCAGAAAGTGGCAAACGAGATCTGAGGAAACTTGGGGTTGGTGCAATATGGATAAAGAAAACCTTGAGAATTTTTGACTACCACGAACTTTAGTAACAGCATTGTCAATCCCATCTGTTGAGGACAGAATGAAAATGGACAATATCAGATCTATGCTTTTTCCTGTTCCAGTAACATGTTCTCACTATCAACCACTCTTTAGCTAAGTATTGTTTCACAGAAAAACTATAATGTTCCCACCTGTAGCCAGTGACCTCTTCAGTCCCACCACAATCCTAATCCCCATTCATGATTCTGTACACCTAAGCCACGTCTTCCCTTCATTCTCCTAAACTCTAGAGGATACTGTTCCAGAGCCTTCATGTTTCTGTTGTCTATTCCAGCCATAGCTTTACTATCCAAACTGTATGCTTGCCCTTTTCGAAAGGCTATTTTGTGTAACTGTATGTGGGACTGCACGTGAAGTCTGAGCACCTCACTCTGCAGTGAAATAATGATATCCCAGTCTCCTCTCATAAAACATGCTTGTCATGATACAACCAAAAATCACACTCACTAACTGTACCCTTGCTACTTACTACCTGTTTTTTTTTTTTTTTTAACAGTTTATTGCGCATGGCCACTGAAGTCATTTACACCCCCATATGAACAGCCAACAAAGATTTATCACTGAACAACTTCTGAATGAAACACAATATAAACAAGGTGCTACACAGCACTATGGGCATAGATTAGTGAGCAGGGATAATGGGGAATAAAAGAAAATTTACTCCTTAAAGGGAGGAAGACAGGACAAGGCAAACTGCATATTCTTAAGATGTCCACAGGTACATACTCATTTCAAAAACTAATAAGACAGAGAAAGGTATTGTCATCATGCCAGTAGAAACAGCAAAATGGGAGAAATGGTTATTTGAGAGAGATTACTTGTGCTGGGGAGGTTGAAAGAGCACCTTCCAGCTCTGAAAATGATCCTGTTCCTGTAGCCTGCAAGGAGCTATGCAGTGAAATACTCCCTGCTTCACCATGGATGGGAATAGCACCTTCTGCATTTCGAGGGCCACAGAATACAGGGTCCCAACACCAGACAAAGTTAAGGTAAGAAAACATTGCTCTGTAGTAAATCCAACGTTACAGAATACACTGAACTTTAAAGAGGAAGTGTTAAGTTAGGCAGCTGTCCCAGGAAGGTGAGATAAGCAAAGGGAAAGGTAAAAAAAATATTGCAAAGTTACTTTTCAGATCTATTCAAATGGATTGCTTATGCCTGAGAAATCTTTTTGAAAATGTCACAATGTGAAGAAGAAATTATGGTGCACACTCGTTACTTATAGTACTACACTTACAGAGACTAATCTTAGACCTCTACATGACTGCAAAGGCCACCCTGCTGCTTTTTTAGATATGGAGAGAAAAGTCCTTGTTAAAATGACTACTTCCGACAAATCTGGCTCCCTTACAACTTTATTAAAATGATCTTATTTCTTTGATAGCCGATTAACTAATTGAACTTTTACGGATAAGGCGATTCTTGACCACTGTATGGTATCTTTCACAATTCTACTTCACAGGGGTCATCTTTAAGAATAAAGGCATTTACAGGTCTATATAACTGGCAAAGAATTTCATAAACCAATCCATATTCTTTAGCATTCTCTTACAATAAAATATTTAAGAACAAAACCCATTTAAAATCCTCGACATCAGAGAAACACTAACAATCATCCCACAGGATGCGGATATGCTTTAGATGTGCATGGCCCTCTTTGCCTTGTATCTTAGCACTGCTGCCAAGGTGTTACAATATGGCTGATACAGGATATGTTGTCATGCATTATTTTTAAACCATGGCACAAGTGCCCACTACACTTTTTTTTTTTTAGAAAAAAAAAATGGTACTCCATGAAGTGTGGTAGAATGAATTTCTTTTTTTTTTTTTTTTTTTTTCCTTCAAGATTCATGTAACTTGCACTTCTGTTGAACAAGTAGAGACTTGTTAATAGGGAATACCATCTGGACACAATCAATTTCCAGGGGCAACTCGGGAGCAATATGACTGGTAAAGTGACTTGCTCAGACTCAGTTAACAGTAAAACTGGAGCTGCGGGAATAAAACCAAGGACAGCTGCAATGCCCAAGGTTTTATTAGAGATTCTAAGTATCTAGGCAGAGAACTCCGTCTGAACAAATAATGTTCTTAATAATCTAGCAGGCTAGCCACATCAGTGGTGGAAATATTAATCAAATTACTGGTACACACTAGCAGGAAGCTTAATTCAGAAAACTATACCATAATAAGCTTTATAAAATGTGGAAAAAGGCATACCCCTAAGAAGCATGTGCTGTGAATCATGTACTATAATGCATATGCACTATGTGTGGAATATAAATTGTGTGTGCGTGCTTAAGTTTTGTGGTTGTGGTAACAAGACTACAAGAGCTCTGAAACGAGATTTGAATAAACAAGTTAATTCAGTCAGACAAAAGAATTAGGATCAATGTCTGAAAAACTGGTTGTTTCTCACAGATGTTACATAGTAAACAAAGACTAAACAGAGAAAAAAATGGCAAAGTATCTGGAGGGAAGAGATGCCAATCATAGCTAACATTTCCTTCATGCTGAAAACTACTTCCTGTTCAGCAGATTTGGAGCATTTCACTGCAAAACAAAGATACATGCACTTGTAACTTGCCAGTGAGACCATACAGGCAATACCACTGGGATTTGTGGGATCTGTTTGATGGCTACAAACCTATTAACAGCAAAACTTGCAAGGGCGGACCATTCCAAGCATTACTGATGTGAACAAAAGACAAAAACAGCTGCCTGCTTATAAAGTTGAGAGAAATGGGGGAAAAACAGACCAGTCTAAATCCAAAACCAACCTGCATACTACCGTGGTACTGTTAAAAAAGGCAGCAGTATTAAATTCCAGTTAAAAACGGAAGGAAGCAAATAAAATGAATTGACCAACCATCTTTTTTTTTTTAAAGTAGGTCCACAGACAATTGTACAGTCACTATTACATCTCATTACAGATTGTTGAATATAAGTTAGGTTTAGCACATCCAAAAACATTTACAGCTGACTGAATTAATTATTTTCACATATGCTCAGAAAAACTGGAATACCTAAAATTTCTCACATCTTTATTTTTTTATTTTTTGTTTTGGTTTTTCCTTATTAATACTTTATCAAAAGTATGCATTGACAATTTCAGACACATAAATGCTACAATATACATTGTGTGTATATATTACAACACACAAACGCCTACTTACTGCAAAACTACTGGATTTCGAAACGTATAAATATATAAAAAGACAGTCCTTTACTGGATACCTGAATGTTGTTTTACCTAACAAAATAATGTGAAGTAGAACATGCAGGCAAAATTGTGCAAGTGAGCTGAAGCAAGAATTATTCAAAAATACTGGCAGCAGCAGAAATATCTCCAGCACATCAGTAAACAGAGCAACGGACAAGCAAAAAAAGTAATGTATTTCTAATCACTCATACGCATTCATGTAGAGCAGCACCAAACCAAAGCAGATGCACCTTTGTGTTTAAGAGTAAACATATTCAAACATACATACAGAAAAAGAATACTTCCAAAATGCAGTCAACAGCATACTGGGTATATGCAATGGAGATGACATTTCATCAAGGTAAAAATGGAACAAAAGACAGCTGTAGTGTAACTAACTCATTTACACCTATGTGGTGTGGAATGTTGCACCGCTTCAAGCCTGCACACATATTTGCATTCCAGAGCATTTTCTGAAAAATCAACTTAAAAAGCATAAGATAATCAAGGCTTTTCTACTGCAGGACATCCTAGATTAGCAATCTTGGTGTCATTTTATTAATAAATTCTTGCCTTTTCTAATCCTGCCAATTATACGCCAGTAAGTCACTTAGTTAAAATGTCAGACCCAAGGAAAGTCTGGACACCATAATGAGCTAGGATTATTAACTGGACGTATACAAAAAAGGCTTGTAAAAGCAATATTTTAAATCTGTCCTTGATTTTGTCCCCCCCCCTCCCATTATTTTTGGCTTTCTCCAAAATCCTTTGGCAAAGAAGTTGAGAGGTATGGCTATGGGATATACCACAGCATTCTAAAAGGGTAAGTATCTATGCTTGTGTCCTTTTCCTTTCTTTCCGATCTTATATGGTCAAAAATCATGATCATTAAGTGCCATAACGGACTCTAAACTTCCTTCTTTTTTAATATTAACTGGTGTTGGTAGAAAGAGTACACATATATGACCAGACAGTGTAAAAAAGGTTCAGCTAAACAAAGTCTGAAAAAAATTAAGAGATAGTAGTAGTGCAATCATCAGAAGCGGTAAGCTGAAGGGGGTTTGGGGGAGGGTGAAATTTGCATAAAAGGGGAAGTTTACATCCTGGCTGCATGGCGCTGAGAGACAGAACCCTGACTGCAATACAGACAAATCAAGGTTCAATTAGTGGCTCCAACACTGGGGAAGCCAGGCAGCAAGGGGATGGAGTGAAGACGTACAGCCCATTTGCCTTTTGTTGGGGATAGGTTGCGTGCACTCTGAGGCACACTGGATGATGCGATTTCCCTGGGAGACACTAGGAAATCATTTTTTATGCTTTGGTGGGAGGAAATGCTACTTGCAGGTGTAAGGGAATGTCCTCTACAGTCAGCCCATTGCATTTCCCCTTTCCTGGTGTTTTGCCACTGCATGCAGGGTCTAGGTTTTAAAAGTAATTAAAAAAAAAAAAAAAAAACTTTGACCACCCATGATGGCTGTGTCCTGGTAATGTCTCTGGGCCAATTAGCAGAGTTTAAAAAAAAAAAAAAAGTGAAACTTGATAGACTTCCTGGAGATATCATTAGCACCAAGTACAAGTAGAAGCACAAAAGGCAGAATAAAGAATTTCAGTAACAAACTCAAGGGTTATATGGGTTGGTTACTGGGAGGTGAGAGAACATACTATATCCTTTATGTTAGTAACAAGAGTCTAATTTGTGGGAGAACCTTCCTGAACTCACCTTTGCCTCTCTCAATTTGAAAGTGTCGAAGCTCTAAGACCTGTAACGTTCCATTAGGCAAGTTCTCCCCTTTCTCAAAATTCAGCTATGTGACATAAATCAATGAAAAAAGCAGAAAGGAAAAAAATGCAGGTGTGGCACTGGTAAAAGGTATGCAGTAAGGATCATTTTCTGCATGTTAGTCATTTTCCCCCATGGCTATGTGTGACTAAAAGCGATGTGTGGCTTCTCAGAAACACTAATACTACACCTAAAAGCCTAAAAGAAAAAACATACAGCTTCTGAACCCATACTGTTGTCTTATGCAAGAGTGCTTTCTTGACCTTTTTTTTTTTTAAGTTCTTTGAAACATATCATTTTTTTTTCCCAAGCTGAGGCATTCAGTTTCTGCAGTTGATGTGCTTTAATACAAAGCCGTCCGAACCACTTAGGTTAGCAAAGTAAGGCATGGCAAAAGATGCTATTCAGTTCTGCCACATTACATACACACAGCTGAAATTCTTTCATAGCACTGCTTAGATTGTGTTTTCTACATGTCACACAGACACACAAAAAGAAACATTATTTGTCTTCCATACAAATGATCATAGCTTAGGAAACAGCTATAAGCTGTCTTCATCTTGTACATTATATACACTTTTGCGGCAAGGGTTAATGTGGCTGGACTCTTCAAAGGGGGTTATAGGAAGTGCAAGCCCTCAGAAGAGTACTGCATGCTCGCTCATCTGTGGGCATGGACACAGCTAGCCAAGAGGATGAGTTACGGCTATGAAAAAAACAGAAAACCCTGAGGTCTGCCTAGATGATTGTCTCCTGGGACCAGCAACTGCCTTACTGCGGAAAACATGGGTTGGGTGATTGCAAAAGAGCTTGTGCCTGGCAGATAAAAGGAGAAAAAGATATAAATAAAAAAAAAATAATAATAAAGATGAGTTTTGGACTAGAAATGGCATTACTGTAAACTGCAGGTGATAATTTGATGAGCTAACACAATGACTGGATGCAAGACTATAAGCTATTATATGAAAGGTAGGGTGAATCTAGTCAGCGTGAATTTTAACATGGAGGGAATGTAGGAGATGCTTTAACTCAGATACAAATAGGAGATACTTTAGATAGTTATCTTTTGAAAAGAGAAAGTAAAGAATCATACGAGGTCAAGAGAAAATGGGGACGGAGACTTAAGGAACTGTGAAAAGATGGAGAAGTGGAGAGTTTGGTGGGTTTATAAAAGAAAATTACCAACACCAGAGAAAAAACATGTAGCAAAATTAGGGAGATTATTTGTGCTAATTACAATTCAGTAATACTTATGCTTCTAGAACAGTGAATATTAAAGGAAGCAAAACAATGACTTGCTTGAAAATAAAAATGATTCAGCTCACTTAACTGTGACTGGGATTTACTTTGGAGAACTATGAATGAATTTGTTGATTTTCTCAGTGATTTGACATGGTATCCAGATTTTAGTTTTCCTTCAGAAATAAAGCCAGGAAGAGCCATTTCCTTGAAACTTCTACATGAAAGGAGGGAATCAGTCTTGTACAAGAAGTGTTGCACTTTTTTGTCTCCTGCAGCAGACCATTAGAGGAACACCAATGCCTTTCCTCTATCACTAGATCTACCAAACACTACTAGCTTCACCCAAACTTACTCAGACAAGGGCTGATGCTGACAAGGAAATCAAGGCTTCCAGAGCCATTGTAATATTTCTACTGGGAATGTTTTCTTACCTTCCCCCATCCCCATATGTGCCCCATATTCCTGACTTTCTGTAAATGTCACACTCATTCATTTGTATTCTTCACATCTGGCAAAAGCATTCACTGTCCAATACACTTGTGAACAACTCTCTCTCATAAGCGTCAACATCCATAAACCCAGAAGGACTTTCATTCTTGAGATATTTTGACCATTTGAGATGCAATTCCTGAATCAATTTCCTGAACACAGTAAGAAAATGGACCAGCATAATAATTATCAGAATCCACTTATGACCACTCCTAATCACATCTCCAGAGACTTGCTGTATCTTCACTGAAATGCCCAGCCTACAGCATGTCTGTCAAGTTAAGTTTTTTTGAAAGCACTTTCTTTTAACAGCCTGGTCTAAGGAGTTACAGTAAGGCTATAACAAGTGTACTGAAGAACAATTCTGTTAAGACTACAGGTTAGACACTGCCTTCCCTACCAAATATATCAGAGCATAGGCAAAGAGAAAAGGATATGAAAGTGCCAATTGAAGGCTCAGCTCTGACAGAGTTTTAGTCAAGTCTAGAACAGAAGCTGCTGTTAAAACGGGGATATTAGTAAGGCATATAAAATACTGCATAACTATTAGAAACAGGCGGTCCGAAGATTGTAAATTGCCTTTCCAGTCTTTCTTTCCAAACAAACAGTGAAAGGACTACATACTTGGGCACCATATAGATAAGCCCAGAAGGTTTAGGATGTTTGTTTTGGAAGTGTTTGCACAAGTATTTTTACACTACAAGTAGTCTTTAGAGAATATTTCCTCAGCAGGATAGCAAATGCTAGAGGTGTGATGGAAAAAAGACAATTGGGAACATTTTTTTTTCAGTGTAACAAGAAAGCAGATTTTAAAAATTCCCTACAGTGCACTCTGGCAGAAATGTTGAAGCAGCAA
This sequence comes from Protopterus annectens, assembly GCF_019279795.1. Taxonomy (NCBI): domain Eukaryota; kingdom Metazoa; phylum Chordata; order Ceratodontiformes; family Protopteridae; genus Protopterus; species Protopterus annectens. Next base: position 406,153,948 of record NC_056746.1, read on the forward strand.
GTGGCTAAAGAAAGGATTCTTAGGAGCTGGGACACAGGATCTGAACTGCCAATACATATAAGGTCAAACTAAGTGTAATGCTATTGGCAGTTATGAAGGCAATTACCAGAAAATGGAAATCAAAATCAAAACTAACTGAAGTACTGAACGCTGTAAAGGAGATAAAAGAACCAGAGGTGAGATCTTCAAAAAGAAAGGAAGGCACAAATTACATTGAAATAATATTCAAGAGAAGGAAGGTAAACGCCAATATAACAAACTAGCCAGCAATAACACTCCTTTAGGCCTTACCTTCACAGGCTGGGGGAGAAGGCGAAGTATAATGAAGAGAATCAATGTGGATCATCTAATCTACTACTGTGATAAACACACAACTTTCGTACTTCGACGATCCACAGTCCATCCTCTTCAAACAGAATACTCTGTAACTCAATGCCTGGGGTGAAATCATGAACAATTTTTTTTTCAAGATTAGTGGCACCCTAAAGAGGATTTAAACCTAGAGTTACCATCCAGATTGTAATGCCTTGCAAGAGCAAGCAGAGAAGCCCAAATCACAGCTACACAAACTGTATCTATAGAAGCAGTCTTGAAAACATGCCTGACATACAGTAACCATGGGAGTTGCATGTAAAAAGATCTATAAATTTCTATAACCGAAATTAATGTACTTTGAGGGCTAACTAGGCAGAGCGATCATAAACACTTTGGAACGCATATCTGTTAGAAGCACAGGGCATAAGTAACTGAATCTTTTCCAAAAAGAACTGTTTATATAAAATCACAAGTTGTCTGTGAACATCCAGGCAATGTATGGTGTACGCTTCCTTTCTGGAACAGTGCAGGAAACAAATTACAGGGAAATAAGCCAGATTCAAAATCTGATCCATGGCTACATTGGGCATAAATTTAGGATTTGCCTTCTAAGACACTCTTCCATTGTGAATGACAAATAGGAAAGCTCTATATATAAGACTTAAAATCTGAGATATCTTTCTGACCGAAGTTATGGCCAACAGAAATATGTTTTTACAAAACAAAAAAGATATGATTTTGTAGAAGTAGTCCCAAAGGGGACAAAACGTGATTTTCTAATACAAGATTGAAAATGCCCCTCAGAAAGCCTTTCAAACTTAAACAAGAAAAGAGAGTCAATGAGTTATTGCAAGAACCATGATCAAGTTAAAAATATCACTGAGAGAAAAACTTCAGTGGAGGAACATTTCAGCCTAGAATCAAATTTTTTCTGTAAGACAGTCCAAAATGTCTGGTACAGAAGCTGAAAAAGGATGTAAAGTTTTGGAGGTATCCTAAAGTGAAAATCATGTCCATTTACTCTTACACATCTTTACAATATTAGTTATCTGGGCAGAGGCTAAAAATCTGGACAAAGTTATTAGGATCTATGTCTCTAGTCATTAATGATGGTACAAATATAAAAAGCAGTACGACAGACTGAATAAAGGTCAAAGTGACACTTGCTGAATGGCTGACTGACAGAGCAGGGTTCTAGGAGTTGCTCCAGAAAGTACAGTTTTGTACCTACCATAAATGTAGATGTCCGATAGGTATGCATCTGCAGTCCTAACATATGGGTTGTCCTGCCTCAGGCAGCCCTTCGGTCGGCCGGATTCCAAAGTCTGGGTCTGGCCTCGGCTGATGTCGCACTTCACCCGACGTCATAGCTGCTGTGGTATAAAGGCATCAGCCGACGCCATTTTCCTCAGTGTTTCTTGCCCCAGATGCCAGGTGCCCTCTAGGAAGGCTAAATTTGGATAAATGCAAATAATTCCAAACAGTATAAGAATATATATATATACATACACACAAACAAATACAGCACAATAGATTCCCCCAGCTAGCTAATAGAGGGGTAAATACCCTAGGAATACCACAGAGGGGAAGGAGGGTGGGTAATACTGACTGCAGATGCATACCTATCGGACATCTACATTTATGGTAGGTACAAAACTGTACTATGTCCTTCAAGGATGCATCTGCAGTCCTAACATATGGGTAGAATACCATAGCCAAACTGGGGAAAAAGGCACTAAGATAAAGATGGTGTAGTTAAGATCCCTTGCAAAACAGCAGTTGCAAAACCTGCTCGGGATCTAGAATATAAGGGAAGATTATAATGCTTGTCAAATGTATGCACGGAGCTCCAAGTAGCAGCTTCTAAAATGTCTTTGGTAGCCACTCCTCGTAGGAAAGCTGTAGTGGTGGCTGTAGCTCTTGTGGAATGAGGTCTGATATTTTCAGGAGTTGTCTTTCCATGAAAAGAGTAGCAAAATCGAATGCAATTTCCTATCCATTTTGAGATTGTCTGTTTTGAAATTGCTTTTCCTTGCATTCCTGTTGCATATGCTACCAGAAGCTGGTCAGTTTTTCTGCTGGTCTTAGTTCTGTCCAGATAGTAGCGTAATTGTCTGTGCACATCCAAGGTATGTAGTAGTCTTTCCCCCCTGTTCTGTGGGTTGGGGAAGAATGTAAGTAAATGAATCGCTTGGTTCAATGATACTCTGGAGACCACTTTTGGCATAAAGGTAGGATTAGTTCTCAGAGAGAATCTGTCCTGATGGAAGATAAGGAAGGGTTGTACTGCCATTAATGCCTGTAACTCAGATACCCTTCTTGCTGAAGTGATTGCTAGCAGGAAAGCAGTTTTCCAAGACAAGAACTGTAATTCTGCTGTTGCTGCTGGTTCAAAAGGAGGAAGCGTTAACTTTTCCAGCACAAAGTTGAGATCCCATGTAGGTAAAGGTGGCTTCCTTGGAGGTTTTACATTTTTGATTCCTCTCAAAAACTGCCTGAGTAGAGGATGAGAGAAGACAGGAGGATCCATGTTGTATTCTGCTGAAATTGCTGATGCATGAATCTTAATGGAAGAGTAAGACAGGCCATTGTGGAACAGTTCTGCTAAATATTCCAGGATGTGTGCTATGTTTGCCAATGAGACATTTTCTCCCTTTGCTGCACTCCAAATGAGGTATCTTTTCCACTTGGCTGAATAAGTTTTCCTTGTGGAAGGTCTGCGTGCCTCCAGGATAATGTCCTTAACCCTCTGGGATAAACCTGGGTTATTTTGTTTTATGCAATATTCCAAGCAGCTAGCTGCAGTGTTTTCAAGCTTGGATGTAGGATCTTGTAGTTGTCCTGTGTTAGAAGTAAGGGACATAGAGGTAGAGGCCATGCGTGTGTCCGAGACATGCTTCTCAGTAGCGGGTACCAATGTTGCCTCGGCCAGTCTGGAGCCATCAGGATTACCCTTGGCTGATCCTCCCTGATCTTCAGTAGAACTTTGTACATCAAGGGAACAGGTGGAAATGCATATGCGGTCAGGTTTTTCCAGCTGAAGGAAAGGGAGTCCACCCTCCAAGCAAGTGGGTGGTATGCTCTTGTGCAGAATTTCTTCAATTGGTGGTTGTGTGGGGAGGCGAACAGGTCTATGTCTGGTAGTCCCCATTTCTTTGTTATGGCTTTGAAGATATCTGGATGCAGCATCCATTCGTGAGCATCCGTGGTAGTTCTGCTTAAGGTGTCTGCTAGAGAATTTTCTTTTCCTGGTACAAATCTGGCCTGAAGTTGAATGTTGAGATTCAGGGCCAAATTCCACAGGTCCATTGCCATCCGGCATAGAGGATATGAATGTGTACCTCCCTGTTTGTTGATGTACCACATGACTGTGGTATTGTCGGTCCTTATCAGCAGATGACCCCGTTGAAGGAGTGGTCTGAATGCCTGAATCGCATTTTTCACTGCCAGCATCTCCTTTAGATTTATGTGTAGATTCAGCTGGTCTTGGGTCCATAGGCCTTGAATACACTTGTCCACCATGTGTGCCCCCCCATCCTAGGTCTGAGGCGTCCGTGGTGATGGTCTGGCTTGGATGAGGTTTGTGGAAAGGCAAGCCTCTGTTCCACTGACAGGCCTGAGCCCACCACAGGAATTCTTGCTTCAGGCATGGAATTATTGGAATCTGGGCTTCTAGACTGTGCTTGTGTTGAGACCATACATTCCTTAGGTACCATTGTAGCTTTCTCATATGTAGCCTGGCATGTGGAACCAATATTATGCATGATGCCATGTAGCCCAGGGCTTGCAGGACTTTCCTTGCAGTAAGCCGAGTTTGTGTTGTTAATGTCATGAAGTAGGCTGGTAGTTGCTTTTGTTTTTCTTCTGTGAGAAAAGCCATCTGAGTTGATGTATCCAGTTCTGCACCCAAGAATGTTATCCTGGAATGGTACGAGTCTTGACTTTTGCATGTTGACTGTGTATCCCAAGGCTTGCAACAGTTATATGACATTTTCCAAATCTTTTGTTAATTTTACCTTGTTGTCCACTTGTATTAGGCAGTCGTCCAGGTATGGGTAAATTTGAATTCCCTGAAGCCTGCAATGAGCAATTACTGATGCCAGGTATTTCGTGAATACTCTGGGCGCAGTAGATAAGCCAAAAGGCAATGCTGAGAATTGATAATGCTCTGATCCTGCGAGAAATCTGAGGTGTCTTCTGCAATCTGGTCTTATAGGGACGTGCAGGTATGCCTCCTTGAGATCTAGAGTCACCAGCCAAGACTCCTTGCCCAGCATGGGAAGAAGCTGCTGGAGGGTCAGCATTTTGAATTTTGGTACAATGAGGTATGTGTTCAGTGCGGACAAGTCTAGAATAGGTCTCCATTGATTTTCTTTTCTTGGTACAAGGAAAAGCCTGGAGTAAAATCCTTGGCCTTGTTCCATAGGTGGTACCTCTTCTATAGCTCTCATCCTTAGTAAGTTGTTGACTTGTTTTAGAGCGTCTGTTTTTTGGCTTGGTGGTAGGTTTGGCATTCCTCTCTTTTTTGGTAAAGTGTGGAAGTGAAACCTGTAGCCCTTGTCTATTGTTTGTAAAGTCCATTTGTCTCCTGTAATGTAATGCCAGTTGTCGGAGAATAAGGCTAACTTTCCGCCCAAGGGTGCTTCCAGTTGTTCCCTGGTAGGCGGAACTAGAGCCAAGTCATTGTGTCTGTCCTGTGGAAGTGGTTGTAGTTGAATCTGTGGCAGTATTTCTCTGGTTGGTAGGTTGCCACTGACGTCCCCTGTAGGCACCCCTAGATTGACCTCTGCCTCTGGGGCGTCTATTTCTGCCTCTCTGGGCTCTGGAGTTGTCTGGAAAGGACCAATTCTTCGAAGGCCAATTTCGGCTAAACCTCGGAGGTTGGACCTGTAAGAAATCCTTGACTATTTGGACAGATTTTGCTTTTTCTTCCACCTTCTTTAGAACCTCCTGTGCAATGGAGCCAAACAAACTTTGTTTCTCCATGGGAGCATCTAGAAGTTTTGACTTAACATGGTCTGGTAAGGATTGTTCTTTTAACCAGGCATGCCTTCGAATCACTGTTCCAGTCATAGCTGATCTAAAGGAAGCCTCCAGTGCATCATAGCCACATTTTAAGGAATGGTTACTGACCTGCTGAGAGTTATGTACCAAATCCTGAAGGGACTTGCGATCTAAAGGTTCAGAAGACAGTTTTTTGTTTATCTGGTCTAACAAAAATTCCTGGTACTGAATCATGTGAAATTGACAGTTCAAGGCCCTGGCCAAAAGAGTAGCAGAAGTATAAACCTTTTTACCCCATCTCTCTAATGCTCTCGATTCCCTTTCAGAGGGAAGAGGGTTTTTGGCAGAGGCAGCTGCCACACCTTTAGGGCCCTGTGAAATGGTTTCAGGGTCTGCAACAGGAGCCTTATACAAATGGTAATGTGTGTCCGGGACCCTGTAATATCTGTCTGGTTTGGCAGGGGCCGGAGGAAGAGAATCGGGGGCAGTACAGACATCATTATATGCATCATCAACAACTGTTAGTACTGGCGGAATGGCTAAAGGCCTATGCTGTGGTAAGTGTAAAAAGGTCCCAAGCCTTTTCCTTGAATCTGAGAAATCCTGGCCCTGCCATTGGAAGTGTTCCCTCATATCATGCAAAGTTTCCCCAAAGGAAAATTCTTCAGGAGGAGAAGCAGAAGGAATGGAGTCTTCTGCATCAGAAACCTCATAAGGAGAATATGGGCCTTCGTGAGGGTCTGAAATGTCTGAGTCATCAGAGGAGTAATCTGTAGAGACAGGTTCTGGGGGTTCAGTCCTAGGCCTCTTGTCTGGAGGGGGCTGAGAGGCCCTGTCTGGGTGAGGTTGGGATCCCCTGATCAAAGAAATGAGATCCTCAGCCAGGCTGAGCATTTGTGAACTAGAGGTAGGCCTATGTGAAGGAGTTTTAGCAGGTAAGGCCTTAGAAGATTTAGCTGCTTTAGCCCTGGCAAAAGCCTTGATAGACATAGAAGCAGGGGGTCTAGCAGCCCCACGTGCAGGAGTAGATATGTCTAAAGGAATAGTGTCTGACAAATCCTGGGTGCCTGCTTCTGTAGCAGTAAATTCAGTAGCAGATTCAGCCATGCTCTCGGAGGCCTCGGCTATCGGAGGCATGCTTTCGGCCGAAGGAAGAACCGGGGGATCGGTTTCAGCCGAAACCGAGAAACTCACGGTTGGCCTAACCATGGTTTCAGCCGAAACCGCGGGCCGCGAGTGTCGGTCCTTTTCCTTGCGTTTTTTAGCTAATCGAGTAGTCAGAGTCTCCGACGGCATTTTGTATGCAAAAGCGGGACCAAAAAACTCCTCTGCAAACTCCGAACGATGTCTAAGTGTCCGTCGGTTGAAGGAAGCACAGGCTAGACAAGCGGATACGTCGTGGTCTGGGCCTAAGTAAGGAAGGCAGTAAGAGTGGAAATACTTATGAGGTATTTGTTTCCCACAAGTTAAACAATTATTTACTTTGTCTGACATCGGCTGAGGCAAGAAAGAGTCCCCAACGGGGTACTTAGCTTTTTAGAAGTCTTCGGTAGTAGAAATCTCTGGATCTGACCGACCGGCACTTGCGAACAGCTTCTGCTTCGGGCACCGCGCGGCAAGAAAGACTGAGGAAAATGGCGTCAGCTGATGCCTTTATACCCAATAAACAGCAGCTATGACGTCGGGTGAAGTGCGACATCAGCCGAGGCCAGACCCAGACTTTGGAATCCGGCCGACCGAAGGGCTGCCTGAGGCAGGACAACCCATATGTTAGGACTGCAGATGTATCCTTGAAGGACATCAGCAAGCCACAGCAGGAGGAATCCATACTAATGGAGGCCAAAATGCGACTACAAAAATGACGTTTGGACAGTCTGACTCTCACCCTTCTGAAGGAGCTTAAGAACTACAAAATAAAGAGAGAAAAGCCTGGCAGACATTTCTTTTTTTAAAAAATATTTTTATTGATTTTAATAATTAATTAACAACTTGACATTTAAAATAAAATACAGAAACAGAAATATTTAAATAAACAAAATAAACCATAACTAAACAACTACTTACAAAGCTGTCTACCAAATAACTCTCTCTCTCCAAGACATTTAATGACTACAGCATCTCCGGGCCACTGCCTGAAGAGATAAAGGAAAAGTTGTGGCCTCTGTGTTAGTGAAGCATACACGTCAAAGGAAGCCTTACACCAGTGAAAGAACTTTTTCCACATAACTGGCAAGGTTAAGGACCATTAGGGAGTCATCAGCAGACTGTCTGATGACCCTATCACTGGAGAAGCTATCCATCAGAAAGTTCACCATCAAAGCCCATTCCTACACCTTCATGACAGTCTAATAAAGGAGTATAAACAGGTGCCATTGTAGCCTATTCTTGCACCATGATGACTTTCTGGCAAAGGGGTATAAACAGGTACCATTCTTACAGTCATATTTACCCACATAGATGGTAATGGAACTATGAGGCAAGGAACTGATCTGTAGGCTGGACACCAGCTGGGACCAGACACCCTGAACAACTCCTGTACATGTCTTCCCTACCTCTGGGGAGAAACATCTGTGGGGACTGTTAACCTTGGCATGCAAAGTCAAAAGGGACTGCCCAGAGTAAGACTGGGATTATGTAGTCTCCAAAGATGCTGCTGCTTGCATTTTAAGGGTATGTCAAATCGTCAGAGCTCTGACACCAATGGAGTCTGTAGAACTGAATGCAGTACCTGTATGTAACATCTGGCATGAGACACTGAATATATCATGACTGTGAGAAGTCCTACCGCTTTGAGACAAAGGTTGGATGGACAGATGCTTGCTGAATAAATAGAGGCATTGTAAGTTGAACTGGTGAAATCATTGGGGGGGGGGGGTGTACCTTGGAAGGACAAAGTCAGTAGAAGACCATCAAGTAAAGCAGAGGGCCTGCAATGGCTCCATCTCGGACTTAATACCTAAAGATTGAAACGGGCCTAGTAGTCACTCCTGTGCTGTAACTACATAGTCTAAAGTCAATGTAGCTAAAAGCCAGTCATCCAGGTAAGTGAAGACTTTTGCATACTGCAGTCTCTGCTGTGGTGTTACCATGACCATTCTTTCTTGATACAATACTTTGAGGGTATGAGATATCATGGAGTAAAAACTGTGTGCGTGTAAAGGGATTTTGTTAAAGGTCTATATCAATCTGTCAAACGATGACCAACCATCATCCATGCATTAAGATGTAGACAGGACCTGCCCTCAAAGATTTTGTGTTTGCTGTGGTCCTCTAGGTGAGGAACTGTGGAATACACAATACTGCCAATTACTTCTACCTCTGAGTGCTGTCCATTATGAAATGCCTCAACCATGCTGGTTCCTTCAAGACTGTTGGTATCTTGTTGCTGCTGGCTCTGCTATATCACAACTCCATAGAGCTCTTTTGCATCCTGGTAAAAAAGACAGAAGTCTTCTGTAGTGTTTCATAGCAGACAGCCTCAATTGTGAGATCCTTTTCATCACCTTGCAGCTTTTCTCTAACAAATAGGTTGGTGCTACTAAACAGGTTGGTGCTATTAAAGGAAGTGTTAAGAAATTACTCCCTGAAATTTCTGTCAGTATCCATTTGGTGAAACCAGGTATGATGGTGAACGGTAATCCAAGCACCCAATTCCTTTGCTGCATCATCCATAGCATTATATTGCCAGCCACATGATCAGATTCAGAACAGTTGCTATATGGGATAAAGGTTTAGATTTTACCTTGCTTATATCCCAGCAATTGTTAAATATTGCCTACATCATAGACATGATATTTCTTAAACCTCCATATACAGGACAGGTAACAGACTGTCCTTACAGAAAACGTTGCAGACATGCACATATTCATTTCTGTAGTGATCCAAGGCCCTGGACTACTGAATTATGTTTTGCGGGATTCTGGCAAGTAGACTTCCTCCTGAGAATCACCACAGCAACTATGAAGTCTACAGACAAAGTGCCCTAATCTTGAAGTGGCCAGAGGACTTTTTCCAATCCACAACAATGGGATCTTTCCATGCTTCCCTGAAGTCAAACAAGAGCATCTTGTCCTCTGAAGGCATCACACACAGGATGTGAAAGGAGCGAACCACATCAAAGTCTGCTGGAGGATCTTTTCTGGAATTGAAGAATGATCAGTTCAAGGATTTCTCCAAAACTGAGGTTAGCCAGAGAAGTTGTTGAAGAAATGCTTTCATGTCCATCTTTTGTATATGGAATAGGAGACTTCTAGCAGTGTGTCATCATGGTTCTTCTTGCAAGTGTACTTCCTGTGAACCCCTGGAGGGTGAGGGGGTCTTCAAGGATGAAGAGGAAGCATAAAGGCAATTAGAACTGGAAACATTCTACACTGGTTTTCAGATCTTCTGCTTCACAAGCTGAGAAATTAAGACAGGACACAAGAGAAGAATGCCAGCCTAGATCGAACAAGTACAATAACAAGAACCAAAAAAGTGCCTGCATCACAGAAGGTTACCTTGATGAAGGCGTCAACACGGGATATCCCATCAGAACAAAAGACTTCTAGATTTGTGAAAGGAAGCCAACACTGACCATTACCAGTACAGATGTGGACATTTGCACTGGTGTTTAAATATATCAGTCCTCATCAACATAGAGGGGTTTCTAGTGCCTATGCACACCTTAGCTTAGAAAGTTCAAAATCTATAAATGCCAATAGCCAGACCATTACTAAGTGGATGACTGCCTATACATACCTTGACTACCTGATCTCAACACCCTACCTTCAAGAAGGCATCAAGCACTGACAGATTTGCCTTCAACACAATCAGCATCTGTAACAGAAGCTGTCAAACACACTCTGGTGTGTGGTCTATACACACTGAGCAGAGTGGAGGAAGGGCGTTGACCACAACTCTGATCTGTGATGTACAAGTATCCTGTTTTTTTGGCTTATTTATACTGATTACTGCTTCTAGCAATTTATATACAGCACTTTTTATTGCCTGCTGCATACATTTTACTGTATTTTATTTCGATTAACTAATCTGCATGGGTAACTGATTTGTTTGCAGTTAAAAGCATTCTGTAGAGTCTCTTTGCTCCTTTACCTGTTTAAAAACGTTCATTTTGTGGCTCACTGGTGTCATAAAGATTTCTGTAGTGTTTACTGCCTAAAGAGTGTAGGTTAATAGCTTTAGTATTGGTCCCCACCCTCCCTCCGTGTTGGTGTCTTGTTGTTATACTTGGTGGCTTTGCACTTGCCCGCCCCTACTGTAAATTTGATCTGGGACACGCCTCCCAGTCTAGTGTCATTAGCTCATTTTACCTAATACAGAGAGAACATCTGAGAAGGCCTTGTTACTCCTTTCTTTAAAAAAAAAAAAAATTTGCCTGAATCTCCTTGTGTTCCGACCGCTTCTTAAACATTTAAAAAATATAGACCATATTTTAGTGCATTTATTATAACTGTATTTGCCTTAAAAATGCTACAACTCAATTGCTCTAGGTTGCACTGCATCTGAATTGTGTGTTTTAGCTGCTTTTCTGCATATATAAGCTTCGCTGTATATGTAGACTAGCTACTTATTCTACTGTATTACTGCCTCTTAAATCGTTTTTCAGTTGTGCACTCGCCTTGCTTCATTTAAAAAGTTTTAAATTGTGAATTCTGTAGAGCTTTAATTGCATTTACTGTTTAGGACTACACACTCAAGTGTGTTAGCCTTTACTGTGTTTATTTACTGTATTACTGCACTATTTAGCCTGTTTTAACCCCCCCAAAAATACTATCCTGTTTGCTCATTTCCCACCTTTCCTAGCTGGTATAGTCCAGACACCAGGCTTTGCTTGTCTCAGGACTTTATTTTCTGTGATCAGAGCTGTCCAGACCTTGCTGTGGTGGAGGAAAGTCCTACTGCTTTGCTAGTGGGAGTGGTGAGCATTGTACTGCCTAAAACTAGAGGAGTAGTTTCCAGCTCTGAAATTGTAATTTTCTTAGTCTTTTTGGGCTGATTTCTATCCTTTTCAACTATATGGCTTAAAAACACGTGTGTTTGCGCATTTTTCGTATCGTGCAGCACAGCGGGGCTACAGTTAAACCATTCCAGGTGCCAGAAAGTCTGCTCTTCAAATTTTCCCTTACAACTAGCTGGTTTCTCAGTAGTAGCACTACAATCTGAACCCCTGTGACTAGCACTTGCTCTAGAACCTGCTGGAAAGCACTAGGACGCCTGCAACTGATACAAGCACTCAACTCTCCTTGTCAATAAGGAGAAATTCATCTTAGGCACTAAACAGCCTATAATTGCAAAGTACCTTGCAAGGGTAAGGGAAAACAGCTCTTGTACCTTACAAAAAAAGCACCTAAACAGGCATGACCAAGGGTCAGCTTCCGGTGATTTCTCCTGTCCACCTGGTGAATCTGGGCATACTGGGGCAATGCGGCAACTGCCTCATGTACACCGACAACCCTCTCCTCCTACCACCAAACACTACAACCTGCGAGAGATGCACTTACATAGCCAAACTGGAAGCAAAGGTCTCTCCGGCCAAGATTGCACTAAACAGTCGAGAAGAGAAGGTTAACACCTGCACTATACCTCAAGCAACTCACAGCCCTTCAAATCCCACACCATCAACACCCACACATAGCAACACTAAACCCACATATTCGGAGGCCCTTAACATTAACCTGCCCAAGCAACAAGGACCCCTGAAGCTGAAATGCAAACAAACACCAGTCACAACCAAAGTGACACATAGCTCACAACACCAGTGTGCCACCCAACAATAGCCCCTAAGGCAAGACAATGTACCCAACACTTTAGTCCTAGGTGACTCTATAGTCAGGCACACTGATGTCCCACTCACCAGGCTGAACAAGGAGAAAATTATAGTCAGCTGCCTGTCGGGTGTCAGGATCCACCACATAATGCATGCACTCAAGTCACTTCACAAGTAGTACAAATACGACTCTGTCATTGTACATGTTGGAGTGAATGACTTGAGACATACCTCCCTGGACTACATGAAAAGAGACATTGAAGAGCTCTCGGATCATGTGGCCCAGGCAGGTATGACCCTAGCCCCGAGTAGCATCCTGCCCTCGCCCAAAATGATACCACAGTACAAGGACAAAATGATTGACAAACAATTGGTTAAGCTTCTGGTGTCATACAAAGGGCATTCAAGTATCTGTCTGCCTGGGAACACATGATCGACAAACCACGATGCTTTGCCAGATATGGTCTGCACCTGTCACCCATGGGATTCAGGTAACTGGCTAAAGCTCTTGCCACCCCTATACTGCCTTTTTTAGGCAAGGTTCAAAGGACAAAACCACCACCGTAACAGATACAAGCATGCAAAATCTGAAGGTAATGATACTTAAGGATAGAAATCTAAACCTCAAAATGCACTCTCTCGAGGCACTCCTAAAAATGGAGAACATCGATATCTATGCAGTAACTGAGACCTGGTTCAAGGCTCCAGAGAGCATCCCTGCAATACCAGGCTACAACTCTTACCACACTTTTTGACCACAAAACCAAGACAGAAACACTAAAGGTGGAGGAGTATCCATATTCACCAAGGATATTCACACCTCCAGGCTAGTTGCCCAACACAATGCATCTGAAATTCTCCAGGCGCAAGAAAGACTGAAATCCAAATTGTAGCTTGCTACAGATCCCCCACCATGCCTCAAGATTCTCACTACACCTTTCTAAACATACTTGGAAATATTAAGATACAACCAAACACCCCAATACTGGGTGATTTCAGCTACCCTGCCATTAACTGGGAAAACTCTCTTACCAACACCTTTTCCCAATGCCCTGGATCAACTAATCCACTGTCCCACCAGGGGCTCCAATATCCTAGACCTGGTCATTACTAACATGGGAGATAGATGCTCCACACCAGTGGTCACCCCCTCATTGGTCAGGTCTGCCCATAAGCAAAATCATCCTTGACATCCACATCTCACCCCCCAGTAAGGAAACCTCCATAAAAAACTTCTCCAAAGCCAACTTCATGCTACTGAAGTCAGAAGTGACAAACTTCATGACACCCATGCAGACGGGATCTGAAAGTTCGACTGCTGAATCCTACACTAAGGCACTGTACGAGCACATCCACTCATACATGAATCATGCCATCCCAAATAGCACCAAGATGCTCTCCTCCAAAAAAAGGAAGCCAAACTGGTGGTCCCCTGTTATAAACAAACTATACAACAGAAGGAAGAAACTGTTGCAGAAAAGAGGAAAATCCCAGGATGCAAAAACCTCCCTCACCAGCTAGTTACGAAAATAAAATTGCCAAAGATTCCAAAGACAACCACAAGGCATTCTATAGTTATGTCAAGAATCTAAATGGCAATGCTCAGATCTGCTCTGAGCTACAACAGAATGGCATTAAATATACTGATCCCAAGGATATTGCCAATATCTTGGCAGATCGATTTAGTGCCAACTTCACCCCCACCTCACCCTCTAAAGGGCCCATCTCAATACCAAAAGATTGCCAAATTCGGGTAATCATGGCCACACAGGTAGAAACCGCATTCTCCAAAGCTAAGAATACAGCATCCATGGGACCAGATGACATCCTGGGCCGTGTACTACATGAAATACAAAATAAACTGGCACCTCACCTAAGTGTCATGTTTAATCATAGCCTCACCTCAGGCTTCGTGCCCAGTGACTGGAGTACAGCTACAGTTATCCCACTCCACAAGGGGGGATCCACCTTGGATCCCGGGAACTACATTCCCATCAGTCTGATGAGCCTGATCTGCAAGGGCATGGAATGCATTATCATGGAACTTATAAAGACATTGGCAACCTTCAAACACTGGACCCCACCCAGTTTGGGTTCGTGAAGGGAAGATCTTGTCTCCTGAACAAGATTGACTTCTTCAAATCAGTCTCCAGAGCTGTGGACGAGGGTAAGGCGGTCCCACACAGCCTATCTGGACCTCGCCAAGGCCTTCGACACCACCCCCCACTCTGGAATCATAGATAAACTTACTAAGCTGGGCATAAATCCCTATGTCACTCCATGGGTTGCCAACTGGTTTACTGACAGAACCCACACTGTAAAAGTAGCAGACTCCAAATCCAGCTCCAGGCAAGTGGAGTACCTCAGGGTTCAGTCCTGGGACCGCTCTTGTTTGGCATCTACTTCTCTGAAGTACATGCCAACACTAAGGAACTCTGGCTAACAAAGTTTGCAGATGACTACAAACTGGGAGCCTTTACTGAATCCCCAAATTATGTGGATATTCTACAAAAGGGCCTTACAGAAACAGATGCCTGATATCAGAGCCATGGGCTCTAGCTTAATGCCAGGAAATGTATAGTTTATCCCCTTTGGAAAAAAACATGTACCCATGAATTACCACATAGGTGGCAGTACACTAAACATCGAAAGTGTGATGAGAGACTTAGGGACACAGGTGGACAGTGGTCTCAACTTTGATAACCATATCGCCACAACAGTCAGGAAATCCTATGTGGCACACCTCATCACTAAAGGATTTTCATCCAGAGAAAAGGAGGTTATTGTCCCACTGTACTCATCCCTCATTAGATCCATTATAGAGTACAACGCCCAGTCTGATACGTACCTCACAAGACATCTGCAACAGCTGGAAAAGGCCGCATTAATACATCACTAAAAGAATCACAGGCCTAAAGCAGATGCCATATGCTGACCATCTAAAAAAACTCCAGCTATACTCTGTGGCATATCATCTACTCAGAGGTGATCTCTGCTTAACATACAAGGCCATGTCAAACCTTGAGCTGTTGGACATGCTCCACTTAAAGAAATCCCAATCCCTCACAGCCACACACTCCAGGGATCTAAACCTTGTCATCACAATAAACAAAACATGCTGGAGGGATAGGTTCCTGACCCAGAGACTCCCCATACTCTGGAATAGACTGCCTATACATGTCAAGCAGAATGCATCCTCGGCCCTCTTCAAAAGGAACCTTGATGACTGGATGGGAGATAGGAAATTCACCCTGGGGATCATGTCAGTCGCCCGGCTAGACAGGGGTCCAGGGAAGTAAATATTGTGGGAAGAAATATCCAGGGAATTGTTATAGCTAGGCTTGTATAGGCCATAGGGCCGCTAGCCTAGTACCAACCTATGAAACTATGAAAATCAAAGACTGCTGAGGCTCCATACAAACCCTAGGTGACATTTGCGGCCTCGGATGGATTCTCACCTTGAAGAGATCAGCACCAAAACTGGGGTTAAATAAGGAACGACGGAGAGAGAAACAAACAGAATCCCTATCCAGAAAAAAGAGAAATGAGAAGCACTATCTTCACCTGCAAGAAAGTGTATCCATCATTTTGCCAGTCAACTCCACCTTAACAGAGTGACTACATTCTGAGACTAGAGAGCCAGTGGAATGAACAGACCTGACTAGGTGAGGACTACAGAAGGAAATCTGGCTTATTCTACCTCCAAATGGGAAGATAAACCGCATTGTCTAGAAAATCTAGATCTACCCATGACAAGCTGCTTAGGAACCTCGGAATAAAACTTTGAGGACTGAATGACCTTCTCCTGCCTTGGTCTGTTATAAAGAAGCATGGAAAAATCCCTGGAGAATGGGATTTGTCAAAGTCTTCATGTTTCCTTTTTCCCTGGACTTGGGTTTTGAAGCTCGGTCTCCGTAGACTGGAAAGAAGAAAGCTCCGTGATTTCAGAAATGTTCCTGGGTAAAAGCCATTTCAACACCAACTTGTATTTTTGTCTCCAAGTACTGCCTACTCAAATGCCCTAAAACTTTTGCAGCCTGACTGCACATCCTGCGGTCACTTAACATACCGCACATGTACAACATGTGCTTCGTGATGGTATTTTTTACCACACTTTTTGCCTTTTGCTAATCCTGCCTGGTGTTCCACTGTACATTAGATAAAAAGCTTGTACACTGCCAATAATGCTGGAAATCTCGCAACTAGCAAAGACTTTCAAAATTAGTTGTCAAAATCTACTACCACCACCACCAATAGAGAAGGAGGGAATGAAAAGGCACAGAACATCATGGCCTGCAGTGCAAGAATGGCAAATGACTAATGATTTTAATCCGAAAAGTATAGCAAGGAAAGTTCTAACATGACTGGTGAATGGATGGGATTTCCTGTTAATACATGAACAGGATCACTGGAGATTATGAAACAAGTCTCAAACATGCTACTGAAGGAGCACAAAGTTGCTTTCAGTGTGGACTTCAAGAGTAGCAGTGCAGATCTAGACAGATTGTAGGAGGTTACTAGGCTAACAGCCCTAGAGCCTTTTTAAGCCAAGCCATTTGTGTGGCAATTTTCACAGACGGAGGAGCTTTATGGATACAAGGAAGGAATTTGAAGGCTTGGAATGTTTTCTATTTGCCAAGCTCACTTAGTTTGTAGAAGACAGACTGCCTCATCTTTGATTATGCAGTACAACCATGTTACTGAAGCATGTCCATTTGCCCATAATTATTCAGTTACAGTTCTGTCAAGCTTTCCAATTTGCATTTATTTAAGGCATGTATGGACAACCTGAGAGGAGTGTTAAACTGGTGCCTGTGTAGGACAACACTACAATACCTTACATTCTGTACCATACCAGTGACTCTCCCTGTACAATTACTATCAGACAGACAAACAATTTAAAAATGGTCACCACAACCATGTCTTCAATCAAAAAGCCAAGATCATGGGAAACTCATGACTGCCTCATAATCAAGGATACCAGACTCCACATTTTGACAGTATTAACACGCTGCTGTACCGTAAGAAAAATTGGCCCAAGATGAACCTTTTACAACCATCACAGAAAGGAATAAGAATTTTTAAACAGCTCTAAACCAATGACCTAATTTGGTGCAATACACGTGCCTGCTTTTGACTCAGTTTGGCTAAATCCACAGCCTGGTAACAGTCAAAGACGCATATTACAAGTGCCAAGACTGCTCAATGATGGAGATGCATGTAGTTTCACCATTACTGCTAGTGAACAGCTGCAGATGTGGCTACTTCGAACAACTGGCATAATGATGGAAAATATTCAATAAGTGGGAAAATCAACTAGCTAACTCTTCCCCATTTACTTAAGCTCCAGCTACAAGGCACTGTCATAACTAACTACCACAGCCAATTTCATAAGGTAGTTTCACTCATATAGTCAAAATTTAGAAAATATTGAAAGTATGCAAGTGAAACTAACTGTAAGAGAAAAACGGGATTTCCTTCATCCGAATGAAGCCATATGGATTATTGAGTTCAGCTCTATAAGAAAAGAACAGTGAAGTACATTGACAGCACTAAAACTTCTGCACAGCTGCTTCCTTCTCCCGACACGTCTTTCAATATTTTCCTCTCTCCTGACACATTTTAGTGGTTTCTTCAGGCTCGATGAGACAAGCAGCAACCATCTACCATCTCACTCTGAAGGATGTAGTGGTGAAAATATAGTTTGATATACTGGAGCTCACAAAACATAAAGATGGATTATAGTACCGATGGGATAAAATATTACATTGGTCACTTGTGAACCTGAACTAATTTTCCACCCACAGACTTATTTAGCCCTGAATTCTGAAGTAGCCTAACATTCAATCAGAAAAATTAAGTGCTGATTCTCGTTGCCATGACTACTACTAGCAACCAGCTGAGCAACAACATAACATGCCTTAATTATGAAAAAGGAGGTCCTTTCCACAACTACTGTTGCTATCTATCCTGAACTATTCTGAACATTAATATTTAATTCTAGTTTATGATCTTTACAAATTTCCTTTGCTGAACAGTATGTGTGTGTGTGTGTGTGTGTGTGTGTGTGTGTGGGGGGGGGGGGGGGGGTCCAAGGCACATATCTCCTTGTAACAGTTATAAGGAAAGATAAATTACTGCTTAATGACCCCAAATGCTGTGTTCTCAAAATATGTTACTATATGCTCAAATATTAATATTCACTCTTGCTGTTTTGCATAATAAGTACACGCATATCGTCATAAAATGACAACATACTGCTTTGTCCCCTGAGACAGTGTGCACAGATTAACCACAATGCAAAAAGCTAAAAAGACAAGAAACTAACAGAACTTTGAAAATAAGGACCTCAGCTGTGTTACGAGCACACACTGCCACAGTTATAAAGGTACACAAAGGTAAAGCCACTAAGAGGCAGGTACAGCAAGTATGTAAAGCAGCATATAAAGAAAAGTAGGTTGTCATAAAGAACAAGGGCTCTGCTGTTAGACAAGACAATAGACACAGAAGAGATGCAGCCACTCTACTGCACTACAATAAAATAAAAGGAGTAGAGACACCTACATTATGTAGAGACACCTACATTATGTAAAGTCAGACCAAAGTTACAACAAGAAAAACATTTTATACTAATTTTTGGAAAGAAAGACAAGAGAGCGTTTGCAAGATCATGCCCAAGTTAGTGCAAATAGCCAAAATAAGTGATGGAATAATCAGGCTACCACAAAGCAGCCATGTGAGCATGTGGTTATGATGACCTAGTTGAACCTGCCTCCATGTTACCATAAAGGGAATGGAACTGCAGTGGTGGTGCTGCGGTAGCGTTGTCGCCTCACAGTAGGACGTTGTCCTGTTCGATTCTCAGCTAGAGCGTCTTCTGTGTGGAGACATGCGTGAATGGGCGTACTTTCATTGAAGGTTGTGCATCAGGGCTGGCAACTCGGCACGTAAAAATCTACTGCCAATCATTAGCGGACCGGAGTTCCGCTGTGGTGAGCCCTAACCGGGAAAAGCCGAAAGACACAACAACAACAACTGTAAGCAGAAATATCCTTTTTGCTATAAATACTGTTCTTTGTGGAACTGTATGCATTTCTGTACCAGCCTTTAAACCAGCATCTATAATCAAATAGCATATGTATGATTACTTAAATAATTTTTATGTACAGCAAGCAATTTACATTTGTTAATTATGACAACTTGAAGATCAGCTAAAACATCAGATACCTTCCCCACCCTCCTAACTACACCAGTACTTTGAGAATGGATTTCATATTTAAATGATTTACCCTCTTTCTTTGATTATTTGCGGTTTACCCTCTTTCTTATTCCTTTCTGACAAGCACAATTTCAGATAACTGGAACATGTACAACACACTATGATGCCTAAAATTAAAGACTATGACATTATTATTTACAGAACAGCTTTAACAAAAGCAAATATGGCCCACCCAGGGGAAAAAAAGCAGGCAAAAAGCAGTCAGCAGTACAGTGGGGATGTGACAATAAAGAATCAGGGGAAACAGAGTATGTAGTACTAATCTATGATCTGAATTAATCTGACTAAAGAACACTGAAATAAAACATGAAAAAGAGATACAAATGAAACAGTGGGCTAGGCAAACCACCAACTTATAAAACACAAAAGAATGCCTAATACAAACTGCAGCCAAAAAAGTCAGAAACAATTCTACACACGTCTGTTATAGGTTCATAGGTAGGTACTAGGCTATCTGCTCAAGGGCAGTTATAAGCCTAGCCAGTGTGTGTCGGCTTTCGCCGCCCCATTGATTAATTAACTGATCCTCTGTCAAGCAGAGCCAATGAAGTGATCCCAGGGGTGTATTTTCTGTTACCCATCCACTCGTCAAGGTTTCTCTTGAAGAGTGTTACTGAGGGGCTCTGCCTGATGTAATTTAGAATTTTGTTCCAAAACATGGGGAGTCTCTGTGACAGGAATCTATCCCTCCAGCATGTTCTATTTATTGTTGTGGCGAGGTTTAGCTCACTAGAGCGCGTGGCTTGCAGTGATTTGGATTTCTTTTAGATGGAGCATGTCCATCAATTCTAAGTTGGACATGTCTTTGTAAGTCAGGCAGAGATCACTTCTGAGTAAGCGATATGCCACTGAGTACAGCCGGAGTTTTTTCAGTCGGGCTGCATAGAACATATGTTTGAGACCAGTAATCCTCTTGGTGAGGTACTTTTGTGGTCTTTCCAGCTGTTGAAAGTGTCTTGTGAGGTACATCCCAAATGGGGCATTGCACTCTATGATGGTTCTAATGAGTGACAAGTAGAGGGGCACTATAACCTCTTTATTTCTAGATGCAAACCCTTTAGTAATTAGATGGGCCACATAGAAGGATTTCCTAACTACTTTGGCAATATGATTGTCAAAGGAGAGATTACTATCTACCTGGGTCCCCAGATCTCTTATTACCTCTTCTGTATTAAGGGGGCTGCCACCTATGTGGTAATTCGTGGGTGTTTTGTTTTTCCCAAACGGGATGACTATGCATTTTTTGGCATTCAGCTTGAGGCCATGATTTTGACATCAGGTGTCAGTCTCAGTAAGGCCCTTTTGGAGGATGTCCATGTCAGCTGGAGAGTCAATTATGGCTCCCAGTTTGCAGTCATCGGTGAACTTGGTTAGCCAAAGTCTTCCTGTGTTTGCCTGTACTTCTGAGAAGTATATGCCAAACAGTACGGGTCCCAGTACCGAGCCTTTCAGGACACCACTTGTGACTGGGTTAGTCGGACCTGAAGCCCGCTATTCTTATCGTGTGAGTTCTGTCTGTAAGCCAGTTGGCAACTCATCTTGTGACGTAGGGGTTTATGTTCAGGCTGGTGAGTTTTTCTGTAATACTAGAGTGGGGAATGGTGTTGAAAGCCTTGGTGAGGTCAACGTAGGCTATGTAAACCCAACTTTCCCCTCGTCTATGGTCTTGGTGACTGTCTCGAAGAAGTCAACCAGGTTTAGTAGGCATGATCTGCCCTTAAAGCCGAACTGGGTCAGGTCAAGGGTTTGGAGGTTCCCAATGTCTTTGCTACTGAGTTCCATGATGATGCGCTCCATAGCCTTGCAGGCCAGGCTAGTCAGGCTTATGGGGCGATAGTTACCAGGGTCAGTTGTGTTCCCCCCCCCCCTTTGTGGAGAGGAATAACCGTTGATGTGCGCCATTCTATGGGCACGTAGCCTGTGGAGAGGCTGAGGTTGAACAGTGTGTTTAGGTGGGGGGTTAGTTCGTTCTGTAGTTCATGCAAGATGCAGCCTGGGACACCATCTGGTCCCACTGACGCTGTGTTTTTGGCTTTTGAAAGGGCTGTTTTCACATGTGCGTCTGTGATTTTTGGGACACTGCACTTTTCCGGTACTGTTGTGGGCCCTTTTGGAGGTGAGAGGGGGGGTGAAGTTTGCACTGAATCTATCTGCCATGATGTTGGCAATATCAGTAGGTTCAGTATATTTTGTGCTATTTTGCACTAGTTCAGTGCATATCTGCGAGTTGCCAGTTAGACTGTTAACATAGCTAAAGAAGGCTTTGCAGTTATCTTTTGAATCCTTGGCTATTTTTCTTTCGAAGTTAGCCTTGGATGATTTCATGAGGGACTTCAGTTTCTTACGGATACTACGGATACTAATCAGGGATGTTTTTCCTTCTTGGGATTTGCTTTTTTTTCTGAACTAGTTTCCTCCTTCTATTGCGTGGATAGACGTGGTGGTGCTGCGGTCGCGTTGTCGCCTCACAGCAAGAGGCTCTCCTGTTCAATTCTCGGCTGGAGCGCCTTCTGTGTGGAGTCTGCATGTCCTCCCCGTGGTTGAGTGGCGTTCAAAAGACATGCGTAGGGCGTGCCTTCGTTGAAGGTTGGGTGTCGTGCTGGCACCTTGGCACCACAAAAAAAAAATCTACTGCCAATCATTAGCGGACCGGAGTTCAGCTGTGGCGACCCCTAACTGGGAAAAGCCAAAAGAAGAACAGTTTCCTTTTTCCATTGTATAGCCTGTTTATTGCAGGGGTCCACCAAACTGGTTTCCTTCTCTTAAAGGAGTGAGTCTTGGTTTTGCTAGGGATGGCACGATCCATGCATCCTTGTAGGTGCTCATAGAGTGAATTTGTAAAGGTTTCTGCATCTTGGGCAGTGTTATCCTTCGGCGTAACCTGTCACCCATGTTGGTGATGACCAGGTCCAATATGTTTTCACCTCTGGTAGGGGAGTTTACCAGCTGATCCAGGGTGTTTGAGTTGATGAATTAAGCGCTGGGCCTGGGAATTTGTACTCTAGTAGTTTTCCCAGTGAATGGCAGGATAATTGAAATTGCCCAATATCGGGGCGTTTGGTAGGACCTTCATGTTTTCCAGAGTCTCCAGAAAGGTGGAGTGGTGTTCATGGGTCATGGAGGGTGATTTGCAGCAGGCCACAATTTGCACTGCAGATCTGCCCAATGTTAGTTGCACATGGATGACCTCAGAGGTATCATGCTGCGTCATTAACCTGGAGGTGTAGGTATCCTTGATGAATATGGATACACCCCCTCCTTTTGTGTTTCGGTCCATGTTCTGTGGCCGAAACGTGTGGTATGAGTTGTAGCCCGGTAGTGCTGGGCTGCTCTCTGGAGCCTTGAACCAGGTTTCAGTTACTGCACAGATGTCAACGGTCTCCATACTGATGAGTGCTTCGAGCGTGTGCATTTTGAGATTTAAACTCCTGACGTTGAGTAGCATAACCCTCAGTTTTTTATTAATTGTGCTGTTTACGGAGGTGGGTTTGACTTTTGAGCGCTGCCTAAAAAAGGCACTATGGGGGCAGCAAGAGCCTTGGCCAGTATTCGAAAGCCTAGGGGTGACAGGTGCAAGCAGTCTCTTGCGAAGCAACATGGTTTGTCGAGCATGTCGTCCCAGGCTGACAGACACTGGATCCCCCTTGAATGACACCAGAAGCTTAGCCAATTGTTGAAATTAATCAATTTTTTCTTTATACTGAGGTATCATTCTTGGTGTGGGCAGGATGCTACTCAGGGTCAGGGTCATACTAGCCTGGGCTACATAATCAGAGAGCTCTTCCATGTCTCTTTTCATGTAGTCCATGGAGATGCGTCTCAGGTCATTCACACCAGCATGAACAATGACAGTCATATTTGTACTTGTTTTGGAGTGACCTGAGTGCTTGTGTTATGTGGCAGATTGTGCCTCCCGACAGGCAGCTAACAGTAACCTTCTGCTTGTCCAGCCTAGTGAATGGGACATCAGTGTGCCTGACTATAGAGTCACCTATTACTAGTGTGTTAGGTATGTTATTTCACCTTAAGGGCTGTGATTGTGCGGCATTGTGCTTCCAGACAGGCTGCTAACAGTAACCTTCTGCTTGTCCAGCCTAGTGAATGGGAAATCAGTGTGCCTGACTATAGAGTCACCTATTACTAGTGTGTTAGGTATGTTATTTCACCTTAAGGGCTGTGATTGTGCGGCACACTGATTTTGTGTTTTATGTGTTGTCTGGTTTGTGACGGGAAGTGCAGGTTGTCTGCTTTGGAGATCTCTGATGCTTTTGCAGGTTTTTATTTAGAGCCTCCGAGTATGATTTTGTGCATTTATGTGTATTTTTTGCCAGTGCTGTTTTAGTAGGTCTGTGTGTGGCTGGAGTTGTGGTGCAAGTATTAACCTTCTCCTCTTGACTGTCTGTTCCAGTCTTGGGTGGAGACAGCTTAGCTTCCAGTTTGGTTGTATAATTTCATCTCTTGCATATGTTAGTGTTTTGTAGTAGGAGGAGAGGGTTGTCTGTGTACATGAGGCAGTTGTAACATTGCCTCAGGATACCCAGATTCACAAGCTGGACTGGAGAGTGCACCTGAAGTCGCCCTTTGGGCATGCCTGAATAGTAGGGTGAGCTGCTTGGTTGGTGAGGGGTGAATAAAGAGCCTTGCCCTGCTGGGCAATCAGTGTCAGGGTATATTAGTGCTTGCTATTAGGTCTGAGCAAGTGCTGGGCTGTAAGATGCTTTTTGAGTGCTTAGGTTGAAAGTTAGACTAATTTCAAGGGAAAAACTGAAGAGGAGACTTAGTGGAGCCGGGAATAATTTAACCGTAGCTAACCGGCACTGCCCAGTGCGCAAAACCATGCAAACGTGGTTTTTATAATTGGGAAATGAAAGAGATAGAAATTAGCCCAAAATGGCCAATAAACTGCTAACTTCTGGGCTGGGACCACTCCTCCAGGGATAGATAGGTTGCTCAAAGCTCCCCTCTCTCACAGGTGAGCAGTGAAACTTCCTTCTATCCAAGTAAGGTATGGGCAACTCAGAAACTAGTATCACAGCCCTGAATTCAGCACTAGACTGAAAACTGGACTATACTAGCTTAAGGTGGGAAACAAGGAATTTTTTTTTTTTTTGAAAATATAAGGCAAAAACAGTAAAAAAATACATTTAAAACAGCTTTAAACGACTACAAACGATCAGAAAAGGCTGTCACACTTTAGTGTGTAGCCTACAACAGTTAAACAAATTATTTAAACAAAAAACAACTTTTTAAAAGTGCAGGCAGTCAAATAAGTACAATATGTGAATATTGTTTTAAAGCAGTGGTGCACAACCTTTTTGTAGGGGGGGCCACTACACAAATTCTTAATGCATCTGCGGGCCACCTCAAAACATAGTAAGTCGTTATGAGTTAACAACAGGTACAGGTGACTGGCATTTTTACTTAAGACAGCAGTCATGAAATTTGCCCGTTTTCTACATCAGCTTTGCGTTTAACTTTATTCTGGCTTGCAGCCCTGACTTATTACAAACTCTTGCAAAAAGTTACTACTGTTTACAGACTACAAGTTATAAACAACAAAGAATAGTTCCACAAAAATAGACTCAAAACGGCTTCGATCCAAACCGAAAACAACTTGAAAACTAATACTGGATACTCGGTGACTGAGCAAAACCGGAAGTAACCACACAGCCAGATATTTAATTTTAGCGCTTTCTTCCACTCTTTATTTTTAACGTGAACTTCCTCAGAAAAACCAGGAAGTCTCCCAAATTCCTGGTTTTATACTGACAAACAGGATATGATGCAACTCTACTTATACAATTTATAATAAATATTGTGATGAATATTCTTTTTAAATAAATATTCTATTCAAATATCAAACTGAAATGACATGATAAATTGTGTAAAAAAGCATATCTGTATACAAAATATATACGATCTGTATCTTATTATTCTACAATTTGTAAAAATACTCGACATATTTTCTAATATGAATGATAAGTTGTTACATTAACTAACTGAAACAATATATATAAAAAAAACTAAAATAAAAATAAAAATAAAAAGGTGTGCATGTATTCCACTTTTACGTGCATGTGTCAATGTGCATTTCTCTCAACACTCCCCCCCCAGTGTTGAGAGAAATGCACATTGACACATGCACGTAAAAGTGGAATACATGCACACCTTTTTATTTTAGTTTTTTTTATATATATTGTTTCAGTAAGGTAACACCATACTGTGTGGTAAATGTAATTTTTGTATGTATATAGATATGAGCTCAAGTTTTATACATCCTGATACAGGGAAGAATTTTGAGATAACAACTGCAGCGGATTGTATGACTTCAAATATAGTGTATCTTGCGGTTTGTCAAGAGTGTGCTAGTTTTTATGTAGGCAAAACTAACCGCAAATTCAGGGACCGCATTAGAGAACATATTTACAACATAAGGAAAGGATCCCTGAATAATGCACTAGCTAAGCATGTAAGTGATAATGATCCATCACATCATTTTTTGTTTAGAGTATTGGAAGTTATACCTATAAATACTAGAGGAGGTGACATTAATAACCACACCGAGGATAGAGAAAATGACTGGATCATACGCCTAAGGGCAGATCATGGATCTGGTTTGAATGAGAGAGTATCCATCAAACCAAGACTAAGAAAGAGAAGGAAAATCAGATAGGATGGGTGGTTAAAATAATGGAAAATATACATACCTTCATATATCCAGCAATATTAGCTAACACATATCTATATACATGTCTTTTAGGGTTTTGTAAATATAAATACACCACTATTCTTAAACATGTAATTTTTATGGATTTTAAGTATTTGATAGTTAACATGTGTACCTCTTGTATGAGTATGTTTTGTATGTAAGTATTGTAATGTATGTTTGAACTATTATAATGACATGCATTTTAGTCAGGTACGTTTATTTATGAACATCTATACCTTCATATGCTTAGTAATATTAGTCAATACACATCTTTAGGGTATTCCAAACACACCATTTTTCTTAGACATATAATCATTAATGTTTTTATAGATTTTAAGTGTTTGATAGTTTATATGTGTGATCTCTTGTATGTGTATGTTTTATATATATATGTATTTTAATGTATGATAAGAATTTTAGTTAGGTACATTTATCTATACATATTTATGCATGTATCATTGAGATACATATATATATATATATATATATATATATATATATATATATATATGTATATATATATATATACACTCATTAGTCATCATTAGTAATGCAATGTAGCACTTTTACAATATAAAATGAACATAATATTTATTTATAGATATAGATTTTTCTTAATATTATATATTATATATATATTTATTCATACATATAGATATTCACCTATACATATATATTGTTCACACTTACATGCTTTGAATTGTATGAATATAGTTGTTTATTTATAATTTTAGCATGTATGTGTATAGAGTTTTTCAGTGCAAGCTTGATATATTTGCAGGCATTTCCCTTTTAAATGCAGTAGGAATTTAATTGATGGCAGGGTCTGTTTGTATATAAATGAAAAACTTTTATGTTACTCTACATAGACCTGAGGAAGCTTATTAAAGCGAAAGCGCTTGTCTGCTCTCTATTTTATATTATTAAAGATGATTTTCCATACAATATTGCATTGGACAGTTTATGTTGTGCTAGAGGATCGTAATTTGTTGTGCCAGAGGATCGGGATTTACTGTTTGCTTCGCTCTAAGCCAGGTGTTTTTTGGTTAGTTCACAATCTATTTTTCTCTGGCTAGTGAGCGTTAATCCTGAAAGGTGACTGTTCCTTCGTTTCATAAGTAGAGTTACATCATATCCTGTTTGTCAGTATAAAACCAGGAATTTGGGAGACTTCCTGGTTTTTCTGAGGAAGTTCACGTTAAAAATAAAGAGTGGAAGAAAGCGCTAAAATTAAATATCTGGCTGTGTGGTTACTTCCGGTTTTGCTCAGTCACCGAGTATCCAGTATTAGTTAACAAAGAATAGTTACTTCCGCAGCTAAAATTAGATATGTGCGCAACTGCAGTCAGTTAGGTAAGTAGCAGGTGCTTTGAGTGACTGGAGTAAGGCCTAGCATTTTTTCACTTTTTTAAAAATTTTTAGTTACTCTCTGGGGGCCAGACGGTGTTGCGTTGAGGGCAGGACGTTGTGCACCACTGTTTTAAAGATCAACTATGTGGACGAAAGCGCTTAACTGTTTCTTATCTCCATCAGAACAGTACAGTCTAAGGGAAAGGGGCTTAACAGCCTTTTCACTGTGGAGTCACTCACTAAAAGACTTTATTTTTTTCTTCCCAGATAATCCTGAAGTTGACTATATAATTTTTATTTGGGGGGGGGGGGTCATCCTTCATATGGGAATGCAGAGGATTTAACTACTTAAAAAAAAAACTACTGTATTAGGTAGATAGGGACTGAATAGTAATTTTCTTCTTTCCTCACGCCAGGGCATTCATTTTAGTAAAGTTGTAGCTTACTGAAGTGTCACACAACCACCCCACTGATATGTTTTTAACAAATGTCAATGTAAATACTTCAACTCTTCTAAAAAATAAAATCCAAATTAACAAGAACCTAGGTACAAAATGCAGTGATTTATGACCAGGATCAGCTTGATTAAGCAGGCAGCAACAAATGGTCTTCAGTAAATTTTGTTTACATCTGTCACATACAAGTAGTACAGTGGTAGAACAGTATTCCGAACTTACACTGTATTGTCGTCTGGTCCTATTCCTGGTTAGAGTGCCTTTCTTTTCAAAATCTGCATGGTCTTCTCATGTTTGTGTGGGAATCTGCAATGGTTTCTAGTTTCCACTTAAATCCTTGTGTGTGTGCACGCATATATGTGCAATGTGTGCGCGCACACACACACACACACACACACATCTCTCCTGTGATATACTGTTGCCCTGCTCAGAAATAACTTCCTGATTTATGCCCACTGTTTCTCAAATGGAAAAGTGCATAATATAGCAATAACCCACGCCTGGGTGTGGGTAATGCTAAATTTACCCACGGTTGGCGTGGTTTGGTCCCGAGGGCAAAGCATTACCCACACCCAGAAGTGGGTTATTGCTATTATACCATGACATTATTTAAGAAAAGAAACTATTCCTTTTCTTAAATAATGGCATAGTATAATGCCTGTTTACTGCCCTTCCGCAGATGTCTGGCATCTGCGGCAGTTCTGATGTACTACGTGCCTGCGCAGTACATCAGAGTGGTGGGCAAAAGCAACGGAGAAAGCAAGATCTCCGTTGCTTTTTTTTTTAGTGTTTCGCTATGTTAAATGAGTTTAACATAGCGAGACAGTTTTAAAATAAGCAACGGAGATGTCCGTTGCTTATTTTAAAACTGTCTCACTATGTTAAACTCATTTAACATAGCTATCAAAGCAACGGAGATCTTGCTTTCTCCGTTGCTTTTTAAATTGTCTCGCTATGTTAAATGGGTTTAACATAGCGAGACAGTGTTTTAAAAAACCGAGTTATACTACTGGAAAAAAGTCCGGGCGACCGGACCTTTTTCCATTAGTATAACTCAATTTACAACGGGCACGCTGGCCAATCAGCGTGCACGTTTGGGGGGGGGTTCATGGTATAATGAAAATGAATTAACTCAGCTGCAATATGGCTTACAATCAATTCCATTTAACAGCGATAAGAAGTGCTACCTCAGTAGAGCAGTAATTAGGTTTACAGTGTTAAGATATTTTTTTTATGACTGAGTTCTACTCCCAAAAAGTACAACATGTTAAAACCCACTTTGGTTTGACTCTTCGCATTCAAATCTTACAGCAGTTCTCTATATTCAAATTCATTGCACCATTTCTCAAATTACATTTCCTTGGCAAAAACGCCTTAGCAGTGGTCCCTTAATGACACAGATCAGACAGCATGCCCTACACACAGTTCTGCAATGCAGACACACATGCAGCTACCAGTCACTGAAGATATTCATGACACTTCACAAATTACACAGGTGTATACTAGGTAAAGCTGAAAAAGCCAGTTAATACACAAACATTCCCTGTCACATGAAGAGTGCTTACTGACTCAAGACTTCCCGACACTTGCCACTGGTATATGCCCATATCAATGTCTGTATCTGACAAAGGTGGAAGTCTGTTCCTAAATCATATTAAGCTGTTATCTAGTGTCAGGTACATAGACAGAGACAGTACTTCAGGTTAAGCAGCACTACCATACAATAATGTCTGTATGATGGAATGTCTGGCATCCATACACCTGCAACATGGTTGGCCATACTGGGTACCACAAGAGAGAGCTAGGTCTCTGCCTCATAGCTCCAGGGACTAAGGCTTTCTGACCTCTGGTTATTCTGTGGGGAGTTGGCATGTGCTCATGTCTGCATGGATTCTATCAAAATACTTAAACTACTCCACAGTTGCTACTACCTTTCCCCTTTCTGCCTGAGATGTGACTGAAAGGGTCCATAAAGACCAGGTCAAATACCTGCTTAACTGTACAGCACTGGAAAAACACACAAGCAGCCCTTCCACAATCATCAGGTACAGTATTATCTGAACAGTGCACACAGGTGCAGATGTACTTTGCACTGCAATGTAAATGACGGCATACTAAAGCTCACAGTACTGTACTGTACTACTCCCTCGTTTCTATTTGAAAGAAATAGTTTTGTTAGCATCAGACTGCATTTTTGGGCTTCTTGATTTGAGGTAGGTTAAATGTCTATTTACTGAACCAAAGTATCAAAAGTCAGATGATGGGTAGACTTAACCTGCTCAAAGGTCTCAACTCTAAAATTTGCTCATGTATCACTGAAACTTCAGACTCAAACCAGGAATCCTGGACTCCTGTAACAGTTTAACAAAGTTAATTCTTTCTGTACTCGAACTTAATTATTCAGGATGGTGTTTGCTGCTATTCACCTGGGTTATGTGTAGATAATCACTATGCCTCCTAGAAAACAAAACTGTTCTTTCAACACAAATGAGATTAGATGCTTACCCTCAGTAATCACATGTGGGACTTGCCCGTACAACTGAACTCTTTTCATGCAATACCCTTCTTTTGCAGGCTTCTGTTGACATCCAGTACCGACTGCCTGCACATCCCAGCTCCCAAGCTGCTAGATGAAACTCAAGGATTTCCTGGTCATGGCTTTTCCTACTATACTTCACCAGCACAAGCTTTCTTCTTATTTTTCACACACTTAACAATTCTATTTTTCATTGCAAGTGTCAGGGGCTGACTTACAGAAATCTGGTGAAACATTTAGATTCACAAAATGATGGCATTTCTCTTCCACCATTCACTTTCAACACTAAAGACCAATTCTTTCAAAATACTAACTATTCTGTTTCCAGGTGGCAAGTGGAAAGAAGAATGTCCCTGATGAAAGCTGGAGAATACTTGAGTTTAATGATGAAAGAAGTATCTGGCAAATCTGATAAGCACACAACATATTCTAAAGAAATTCTGAAGTTGATTAGATACTGAATGATACTGAATCATAATTATACTTACAAATTCTATATTTCAAAAGCATAACAAAAGTAATGTCTGTTAATAATGAAAGTAAGTGAATACCTGTTAAGATGTAAGACTTGGAACTAAAGGTATAAAGGAACTAATCATACTTTTGGCACAGTCATACAAGCAGTAGTTTTAACTGCTAGAGTAACAAACAGGTTTGCACAGATACTGCACAAACAAGATATCTGGGTTATAATTTTTGCCTTCTAGACACAACCTAATTACACTGCACAAAATAACACAGATTTCCCTAAATCCATGTAAAACAAGATAGTTAGCTATACTGTGTGATATGTAAGAGCTTATCTGTAGTCTGTTGCAACCTCTATCTCAGTGCTAGGATTAAGGTGGAGTGATGAGAGCGTTGTGGGGGGAATGATGACACCTGGTATTATTTGTTATCACAGAATACCAGTACAGACACCAAGTTGTCTATGTGGTGTATAAAGGGGAGAAGATGAAGTGGGGGACATTAGTACTGTTTTGTGAGACTGAATTAAAAATCATCCAAAGAAATAATACCTGGAACACCTGGTGCTCCTCTAAAGCTCCACAAGATCAACTCAAATTTCGAAAATATAGGAATGATACAAAAAGTCCATATTATAAGACAAAAAAAAATACTATTTCTGCATCTACAGCAGACACATCACAACAAGCCACAGAAGTTCTGGGCAGGTATTCAACTCCTCCACCCAGGGCAATCCACAACTCCAGCCCCCTCAGCCCCAAACTAAATATTGCCAGAGTCCATTGCCAACACCTTTAACAGTTTCTTTACAGAAACCATCTGGGCCCTTGCTAGCAAACTTAAACCCACTTGTCCTAATGCTGAAACCCCTAAACCCAGTGACATTCTCTCCCTCAGCTTCTAAAAAGTTCCAGCTTCACTCATTAGAGCCCCAATTAAAAAAAAAACTCAAACTAACCACCCTTACAGCTGACCTCCTCCCTGTAGCCTACTGGCTGCTGATGTTATAGCATTCCGTGTCTCTATTTTGATAAACAGAACCATACACACACACATATATATATATATATATATATATATATATATATATATATACACACATACATACACACGCATATATAATGTATACATATATATATATATATATATATATATATATATATATATATATACACACATACACACACACACATATACACACACATATATATATATATATATACACACATATACATATATATATATATATATATATATATATATATATATATATATATATATACACACACACACACACATACATATACACACACACATATTCATCAAGGATACCCACACCTCCAGGTTAGTGGCACAGCACAATGCTTCAGAGATCATCCACGTGAAACAATGGGCAAAACTGCTATTCAAATTATAGCTTGTTACAGATCACCCACCATGTCCCAGGACCCCCCACTCTGCATTCCTGGAAACACTGGGAAACATACAGGTCCTACCAAACACCCTGATATTGGGTGATTTAATTACCCAGACATTAACTGGGAGAACTACTCAAATACAAACTCCTTTGCCCAACATTCCCTAGAATTTATAAACTCAAACGCCCTGGATCAGCTGGTCAACACCCCCACCAGAGGTGATAACATACTGAACTGGTCATCACCAACATAGGCGAATGGTGTTCCACACCAGAGGTAAACCCCTCGCTGGTTAGATCTGACCATAAACTAGTCACTCTGGATATCCATATTCTGGCACCACCCCCGGTCAAAGAAACCACCGTGAAAAACCTTTCAAAAGCAAACTTCACGATACTTAAGACCAAGGTGGGAAGTTTCAAAGCCCCATGCTAAAAGATAATGCTGTCCAAGTGGCAAAATCCTTTACTAATGCACTCTACGGGCACCTGCAAGAATGCATGGATCGTGCTATCCCAAACAAAACCAAGACTCACTCCTCCAAGAAAAGGAAACCAGTCTGGTGGATCCCTGCTATCAACAAGCTATACAACAGAAGGAGGAGGAAACTAGTGCAGAAAAGAGTAAAATCCCAAGAAGGAAAGACATCCCTGATCAGTATCAGCAAGAAACTATGATTTGTCATAAAACTGTCCAAGGCTAGCTTCAAAAGAAAAATTGCCATGGACTTTAAAGATAGCTAAAGAATGCCTTGTATTTATGTCAAGAATATAAGTGGCAATTCTCAGATCTGCTCAGAGTTAGTGCAGAATGGCACAAAATAGACTGAACCGACCGATATAGCCTACATCCTGGTAGACAGGTTCTGTGCAAACTTCACCCGCCTCTCACCCCCAAAAGGGCCCATAACTATTACAGAAGAAAGTAGTTCCCCTGAAATCACAGACACAGGTTAAAACAGCCCTCTCCAAAGCCAAAAACACAGCATCAATGGGACCGGACGGTGTCCCAGGCTGCGTCCTACACGAGTTCAAAGATTAACTAACCCCTCATCTAAAAACACACTGTTCAAACTCAGCATCTCCACAGGCTACGTGCCCACAGAGTGACACACAGCAACGGTTATTCCACTCTACAAAGGTGGAGCCACAACAGGCCCTGGGAAATATCGCCCTATAAGACTGACTAGCTTGGTCTGCAAAGCTATGGAGCGCATCATCATGGATCTCATTAACAGAGACATTGGAAACCTCCAAACACTGGAATCTACCCAGTTCGGCATTGTTAAGGGCAGATGATGACTCCTAAACCTGGTGGACTTCTTTGAGACAGTTACCAAGGCTACAGACAAGGGAACGGTGGTCCACACAGCCTACCTAGACCTTGCAAAGGCCTTTGACACCATTGCCCACTCAAGTATTATAGACAAGCTCACCAGCCTGAACATAAACCCCTACGTCATGAGCCAACTGGCTCCTGGACAGAACCCACATGGTAAGAGTTGCGGGAGCTAGGTCCAACTCTAAACCAATTACAAGTGGCGTTCCCCAGGGCTCAGTCCTAGAACCCCTCCTGTTCGTCATATACTTCTCAGAGATACAGGTAAGCACAGGAGGACTATGGCTGACCAAGTTCGCAGACAACTGCAAACTAGGGGCTATAACTGACTCTCCGGCTGACACAGACATCCTCCAAAACGGTCTCACTGAGACAGATACCTGGTGTCAAAACCATGGCCTCAAGCTAAATGTCAAAAAGGGAACAGTCATCCCCTTAGGAAAAAACAAAGTACCCACAAACTACCACACAGGTGGTAGCCCCTTAAATACGGATGATGTAATAAGGAATCTGGGGACACAAGTAGATAGTAATCTCTCCTTTGATAATCACATTGCTAAAGTGGTTAGAAAATCTTTCTACGTGGCCCACCTAATCACAAAAGGGTTTGCATCCAGATCGAAAGAGGTCATTGGGCCCCCCATGCATCACTCATCAGACCCATCAGAGTAAAACGCCCCATTTGGAATGTACCTTACAAGACAACTGCAACAACTAAAAAGACCACAGAAGTACCTCACCAAGAGGAACACTGGCCTCAAGCAGATGCCCTATGCAGCTCGACTGAAGATATGCTCCACCTAAAGAAAAACATATCCCCTCGAGCCACACGCTCCAGGGAACTAAACCTTACCACAACAATAAACAGAACATGCTGGAAGGATAGATTCCTGTCCGAGAGACTTCCTATGCTCTGGAACAAAATTCCAATCTCCATTACGCAGAGCTCCTCGCCAACGAGAAAAACCTTGACGAGTGGATGGGAAACAGTAAGTTTACCCCAGGGATCACTTCAACGGCTCTGCTGGAGAGAGGCAAAGGGAACTAATCTAAGGAGGTGGCAAAAGCCAAAACATTCCGGCTAGGCTTATAAATGCCTACGGGCAGATAGCCTAGCACCTACCTATGAACCTATATGTATATACACCCACACTATATATCTCTCTCTCGATACACACACACATTATATATATATATATATATATATATATATATATAAAGATAGAGAAAGAGAGAGATATTTACAAAGACATTATATAAACACACACATATATATATATATATATATATATATATATATTGTAGAAACCACCAAGCCCAAAGGAATATATGCAGAAACCACAAAAACCAAAAACTGAGCAAGTGGGCGTATGGAGACAAAACGTACAAAAAATACGCCAAGTGCAGGGCAGCAAATGGTTATATAAAACCACCTCCGTACAGCAGATGCTACGAACTTATTAACAGATCCAATACTGGCAAGGCTCCAAAGAATGGTTACAATTGTTGTCACGATCCAATCTCCGTGTTGAGAATACTAAGGAGCTGTAGCCCACTTCAATTACTGCAAAGATTGTTAAAGACTGTAGATAAATGCTGTGGATAAATGCTGATAACAAATCCAAGGAATAGAAACGAAAACCATGCGGTTCAGAAGTTTTAATTGTGAGCGCTTTCACGGCTCAAACAAGCCGCTTCATCAGACAAACAACGAAGCGCTACTAAAGCGCCAAATTTAAAATAAAGCAAACAACACATGATACCCATCAATTTCCGGTTACGGAAAGTGAATACATTTCAAGAAAGCATTACAAAAATATAAAATCAACACTTGCAAGTAACATTAAATAATCTGCTCTAAGAAAAAATAAAAGCATGGTATATAACATCAGACTAACTGCGCACTGTCAATGAAGTGCGTAGTATAGCATCATAATGTAAATATATACACTCAGATAGAAACCAGCACCCATAAGATGATGTGGGGCGATCCAAATAAAAACATGACTAAAACATAAGCTAATACAGAACTAAGCAAAAACAACAACAAAATAGTAGCTAAAACAAATCCTAGCGTATTGGGATGAAGATAAAACTAAAGCCCAAATAATGCAGACAACTGGATGCCCATAAACTAAGTAAAAACATAAAAATCCAAATACAGATCTATTGTAACTATCTAAAACGGTCTAGACACATAGTACTAAACCATATATAAAACTGTCTGGAAGCTAGACACAAAATAATAACGAACCATATAAACAATATGGGGCTGTGCAGGTAGGTGTAAGCCTAAACGACCACTGATGTAAAATAGTGATCTGACAAAATGCTATGGGGAGGTAGACATCAAAAAGATGTCCACCTAGAACTATGATGGCATGTGTACATGAAGGAGCTGCAGTGAATATGGAATATATAACACTGGGTATAGTGCTGAACAGTACATGCAAAACAGAAATGTGATGACCTCATTAATCATGTGCACATACACCAGGGCCAATACTTTAAACCACACATAGGTCATCTCAAGGATCTAGATCCTAGAGTATAGCTGGAGTTTTTCGTCGGTCAGCAAATGGCATCTGCTTTACGCCTGTGATTCTTTTAGTGAGATATTTCTGTGGCCTTTCCAGCTGTTGCAGATGTCTTGTGAGGTACATACCAAACGGGGCATTATACTCTATAATGGGTCTAATGAGGGATGAGTACAGTGGGACAATGACCTCTTTCTGGATGAAAAGCCCTTAGTGATGAGGTGTGCCACACAGAAGGATTTCCTGACTGTTGTGGCGATGTGGTTATTGAAAGTGAGACCACTGTCCACCAGTGTCCCTAAGTCTCTCATCACACTTTCGATGTTTAGTGTCCTGCCACTTATGTGGTAATTCATGGGTACATGTTTTTTTCTAAAGGGGATAACCTAAACATTTCTTGGCATTAAGCTTGAGCCCATGACTCTGGCACCAGGCATCTGTTTCTGTAAGGCCCTTTTGTAGAATATCTACATCATTTGGGGATTCAATAATGGTTCCCAGTTTGCGGTCATCTGCGAACTTTGTTAGCCAGAGTCCCTTAGTGTTGGCCTGTACTTCAGAGAAGTAGATGCCAAACAAGAGTGGTCCCAGGACTGAACCATGAGGTACTCCATATGTCACTTGTCTGGAGCTGGATTTGGAGTTGGCTATTTTTACAGTCTGGGTTCTGTCAGTAAGCCAGTTGGCAACCCATCGAGTGACGTAGGGATTTATGCCCAGCTTAGTAAGTTTATCTACAATTCCAGAGTGGGGGATGGTGTCGAAGGCCTTGGCGAGGTCCAGATAGGCTGTGTGGACTGCCTTACCCTTGTCCACAACTCTGGAGATTGATTCGAAGTAGTCAAATCAGATTCAGGAGACAAGATCGGCTCTTCACAAACCCAAACTGGGTGGGGTTCAGTGTTTGAAGGTTGCCAGTGGCTTTGTTTATAAGTTCCAAGATAATGCGTTCCATGCCCTTGCAGATCAGGCTTGTCAGACTGATGGACCGGTAGTTCCCAGGATCCAAGGCGGATCCTCTCTTGTGGAGCGGGTTAATTGTAGCTGTGCGTCACTCAGTGGGCATGAAGCCTGAGGTGAGGCTATGATTAAACATGACACTTAGGTGAGGTGCCAGTTCATTTTGTAGTTCATGTAGTACACAGCCTGGGATGTCACCTGGTCCCATGGATGCTGTATTCTTTGCTTTGGGGAGTGTGGTTTCTACCTGTGTGGCCGGGATTATCGGAATTTGGCCATCTTTTGGTACGGAGATAGGCTCTTTAGGGGGCGAGAGGGGGGTGAAGTTGGCACTAAATCAATCTGCCAGGATATTGGCAATATCCTTGGGATCAGTATATTTAATGCCATTCTGTTGTAGCTCAGAGCAGATCTGAGCATTGCCATTTAGATTCTTGACATAACTAAAGAATGCCTTGTGGTTATCTTTGGAATCTTTGGCAATTTTATTTTCGTAACTAGCTTTTGAGAATTTTATGAGGGATCTCAGCTTCTTACTGAGGCTGGTGAGGGAGTTCTTTGCATCCTGGGATTTTCCTCTTTTCTGAAACAATTTCTTCCTTCTGTTGTATACTTTATTTATAGCAGGGGACCACCAGATTGGCTTCCTTTTTTTTGGAGAAGAGCATCTTGGTTCTATTTGGGATGGCACGATTCATGCACGAGTGGAAGTGCTCGTACAGTGCCTTAGTGTAGGATTCTGCAGTCGAACTTCCAGATCCCATCTGCATGGGTGTTGTGAAGTTTGTCACTTCTGACTTCAGTAGCATGAAGTTGGCTTTGGAGAAGTTTTTTAAAGAGGTTTCCTTACTGGGGGGTTGGGGATGGGATGTGGATGTCAAGGGTGATTTGCTCATGGTCAGACCTGATCAATAAGGGGGTGACCACTGGTGTGGAGCATCTATCTCTAGGATATTGGAGCCAAGAAGAGATACTCTGCAAGTAAGACCCAAATGCAAGGCAGAAAACAATCCAAGTAGACGAAAATTGCCAGCATCAAGTTGCCCTCTTTTGGCAATTGTAACAGTGATTGGGTGGTATACCTTGCTACATGCACGTGTGGTTCGTTCCATGTTGGACAGACTTCACGACCACTTCGATTACGTATGTCTGAACATTGCAGTGACATACAAACTAAAAGGGAGACCAATGCCTTATTTCGACACAGTACACAACATAATTCAGCCAGGTTCCAGTTTACCATCATTGACAGAATCCTTGGGGACAGATCCAACAAACAGGGATGGCATTCTATTCTCACTAAAACAAAGAAATATTGGATCATTAAACTGGGAGCTTTGATCTCACCAGGTTTGAATGATCATTTATAAACGTATGCGTTTCCCTTTTATGAGCATGTGTTGTTTTATTTTATTAAATTGTATAACTTTTCATTTTCTCTTTGTCTCTCATATAGGAAACAATCTGAATGTGGGAAGAACACACTGGGAAAAATCCTATTGGATGACTCATAATACATACACACACATATATATATATATATATATATATATATATATATATATATATATATACACACACACACACACACAGATTATATATATATATATATATATATATATATATATATATATATATATATATATATAAATATAAATATATATACATATGTGTGTGTGTGTGACATAGATATATATACATATGTGTGTGTGTGTGTAACTTTACAGTTAATGCTTTTTTATCCCACTGAGGAAAGCCTGCTGGCTGAAACCAGTCTGGGTGTTTATTATTAAAAGTTTATATACTTTATACATCAGCCTTTGGATGTTTTTTTGATGCTTTACACTGAACTTGATGCTGGCAATTTTCATCTACTAGGATATTGGAGCCCCTAGTGGGACAATGGATGAGTTGATCCAGGGCGTTGGAATTTAGGGTAGTTGAAATCACCCAGTATATATTATATATACACACACTATATATACACACACTGCATACATATATATATATATATATATATATATATATATATATATATATATATATATACACACATACACACACACACATATACATATATACACATACATACATACATAGGTCTATATTAGAACATCGAAATTTCACAACTTCGAATGTTCTATTATCAACCCCTATTCAGCGAATGCTGACAACATCGAACATGCATTAGAGCAAATTTTTTCATACGGAAAAAATTCACTGTTCCGACACACATACACATAACACAAGGACACCAAACAAAAAGCAATCCAGACACATGTACCTAAAATCTTACAGCTAACCCTACAGTAAATTGTACAAACACCACTACCTATCCACTTACCTTAACATAAACCCTAACCCTAAGGTCTGTCACTATCGCACACTCACCTCACTTGCGCCCTAACCCTAACTGACCTAACCCACCCTAACCCTCACATCCACACAATCGCGCACATACCTAACCCGCGCCCTAACTCTAACTCACCTAACCAGCGCCCAATCGCACACTTACCTGAACCGGACTCGTAACTTTCCAACACAGCACTGAAAATAGTGAAACGACAGAAACGGACAACCGAATTATTTCCCTAGGAAAAAATTTGTTTTTCTGTCGTTTCGTTATTTTCAGCGTTTGCTGAATAGGGGTCAATATTAGAACATT
The DNA here is from genome assembly GCF_019279795.1 of Protopterus annectens. Lineage (NCBI taxonomy): Eukaryota > Metazoa > Chordata > Ceratodontiformes > Protopteridae > Protopterus > Protopterus annectens. Next base: position 406,193,748 of record NC_056746.1, read on the forward strand.
CGAAATTGTGAAATTTTGATGTTCTAATGTAGACCCCACACACATATATATATATATATATATATATATATATATATATATATAGACACACACACACACAAAACCCAGCCATTGGAGATGCACAAGCCAGTGCATTTCTTTGTGCCTGTCCCAAGCTCGGATAAATGGGGAGGGTTATGTCAGGAAGGGCTTCTGGCGTAAAACTTGGCCAAATTATTCATGCTGACACCAGTAAATATTTACATCCCGGATCGGTCGAGGCTCGGGTTAACAACGACCACCACCAGTACTGTTAGCCAACAGGGTGCTGGTGGAAATTGGGCTACTCTTGGACGAATTAGGAGAGGAGGTGGACAGCATGGCCAAAGGCAGGAAGAGAGGAGAAAGGCTACAACTGTGGTAGTGAGGGTCGGAACTTTGAATGTTGGCAGTATGACTGGTATAGGGTGAGAGCTAGCCAATATGATGGACGGAAGGAAGGTTGGTATATTGTATGTGCAAGAGACCAGATTGAAGGGGAGTAAGACTTGGTGCATCGGAGATGGGTTCCAATTGTTTTATCATGGTGTGGATGGGAGGAGAAATGGCATAGGAGTTATCCTGAAGGAACAGTATACTAAGAATGTTTTGGAGGTGAAAAGAGAGTGTCAGACAAAGTGATGTTTATGAAGTTGGAAATTGATGGTGTAATGATGAATGTTGTTAGTGTATATGCTCCACAAGTTGGGTGTGCGATGGACGAGAAAGAAAAATTTTGGGGTGAGTTGGATGAAGTCGTTATGACTGTACCCAAGGGTGAGAGAGTGGTGACTAGAGCAGATTTCAATGGGCATGGTGGTTAAGGGAACAGAGGGGATGAGGAGGTGATGGGTAGGTATGGTTATAAACAAAGGAATGCAGAAGGTCAGATGGTAGTGGATTTTGCAAAAAAGATGGACATGGCTGTGGTGAATACATATTTTAACAAGAGGGAGAAGAATAGGGTGACATACAAGAGTGGAGGAAGATGCACACAGGCGGATTATATCTTATGTACGAGGGCCAGTTTGAAGGTGGATTATATCTTATGTAGGAGGGCCAGTTTGAAGGAGATTGGAGACTGTAAAGTGGTGACCTGGGAAAGTGTAGTTAGGCAGCATAGGATGGTGGTTTGTAAGATGACGTTGGTGGTCAAGAAGAGGAGGAGTGTGAGGGAAGCACCAAGGATCAA